>NC_041383.1:349270875-349298039 GCF_002162155.2 Triticum dicoccoides | reverse complement strand
GGTAGGATTTTTATCACTTAGGCGAGCACTGGGCTGCATCTAAGCCCCCGAGTGTGAGGCAGACTCATCACTCGGTAGGATTTTTATCACTTAGGCGAGCACTGGGCTGCAGCTAAGCCCCCGAGTGTGAGGCAGACTCATCACTCGGTAGGATTTTTATCACTTAGGCGAGCACTGGGCTGCAGCTAAGCCCCCGAGTGAGAGGCAGACTCATCACTCGGTAGGATTTTTATCACTTAGGCGAGCACTGGGCTGCAGCTAAGCCCCCGAGTGAGAGGCAGACTCATCACTCGGTAGGATTTTTATCACTTAGGTTCACGCGAAATAGATTCACGGCTAAAGTAGCATACACAAAAAGAAATAAACAACAACCACTCGGAAGGAGTAAATTATGTCTTTTGATAATTAAGCTAATAGGTATCCCTTATTACATTCGATCGGTTTAACTATTTAAGAATAGAAACGGCGGAGCAGATCCGCATTCCAGGCGCGCGGCTCATCTCTATTGTGTTCGACGTTGAAGAGACGGTATGCTCCGTTGTGGAGCACCTTGGTGATGACGAAAGGGCCTTCCCAAGCGGGGGCGAGCTTGTGTGGCCTTTGTTAATCCACTCGGAGGACCAACTCTCCTTCCTGGAATGCACGACTCCTTACGTTCTTGGCATGGAATCGACGTAAGTCTTGCTGGTAAACGGTCGACTGGATCAAAGCCATCTCTCTCTCTTCCTCCAAGAGGTCGACTGCGTCTTGTCGAGCTTGCTCTGCTTCTTCTTTTGAGAAGAGTTAGACCCGGGGAGCGTTGTGGAGCAAATTGCTCGGCAAAACGGCTTCGGCTCCGTAGACCAGAAAGAATGGAGTCCGTCCAGTCGACCGATTGGGGGTTGTCCTCAGTCCCCAAAGCACCGATGAGAGCTCGTCGACCCAAGCCCCTGCCGCATGCTTGAGGTCGCGCATTAGCCGAGGCTTCAGCCCTTTGAGAATCAATCCATTCTCTCGCTCAGCTTGTACATTCGACTGGGGATGGGCGACTGAAGCGTATTCTACCCTCGTGCCCTGGGAGGCGCAAAAAGCTTTGAACTCTTCAGAATCGAAGTTCGAGCCGTTGTCCGTGATGATGCTGTGCGGGACGCCGTATCTGAATATAAGTTCTCTGATGAAACTCACGGCTGTGCTCGCCTCGAGGCTCTTAATGGGCTTGGCTTCGATCCATTTGGTGAACTTGTCGACTGCTACCAGCACATGAGTAAATCCACTCCTGCCTGTCCTCAGAGGTCCTACCATGTCCAATCCCCAAACGGCGAAGGGCCAGACGAGTGGAATAGTCTTCAGAGCTGACGCAGGTTTGTGAGACATGTTTGAATAAAACTGACAACCTTCACATTTTTCCACTATTTCCTTTGCCATCTCGTTAGCGTGCGACCAGTAAAACCCGGCTCGGTATGCTTTGGCTACGATGGTCCGAGAGGACGCATGGTGACCACAGGTCCCCGAGTGGATATCATTAAGGATAAGTCGGCCTTCTTCTAGCGTGATGCACTTCTGGCAGGCTCCAGTTACACTCTCTCTGAACAACTGTCCTCTTATCACAGTAAAGGCTTTAGACCGTCGGACGATCTTTCGAGCTTCTTCTTCATCCTCTGGGAGTTCCTTCCTAAGGATATATGCGATGTATGGTACTGTCCAGTCGGGAGTGATGACCAAAACTTCCATGATTAAGTCGACCACGGCCGGGACTTCGACTTCAGTCGGATCTGTGGCACTCTTGGGCTGCGGTGACTCTTTGATGAAAGGATCTTCTTGAACCGAAGGTGAATGGATATGTTCCAGAAACATGTTTCGGGGAATAGCCTCTCTCTTTGAGCCTATCTTGGCCAACTCATCTACAGCTTGATTTTTCAGTCGGGGTATATGGTGGAGCTCCAAACCTTCAAACCTCTTCTCCAGCTTTCTCACTGCATTGCAATAACCGGTCATGGCTGGGCTTCTGACATCCCATTCCTTCATGACTTGGTTAACCACCAAATCAGAATCGCCATAGACCATAAGGCGACGGACGCCGAGTGAAATGGCCATATGCAACCCGTATATAAGTGCTTCATATTCGGCTTCGTTATTGGAGGAATCAAAATGAATCTGGAGAACGTAACTAAGCCTATCTCCGCGGGGGGATAACAGAACTACTCCAGCACCTGAACCATTCAGCATCTTGGAGCCATCAAAAAACATAGTCCAATATTTCGAGTGAACTTGAGTCGGCAATTGCTGTTCAATCCACTCGGCCAGAAAATCTGCAATTGCTTGGGACTTGATGGCCTTCTTTGCCTCGAACTTGATATCTAAAGGGAGGAGTTCAATCGCCCATTTGGCCACTCGACCAGTTGCATCTCTGTTAGTCAGAATTTCGGATAGTGGCGCATCGCTGACGACTGTAATGGAGTGGTTAGAGTAGTAATGCACAACCTTCTTCATGGTCATGTATATTCCATAGACAAGCTTCTGATAATGTGGGTATTGTTGCTTGGATGGAGTCAAAACTTCAGAGAGATAATAGACTGGGCGCTGAACCTTGTAGGCTTTTCCTTCTTCTTCCCGCTCGACCGTGAGTACTGTACTGACAACTTGTCCAGTGGCTGCAATGTAGAGCAGTAAAGGCTCTTTGCTGATTGGCGCAGTGAGCACTGGCTGGGTGGAAAGCAGGGTTTTGAGTTCTACAAACGCTGCTTCAGCTTCATCAGTCCACTCGAACTTATCAGACTTTTTCATCAATCGGTAAAGAGGCAAGGCCTTTTCACTGAGACGAGAAATGAATAAACTCAGAGCGGCCAAACAACCAATCAGCTTCTGAACGTCATGCACTTGCACGGGGCGTTTCATTCGGAGGATGGTATCAACTTTCTCTGGATTGGCGTCGATCCCTCATTCGGAAATGAGAAAACCGAGTAACTTTCCTCCTGGAACTCCGAACGTGCATTTTGACGGATTAAGCTTGATATCGTATCTTCTAAGGTTGGCAAAGGTTTCTGCAAGGTCGGTCAATAGGTCGGAACCTTTGCGAGACTTGACCACAATGTGATCCATGTACACTTCCACATTCCGACTGATTTGAGTGAGTAGGCACTTCTGAATCATTCTCATGAATGTGGCTCCAGCATTTTTCAAACCAAAAGGCATGGTGACATAGCAAAAGCACCCGAATGGGGTGATGAAGGCTGTTTTTATTTCATCGGAACCATACAGTCGGATCTGATGGTATCCGGAATATGCATCTAAGAAAGACAAGCGTTCACACCCTGCAGTCGAGTCAACAATCTGATCGATGCGAGGGAGAGGAAAGTGATCTTTTGGGCAGGCCCAATTGATATGCTTGAAATCAATGCACATACGAAGTGAATTATCCTTCTTAGGAACCATGACTACGTTGGCTAGCCACTCGGAGTGGTAGATTTCACGGATGAACTCTGCTGCCAACAGTCGAGCCACTTCTTCATCGATTGCTTTCCTCTTCTGCACGGCGGACCGCCGAAGATGTTCTTTGATGGGTTTTATTTTGGGGTCGACACGCAAACGGTGCTCGGCCAGTCCTCTGGGTACACCTGGCATGTCAGAAGGTTTCCACGCAAAGATGTCCCAGTTCTCATGGAGGAACTGGACGAGCGCTTCTTCCTATTTGCTGTCGAGTGTCATTGATATATGGGTCGGTGCGGCACTAGGATCCATCGGGTGAATATGAATTGGCTTCGTCTCACCAGCCGATTGGAATGCAGAATCTATGGCAGGTTTATTGGCTCTGAGCAGATCACTCGGATCCGCGTTCTTGTGATATTCTTGGAGCTCAACTGCTGCCATCTGCTCATCGGTGATCTTGGAGCCTTTCTCGAAACACTCCTCAGCCTTCTGTCGACTGCCTGTAATTGTGACCACACCTTTGGGGCCAGGCATCTTCAGTTTGAGGTACACGTAACATGGTCGAGCCATAAAGCATGCATAGGCCGGCCTACCCAAAATGGCATGATAGGCACTCTGGAAATCCACGACTTCAAATGTCAACTTTTCCTTACGGTAATGCTTTGAGTCACCGAAAACCACGTCGAGGGTGATCTGTCCGAGTGACTCGGCCTTCTTCCCAGGAATAACACCATGAAAAATCATATTGCTCTCGCTAAGCTTGGACATCGGAATGCCCATCCCCTTCAGAGTCTCAGCATAGAGGATGTTCAGACCGCTGCCACCGTCCATCAGTACCTTGGTCAGACGAGTGCCTCCAACACGGGGTCGACTACCAAAGCTTGCCTCCCAGGGGTGGCCACATGAGCAGGGTGGTCAGACTGGTCGAACGTAATGGCTGTCTGAGACCATCTAAGGTAGGTGGTCGTCATCGTGGGAGCGACCATGTTCACCTCCTTGTTGATGACCTTCAATCAACTCTTGCTTTCAACATCAGCGAATATCATCAGTGTGGAATTGACTTTGGGATAACCATCGTCTTCCTCTTCATCTTCACCTTGGTCCGACTTCTTCTCCCTTTCAGTGGGTTGTTTCTCTCTGAACTGCTGGATGAGGAGTCGACACTGCCGGGTGGTATGCTTCGGGTAAATCAGATTACCTTCCTCATCTTTCTTCGTGTGGATGTGGCATGGCAAATCCATCACATCATTCCCTTCATTGTCCTTCACCTTCTTAGGGGCCCAGGGCCCTTTAAGTTTTCCATTAAACTTTCCTTGGTTCACTGCCGCAATCTCTCCGGGCGCTGCCGGCTCGGCCTTGCGCTTCTGCTTCCGACTAGAGTTACCTCCACCGGTATCTTGCCCGACTGGTTTGCTCTTCCCGCTACAGAGTTGATCCTCTTCTTCTTCGTTAGCGTACCGGGTGGCTATTTCCATCATTCGAGCCAGAGTCATATCTCCAGTCCGACCGAATTTCAAGACCAACTCTCTGTATTTGACGCCTTCCTTGAAGGCGCACACGGCTTGATGCTCTGAAACATTCTCGACAGTGTGGTGCAGGGTGGACCATCTCTGGATGAACTCTGTCAAAGCCTCATTCGGCTTCTACACGCAGTGCTGCAACTCAGGCAATCCTCCAGGTCGCTTGCACGTGCCTTCGAAAGTCCTCACGAACACTTGGGATAGCTCTTCCCAACTGCGAATGCTGCCCAGAGCCAACTGAGTCAGCCACGCTCGGGCTGACCCTTCCAACATGAGAGGAAGATGCTTCATTGCTATCTCGTTGTTACCGCCCGCGATCTGCGCAGCCACTCGGTAATCTTCAAGCCAAGTTTCAGGCTTGATTTCACCAGTGAACTTACTGATCCCGGATGCCAGCCTGAAGTGTGGGGGGTATCACTGCTGCCCTGATGGCTCTGCTAAAACACTCGGGACCAGAAACATGCACTCGGCTGCCACTTGGATGGTCTCTGCCAGGGTCTTCTCTGTGTGCTCTGTTTTGGTCGACCAGGCCTTGAACGAGGATAGACCTCGCGTCGAAGCCCGGTTCCCTCGGTCGGCTGAATTCCTGCGCTCACCACTGTGACGGCGCCTATGATCATTCCACCGAGGCACGTATGACGCACTCCTAGGAGGAGGCGTGGGTCCTCGACGATGATTGTCACAGTCGAGTGGATGATCATACTACCCACGGCCTTCACGCCGCGGAGGCGATCTTGGGCTGTGAGCCGACTGAACCGTGTCCGCTGCAACGGATCTTCTATGAATCCTATTCCACGACTAAGATACTACTGTATTTTGCTCTCCTACTGCTCTGAGCAAGGCCCGGATCTGCATCAGCCCTCTGCCAGCTTCCGACTGGGAAGGTTGGGTGGACTCTGCTATTCGGGCCGCAGCTGTGAGATTCTGAATCGGCGTGCGGTATACCTTAGGTGGAAGCGGGAAAAGTTGTCATCGACTAGATTCATGGATCCGCTCCTGGGCGCGCTCGTCGAGAGCGCGCTGAAGGTATCCAGTTGAGTGCGCTCAGCCAAGTTGGCTAAGCGCACTTCCTCCAAGGCTCGAGCCTCGGGGGTTTCTCCGGTGACGGGCGTGTGAAGTGCGTCCATATTGCAACGATGAAGATCCTCTCTCTGCTGCGAGGAGAGAGGTTCGGGACGATACTCCTCGTGGACCCGTGATGGATTGCCACCAGCCTCTTCACCGTCCTCGCGACGAAAACCAGGTGGGCTACGCGGACCATCGGCCATCAAGACTTCTGCCGCAGGATCGCTGCTATTGCACTCGGATGCCGTCTCCGCGGAGCCAGTCGACAGATCGAACAGGCCGTGGAGCGTTTCATCGGGCTCGATTGCCGCGGCTTGATGGGTGGCCGAACGTCGAGCCACTGCATGCCTCACCCACCGCTGAAGCCGCGACCGACCGGATCGCTTGCGGCGACGGATAGCGGGAAGGGGGGACGCCACTGGAGCCGACTGATATTGGGTCGACGACTGTCGAAGAAGAACGCCACGAACGCATGCACGAAAGTGCGTCGCCCCTCGGATGGGGAGCGCCTCGACATCGAGCGGAGCTTCCTGAAGCCACGCCGAGTCGTTGGCAATGAAAACAAGCACGCCGAGACGGATCTCGTGGCCCTCAACCATCTCGCCGCCGGAAACCATGATGATGATCGGAAAACGAACTTGCAACTTCACCAATAAGTCGCTAAGACACCGGCCCCATGGTGGGCGCCAACTGTCGTGGTTCTAAGCCTGACAGTAGAAAGGGGGGTACGTATGGAGAGGCAAGATCTTAGCTATGGCGAAGATGTACACACGATGTTTACAAGTTCAGGCCTTCTCGGAGGAAGTAATAGCCCTACGTCTCGGTGCCCGGAGGCGGTCGATTGGATTATGTGTGTTGAATTACAGAGTGTGCGAACCCCTGTCCCAGAGGAGGGGGTGGCTTATATAGAGTGCGCCAGGACCCCAGCCCACCTCCATTACAAGGAGCTTAATGTACATAAAGTAAGGGCATTACTGGTAACGCCAACATTTAGTACTCTTAATGCTCATGAAGGCTAAGGAGTAAATATCTGGCCGTTGTATGCTCTTCCGGCTTCTGGTCTTCGATATGGTCGAGTGATCTTCCTTGTGGTCGAGTGATGACAGGTAAGATAGTCGAGTGGAGTGAACGTTGAGTGGATTGCACTCGACGTACAAGACTGGTGTTCTTGTGTTGACTCTTGGTCTTTCCATCTTCCAGGGTAGTGACCTTGGGTAGGACGTATAGGTCGAGCCTATGACCCTACCCCGGGTTTGTATCCTCGTCACATCTCTTTTACTTGGCTCTCACACGACTATGGGCTATTTACCATTTGTCACCTTATGCCCATTCTATCATGTTCACTTTGCATGTTATGCCTCTTTACATGATTTTGCCATGCAATTGTGACCCTTGCTTGCATTTACCCACGATTCACCATTATACTCCTCCTATGTGTATTTGCATGCTTGGTGGAGATGCTAGTAGCTATTGCCATGATTCCTTCGTGACCCATGCTATTGTTGATTCTTGTGTTGGGAGAGCCATGATGTCCCATTGCTATGTACATAGGACTTCTTGCCACTACAATGATGATACATTGCTCTTATCTTGCTTTCATGCTTATGTCATGTGCATTATTCATGCCCACTATTTGCACACATGACATGATCGCCATGATTCCTTCTAGTATGTTGCATCTTCGCACTACTATCTTGCATGACTTGATTCATATGATTACTTGCTTGGTTGCATCACCCATGATCCATTCTTGCTCATTTCATTGGGTTGATGACATGTATGTTCACGCCAATCACATGATGTATTTTGATCATTGTCTCTTGTCTCCATTAGTTGCCTCTCTCATATTCACATGTAGTGAGTGCAACCATGCTATTCTTATTGATATTGGAGACTTGGACATCTTACTTGTGAAGTGTGCTTGTTTGATGGAGCTTAATGTCTTTGGTTGTGTTAGCATCTTATGCCTACATACCATGCATGCCCTACACCCTTGTACTTTCTTATGATAAGAATGATGAAAACACTTGTTGGGTATTTCACCACATGAATGTTTGGTTTTGCATTCCCGCTCACCTCATTTGTTTTTTCGAGTGTGTGTCATGTTCTCTCATTTTGAAGGATTCACAAGGCGGTGACATCACGAGACATATTGGTTATGCGAAGGAGTACATGATGTGCGACACCAAATTTTTTGAGAAGGTACTAAAGGTGAACTCGTTACCTTTGAGCCATCTTCAAATATGCATATTGGATGGGTCATTCTTTCATTGTTGTCTCCTTCTTGTCTACATGATACGTCTATTGGATGGAGGACCAACATGGGAGATGGACCCTATGGACCTTCAAGTTGACGAGTGCTCGAGCTTAGTGAATGCACCTACTTTGGAAGCACCACCAGACCACCACTTCTACCATGACATTGAGCCATGGTATAACACTACCCATAACAAATTTGCATCTTATGCATGGATTGACTCACATTATGATTGCCTTGTTGCATCTTGTATTTCTATGTCATCCATGATATATCACCTTGTGCACTTTCTTAGCAAATTTGTTGTGATATACCTTGATGGCATATTCATACATAATGATCACATTGCCAACTATCAATTGCATGATAACATATTAACATTGAGCATAAATTGCCATGTTCATGCTCTTTATAAACCATCACACTATGACATCATTTTGGACAATGGTAGAATCTGTAGATTTGTGCACCATGCCAATTACCATACCTTTATGTGCACAACAAATGAATTTTCTCCCATGAATGCTTTCGATATCATTCTACATCTTTTGGATAAGCATCATGTGTCTTGCCACGCACAATCTTGTCTCACAGACTCATCCTTACACGATGGACACTTTATGTGCGCTAACCATTGTATTTCCAAGTGTCGTTTGTGTTTGCTCTTCTTGCATGTATACGACTCCGGCGACACCTTGGAGTACTTGGATTGCGCCATGTATTTTCAAACCTGTCCAACTACAAGTCCGTCCATGACAACCGTTTCCAAGGTGATGCGGTTTACGATCTGAGGTCGGCTCTTTCCCAAGGGGGGGGAGAGATGATGCGGAGCATCCTACGATCATCCCAATGTACACTGTGACTACTCCCCAAGCCCCAAGAGGACATACGATGAGACCTCAGCCATTCACCATTGGACACAAGGTGAACTTGCTTCTCTCCGAACCGTCACTTTCTACATGTGAGACATGGCTACTACCTCAAATGTATGTGCTATGCATGACCAGGAACCAAGATGAAGACCATGGAACAACTAGGAGCATTGGACAAGACGGCGAGGACACCAAGTGCAAGGAACAAGAAGAAGAGATGCCAGGAAGCTATAGCTCTTGGACGTCCGACGACCTCCGGATGACCGACGATCTCTGGACGTCCGATGCCTAGAGATTCCATCAGCCAGAACGACTCTAGTCGAGGCATCCTACAGCGCCGGACGACCGCTCGACGTCGGACGTCCGACACTCATCAGCAACCGGATGACCGACCCCGTCTGGATATTCGGTGTTCCGCGACCAGAGCCAAAACATCGGAAGTCCGACACCCTCCGGACGTCCGGACCCCCACGAGCGACCGAACAACGATGTCCATTGGACGTCCGACATCACCTACCTGCGCACAGTGTATCGGGCGAAGCCCATGTACCCCTTCGCCCTCACTTACCCCTTTGTGGCCCTAGACTATACACACTCCTCCACCTCCACCATTCTAGGGTTAACATAGGTTTATCTCATTTTAGAGACAGAGCTTTGCTCGTCCATGTGGTTCTACTCCATCGAGAGACCGCGACCTCTATGGAGAAGATCCACACTTGGATTCAAGACCCCTCACGGGAAGATCCCTCGCGGACTTAAGACCTCCTCACGGAGATGAACTAGTTACCGTTTGTATCATCCTTTGTTGACTTTGGATTGTGTATCTCTTTGTGTTCATGGATCTAGCACATGTGTGATCGTTCTCATGGATTTGAGTGTTTCCTCTCGTGCTTTCCCTCGTACTTCCCCTCCTGTTCTTTGTGTTCTTCATAGGTATCCCCTCCATTTCGTGAAAGACCAGCCTTAGGGTTTCCACCCTACATCATTTGGTCTTTGTTTGATGAGCTAGTTTTTGAACATGCATAAAGCGTCGTACGTGGCCTAAGTGGAGAGCCTGGAGTCGGACATACGGGGGAGTATGTGTGTGCCCTGGTACTACCTATCGGAGGTGTCCAAGGGCGGCAGGTGATACATCTCCAATGTATCTATAATTTTTGATTGTTCCATGCTATTCTATTATCTGTTTTGGATGTTTTATATGCATTAATATGCTATTTTATATTATTTTTGGGACTAACCTATTAACCTAGATCCCAGTGCCAATTTCTGTTTTTTCCTTGTTTTTGAGCTTTGCAGAAAAGGAATACTGAACGGAGTCCAAACGGAATAAAACTTCACGATGATTTTTCTTGGACCAAAAGACACCTATGAGACTTGGAGTTCAAGTGAGAAGAGCCACGAGGTGGCGACAAGGGTGGAGGGCGCGCCCCCTACCTTGTGGGCCCCTCGTGATCCCCCTGACCTAGATCTTCCTCCTATATATTCACATATATTCCCAAACCACCAGAGGCATCCACGAAAACACTTTTCCACCGCCGCAACCTTCTGTTCCCGTGAGATCCCATCTTGGGGCCTTTTCTGGCATCCTGCCGGAGGGGGATTCAACCACGGAGGGCATCTACGTCAACTCTATTGCCCTTCCGATGAAGCATGAGTAGTCCACTTCAAACCTATGGGTCCATAGCTAGTAGCTAGATGGCTTCTTCTGTCTCTTTGATTCTCAATACCATGTTCTCCTCGATGTTCTTGGAGATTTATCCGATGTAATCTTATTTTGCGGTGTGTTTGTTGAGATCCAATGAATTGTGGATTTATGATCAGCTTATCTATGAATATTATTTGAATCTCCTCTGAATTCTTATATGCATGATTTGGTATCTTTGTATTTCTCTTCGAATTATCGGTTTGGGTTGGCCAACTAGATTAGTTTTTCTTGCAATGGGAGAGGTGCTTAGCTTTGGGTTCAATCTTGCGGTGTCCTCGCCCAGTGACAAAGTAGGGGTAGTGAGGCACGTATTGTATTGTTGCCATTGAGGATAAAAAGATGGGGTTTACATCATATTGCTTGAGTTTATTCCTCTAGATCATGTCGTCTTACTTTATGCGTTACTCTGTTCTTTATGAACTTAATACTCTAGATGCAGGCAGGAGTCGGTTGATGTGTGGAGTAATAGTAGTAGATGCAGGCAGGAGTCGGTCTACTTGATATGGCCGTGATGCCTATATTGCATAATCATTGCCTTGGATATCGTCATAACTTTGCGATTTTCTATCAATTGCTCAACAGTAATTTGTTCACCCACCGTATTATTTGCCTTCATGAGAGAAGCCTCTAGTGAAACCTATTCCAACATATTAGTTTTCGATCTACTATTTTCCATCATATTAGTTTCTGATCTACTATTTTCCATCATATTAGTTTCCGATCTACTATTTTCCATCATATTAGTTTCGATCTACTATTTTCGTCATATTAGTTTCCAATCTACTATTTTGCAAATCTTTTATTTTTAGATCTACAGACCAAAAAAACCAAAAATATTTTATCTTTTGTTTATCTATCTCTATTAGATCTCACTTTTGCAAGTGACCGTGAAGGGATTGACAACCCCTTTATCGCGTTGGGTGCAAGTGTTTGATTGTTTGTGCAGGTATTGGTGATTTGCGCGTTCTTATCCTACTGGATTGATACCTTGGTTCTCAAACTGAGGAAAATACTTATATCTACTTTGCTGCATCACCCTTTCCTATTCAAGAGAAGTAGCAGCCGGTGGCAGTTCCATGGGGCCAAATAGCGCCTCCGCTCCGACCACTTCGACACGCAGAGTGCACACACCATCGAGGGAAATTGCATCATGCACTACTGCAAGAACTACACAAAGCTGAACAACATCGCCCCGAAGACTTCTTCTACTGATGCGAGTACAAGGCCCACCAGGGTGTTCAGCCCGACTGATGCCGTGTATGTGATGTGTGCCCTGCCTCCTTTAGCTATCTCTTGATTTGCATTGCATTTTGGGGCTAGCTGGTGTATGGTGGTCTCATTTGGTATTTTTGTGTGAAGGTACTGTAAGTGTGAGATGCCGTACAACTCATATGACCTCATGGTTTAGTGGGAAGAATGCAAAGACTGGTAAATCGCTGAAAAAGGACTTCTTTAGTGTAGATTTTACGCAGCTGATGCTGTCGGTTTGGTTTTATGGCCAAGAGATAACATCAGCAATTAGCCGCCTTGCATTCACATACTGCATTCCTCTTATCCAACTTATATCTATTTTTATCATGCATCTCGAATTAGTGTACCTTGCGTTCTGCTATTTTCATTGGTAAGCCAAGTTAAATTGTGGGATAACATCTTTTGGTTAGGATTGAAGATAGCCAACTACAATTGATGAACATCTAAGGTTTCTTACAGCCTGATACTTCACAGCTTTGCAGTTCTCATAGATAGGTACATTCACTGATGTCATATTCATAGTTTTCATAAGATATACGAAAGAACATTTTTAGTCTCATATATGTGAAAGGGATGTCTCTCTTAGAAAATTCTACAATCTCTCTGTTTTATGTCTCATTCTCTGAATCAGGATGTGCATTGTGCTTTTCTGCTTTTATTCCTGCTGAACAAGCCTTTAAAAGTAATTGGGTCATCCAATGGGTGTGATATCAATGAAGACATAGCTGATATCTATATGATGTGCTCAGAGATTTCAATTAGAGAAAGTTTAAAGTTGAGTTCCTATTGAAAATATGTTAAGCCTTTCTGTACTAATCTTATCTTTTGCATGGATATATGATGACTCAAGTGAAAGTTTTCATAGATAGATTGGTGTTTTCTACCTTTATTATTTCTAATTTTGATGCCTCAAGTATTTATATGAATTGCTAGCAATTGCAGCAGAAGGAAGATATAACAAACTGCAAACACAACATACACCAAATGGAATATGTGCAGCAGAGTAGAGGTGAGATTTTTATACTCTTGCTCAAACAAGCCTTTAAAAGTAACGAGACTTGCTATCTTTTTCTTCCTCGTGTTTACGTAAGTGTCTTCTGTATTAGATCTGCAGGTGGTTACGCCGGGTTTCTCTCCTGGTTGATTATTCATCCTCTGCAAGAGTTGTCACAGTATGAAAAAGGCTCCAAGAGGTGTCACGGGCAGGACGCGCCTATGTAAATCTTACATTCTCCAATCACAAGCTTATTGTGAGATTTCCAACAATCATATGCATCCTGGGCAATGCCACCCTGATTGCCAGTACATTTTTCTCCTGTCAGTATACTCTGCATAATATATTCGGATGGATGTTCTGATATGAGATCTTGGGCAATGCTACCTAAAGCCGTCGGTGCATTTTACGTAAATACTTAATTAATAGACCGCAATCACTATTACTCTTTAGATGGCGACGACTTTTAACCAACCATATCACCATATCTATATTTGAGTTTTGCTCGTAGTCTAGAAACTAGACATCCAAATATTGAAGCAGATCCTACTTACTTCTTCAAACCTGCTATAGTCTTGCTTTAAATGATATTCTTTTTCTTTCTTATTAGTGTAAATGTATTTGCTTTTGTCTACTCACATATTTCATTTGGAGTTTCATCTAAATATATGCTAGCTATTTATTAGGAGTTAGTATGGTCTTCATTGTATGAATTTCGTGGCGGCCCTTGTGTGGCTGGCCTATGTGTAAAGGCGAGGAGAGTGACTGATTGGGGATATAAACATTGTTAAATTTCATTGTGTACTAGATTTTTTGATTTTCTCTATTTGATTTTGCTTGAAATAAAAAACTGTACCTCATACCTTAAGACTGACCGCCAGTTTTCACCATACATGTTGCACTCACAGAATTTTACGGTTTCATGCGTTCATCAGTCGATTTGTTTCGATGAGTTATTGGGAGGTGCTCTGTATGTTGCTCCTATTGATTTATAGAACTTCAGTTATCAAGAATGTATCATATATCTACCGAATAATAAATTTTGGAATAATGCTAATAGTTTTCTCTTTGATGTCCAATACTTCAAAATATGGATTGGTTGCTCCACCGCATGCTACACTGTGAGAGGTGGGCTTAGATTTCCTGTCCAGTTTATGTGTTTCAAGAACATATACATGTATAATCTGAGATTTTCATTTATATTGGCTGCATCATTCCTATCTAAAATTGTAGGTATATTCCCACATTGATCTGGTATTGCTGTGATTCGGTTGATTCAGACATATTGTTTCTTGAATATCTTTCATCGTTGGGCAAATCAAGCGATGTAGGGTATTTTTTCTAGTGATATTGAAGCTCATTGATACTGTCATATGATGTCCCATTTTTTCTGGGGTACTAATATGATACTTGTGGCAAAATTCATCTCATGTTCCCCATTGCCATTTTCATAATTTTCGAGACTCAGCGCAGTTACAAATAATCATGTCATCTTGTATTTAATGTTTATCTTTGGACCAGAAATGAAATGCAAATATGCCTTACATTGAGATGGTAACTTGAAGTAGATAAATGCTTTATACTTATCAATGATTTCTCCCCTTTTTGGGTGCAATCATCATAACTATTATTTTCTTGCAATTTACCTTTCTCATGTCTCCACAACATCATTGCCGTCGATGATAAACAAGCGAGGGAGAGTGTCCAAAGACAACCACTACATGTATGTGCCCCAAACATATGTATGGACATGCATGATGCATGCATATATGTTTGAATACCAAAAGCACAACATTTTGATGTGGCGCATGCATGCGTCGAAAAATGCACAGTCCCCACACAGATCTAGTTCATGATGCATCGCGTGCTCACCCCCCCCCCATTTCGACCCGGTGGGAGGGATTCATGCGTACACATGCACGCGAAGTATAGTTGCATGTATTGATGAGGACATGGCTACCACAGTTACACCCATATCCCCTGTTGTTTTACATCTTGGAACAATTGCTAGAGCTCGCATACGCCAATTAAATTATCAGGTACTTTCGTTTCTTGGTAATGTTTCTAGTGTTCATGAGAATATGATGCTGCCTAACTTAGATACATTTATGTTGTTTGCAATTGAAGGGCCTAGCACGGACAAGAGGGATGAACATTGGAGCATCGTCAAGCACGGAGATGAAGGTGCGTGCAAAGAGAACAAGAACCGAGGTTCAAGTGGAGATTTCCGGACTTTGAAGCCACCATGATGACATATAAGACGATGGACGAAATATACATGATGGCCTTTCATAAATTTCGTCCATAGCTTATTATTGGTGTTGCGCCCCCTTATTTTGGGTCAGGCCCATGTAATCTATTTTTAGAGTCCATATTGTAGGGGAAACAACTTAGGAGGTGTTTTAGTCCCACCTTGCCTAGGGTGGACGAATCCTCTCTCTTTTCCCTATAAATATAGCCCTTAAGGCATCGTTTAGACTGGGGTTTTATTGAGTTAAAAGTTAGCCATCGCTGCAACTTCGTGTACTTCGTTTGTGTCCAACGACCAGACCAAGACCGCTTATGAAACTCCACTTTTATCAATACTTCATCCATACTCGCAATAGTCAGATTGCTTATTCATATTATTGCTTGTTCTTCGATTGCTTGCAGGAATAGACCTTCGTGGTCAGGTTGATCGTGCTCCAGCATGGTCAATAACCTCTCGGAGTTGGTTTAGCGATTGCTAAGGCGGAACGTCGTGCATGTTTATAGTCGGATCGTCAAAGTCATCTCCACCAAATCAATGGTTATCACCTCATCGAAAGATCGGGCCCCTCGCCTCTATCATATACCGAACCATATAAGACGAACCAAAATTCAATCCCCTCCAAATTATAAGTCAAATTAACCTCTATCGCCGTCGGTCAAAGTGATTGACCAAGCGGGCACACAGAGATGGACGAAGCATCTCGCCGATAACCCCGTGAGTGAGTGCTAGAGGACAACCGCCATCGCTTGCTTGTGAGCCAAACACATGTATGGAGATGTGTGGTTGTGATGTTTGAATACCTAATATATATGCAGAACTTTGATGTGGCACTTGCTTAGGAAACCTCTATGTCCCCCCACGAACCGAGGTTCATGACACGTAGTATATATATGTTGCCCCCTCCCCTCTCCGACGCGTAATATATACTCCTACGTACCGTAACACAACCCGAAAATCCTCCTCCTTGTTCGTCAAATTACCTTTCTCGTTGTTTCATATATTAGATGGACGATGACCTCGCAGTCCCATGGAGGGAAGATTCGCAGGCGAATGAGTGACAACCATCGTTGCATGTGGCCCAATGTGTTGGTGATGCTTTTAATACCCAATATGCACAACTTCTTTGTGGCACCTGCCTCAGAAACCGAAAAGTCCCCACACAGAGTGAGATCGATTCATGATGTGTGTGTAGTATATATGTGCTACCCCGGCCCCCTCCTCCCCTCTTCGACGCATACTATATACTCCTACCGCAACACAACCCTTGCTGGGTCAAAGTGATGGATGACAACCTCGCGGGCCCACGGATGGAAGCATCGCACGCGAGTGAGTGTCTTATATGACATGTAGTATTGCTCCCAGCCACCCTCTTCAGTGCGTACTATAAATATACTCCTACCATACATATAACAAAAACCAAAAAATAACCATCCTTGCTGGTCAAATTAACCTCTCCCATCGCATGTCATAGTGCTGGACCGCAACCTCGCGGGCCCACGCGAGTGAGTGTCCTAGGACCACCGCGTGCATGTGGCCCAAAGATGCATGCCAAACTTTTTCTGCAGCGAACATGCGACCAAAGGAGTTTATTGTTGAAAATTGAAAAAAATAGATAACATCTGTCTATTTTTATACATTTATTGTTTTCCAAGGGATTTAAATGTGCAAAAATCAAATTTGATCTACATGAGACCCGTGATAATGCACAAAAATAGATTGCAAAATCATATGTGTACGTGTCCCTGGGTACATGTTTAGTCCCCACGCAAGAAATATCTAACATCTAGAATCTTGATTTTAAAATCCAATAAATCCAAAACTAAGTTGAAATTCATGAAACTTATCGTGGTGTCATATGGACACCAATAGGCTGTGATATTATGATATCATGAAACTTCTATTTACAACAACTTGTCTTCATGTACTAGTAGATTTTCTGGTCCAGGATCTTGATTTTATGGATTAGACCGATCCATTTGATTGTGACTACCGAAAACTTTGGTTGAGTTAGTTGTTATTGTCCCGTTCAATCTGGATTGTGTCTAAACCTGATGAACAATTAATCATCGTGCTTTTGTACCTTTTGTAAGCTGGGGTTAGATATTGCTGCCCTTTTCAACTAGGCTTTGACCCATATTTTCCTTCATACAAACCGGAACTTCTATCAAGAAGCCTCATTGTTCCGAGAGGGAACTTGGTCACATGATTTATGTGCGAAACGACATAAGTTGTATCTTCCCGCCTTGATTTATTTTACAGAGGCAACATGCAACTGCACTAAACATATGAAATTATTCAGGGTTCGTTTCGCCTTTTTATACATTGATTTTCCTAGCCATTTTTAACAAATAGACACCACATTATTATTGCAAACGGTCGGTCATATTAGTCCAGCCATGGGCGTTCAACTAACCATTTACTACCGTGGGCAGTTGTTTGATTAGACGGGACCAGCTGTGAGCAGTCCGCCGTGCACGCCGTGAGAGCTGCAATTTATTGTTGGTTTTGGACTTTTGTTTTGCTGCCTCAGTAAGGTACGTAGAACAATCCTTCGTTCTCATCTACAAGCACCGTCGGCGAGGATCGCCGCCTGCTACGAGATGGAGGACGAGCCGACCAACAAGCGAGGGCGGGTCGAGCCAGAATCGCAAGAGCCTCCAGCAAACATGGACTTCATCAGCAACCTCCCCAACGAGATATGGGTAACCATCATATCCCACCTCCCCATCAAATATGGCGCGCGGACCACTGTCCTCTCGCGGTGGTGGCGCCCCCTCTGGCACACCACCCCTCGGACATCATCATTGACCACGAGTTCTATAGAGGGGCACAACAAATCCTGGAAGCTTTGTCCCATGTCCTCGACACGCACCCTGGGCTGGTAGACGCCTTGCTATCTCCAGGCTCAATCCCCACAACAAGACCGAACCCAGGTTGCACTACTGGTTCCTATCCCCAGCCCTGGATTGGCTCAAGGAGCTCAGCCTTCATGCTAGACGTCCTTGCTCGCTGCCGCCGTTCGTGTTCCGCCTCGCACCCACGCTGCGCCGCGCTACATTCAGGTGGTGCATTTTCCCCTGAATCGATGCCGTGCACACTCTTCATCTCCCTAAACTTAAGCACCTCAAGATCATTGCCATCCGCATCTCGAAGGAGGATTTGGAGTGCCTGCTCGTCGGCTGTACAGTGCTCAAGTACCTTCGTCTTCATGGGATGGATGGCTTCAATAGCCTCCACATCACCTTGACGAATGTCCGTGCGATTTATGTGCATTGCTGGCGCCGCCCAAGGCTGTCAGTTGAGGTGTTTCACGATATTGTCATTGAGAATGCGCCTTTCCTCAAGAGATTGTATGTACATGACAAATTAGGTCCAGCAAGAATCAGGGTCATTCACACACCAAAATTGACAGTGTTGGGCTATTCGTGTGCTGAATTCAACGAACTTGTTACTGGATCCTTATCATTCAGGTACAACAGTCTTCTTCTTCTCCTTCTTATATATTATCGGACATCACATTTTATCTAATTATTGTTGATATATATCTTCGCCTGTCATCCAGAAAATGATTCCCACAAGCTTGACCCAGCCTTTGCGCATAGTGAAGATCTTGGCACTACAATCTGTTGGCCCCGATTTGGATGAAGTTGTTAGATTCCTTTGATGCTTTCCTTGCACGGAGAAGTTATACATCAAGGTGATATTCCTTTCCTGTTAATTGTTAACCACAACGGAGCTCAATTTTTTGTTACTTTTACCCATGATTACAATGACAACTGTAGAATGATTTCTAAAGGAAATTTGGAGGATCTCAATACATTTTTTTTGAGATGCTAGTGTTGTACGCGTTTTATTCCTTCACCCGACATGCTTTCATGATAAAAGTTTATCATGAAAGATTGAAGGTGGCATTTCACTATTTTTGTGTATTTTAGAATTCCTGCAAATCAAAGAGGCCCGAAGTGTTCAAATCGACAACTATGCACTAATATGTTGTCTTCGTTTGCAGATAGTAGCAGGCCCGAAAGTAGAAAATGTTGGGGAATATAACAATCCCATTGAATGCCTTGATCTTCATCTCACAGAAATTACTTTTAACAAGTACCGAGGCACCACACCAGAAATTAAATTCGCCAGAGCAAGGTTGCTCAAGGTAATGAGGTTTGCCCTATATTTACTGTGCAGAAGCGAATGGATTGCTAAAGAGCGCAGGCGTCTACAGCTGAATGGAAAAGACTCTGCACAAGCTGAATTTCAGTTTGTAACTTCATATGACAGATTATTCAAAAGTCACTGTATCGAGCCGCTATATGACTTCTCCGTGGTTGATCCTTTCGTAGAAATAATGCATGAAAAAGATTTTGAAGGAGATGAATTTTATGTGTCTGAATAGTTTGAACCTTGTAATCTTTGAATTTGGGCCTTGTAATGCTGGAATTTGAACCTTGCAATATTTATGGTATTTTTTCTATAACGTAATTGGATGTTTAATTTGGGCTTGCAATCATGTCCTATCACAAGTATACATATATGTTGTTCTTCTGTACACAGAGCATAGATGTTCTACAGACAGAGCATATCACATCGCACACGGACGACACTAGGTAACCGGTCGGTGATGAATTCATCAATCACAAACGGTTATATACCAGCAAGCATTTGCCCACAACACACATGGCTTATTCCATCACAAATAGCTCAGATGGATCAACTGTATGCCACGTATCGCACACGCAACTCTAATATGATTTGCTTGATGTCTCTGCCATCGCTCGCATAGTTCATCTTATTTGCCATATATCACTGTGCTGGCCTCTGCTTGCGCCCCTCGGCACGCTCTGCTCGCCGTTAGGCGCCATGGCGCGCACTGCTCGCGTTCGTCGGCGTGCTTTGCTGTCTGTCGGCGCGCTCTGCTCGCGTACCTCCACATGCTTGGCTTGTGGACAACTTTTCCTTGCGTGTTCAACTGCTATATGCATATATATGGTTGCTCGCCGTTGAGGCGCCCGGAGCGCTCTGCTCGCGTCCCTGCGCGTGCGCTCTGCCAGCGGTTGGGGCCTGCGCACGATCACGTTGGGGGCCCATATGCATGATGTTGCACCGCGCATGTTGCCACGATGAAGTTACGTGTGACACGATGGAGTTACACGTTGCAAAATAGAACTGCCATCCGGGCGTGCAAATATTCCAGTCCGTCTGGCTTCCCCATTAATTCCTGCGGCCATTATAACCTTAGTCTCTTCAACCTTTCAATCTCGCCCACAACACAATAAGCACACACACGATGACACATACAGAGAGGATATCTAGCGACGCTCCAATGGAGTTCGGCGAGCATAAAGTCGAGACCCACGCGAGGGATACGGATCTCATGGTGGTGTACACCATCGACTCGACCGTGGTGGAGGACTACATCAACACCATGGAGCAGTTGCTTCCTAGAGACAAGTACAAGGTGGTCGGCATCGACCTCCAGTGCATCGCCGGTCTTCCTGGAAAAGATCAGAAGGTTGCCATTGCCCAGTTGTACGTGCGCCATCATGTCCTCATCTACCACCACTGCATGGCCACGGAGCTTTGCGACCGTTTCGCCATGTTTGTCAACAACACCGACTACAAGTTCGCTATGGTGGAAACCACCGATGATGTAAAAGAGCTCAGGGTTACAGGTTTGGCCTGTAAGAACCTTGTCGAAATCCATGAGCACTACAGGGTCTAGGGCAGCACGAAGAAGGACTCCCTGGTTGAACTCTACTCGGCCATCATCGATCCATACTACGAAAAGATGAAGCAGGATGCTAATAGAACATGTCCCGTATCCTGGCATGGGGCCTGGCTGCGGCAACTGGATTAACGTCACCTGAGGTTCGCGGCCAAGAGCATGTACACATGCTACGAGATGCACAGGCAGATCGTTGACATGAGGAAGTGCCTTGTTACCGAAATCGACGAGGCCGGATCGAGCCACAAGCAGAGCGGCAGCGACAAGCGTCAGAAGAAGTAGATGATGATCATATGATCATTTATCCTAGTTAATTATGCATGTAATGTATAGTTGACTGGTGTGTGTGGAAATGTCATGTGTGTAGTAGCCACCTATGTAATTATGCATATAATAGTTTACTTTGGTGTGTGCAAATGTCATGTGTGTAGTAGCCACCTATGTAATTGGATGTTTAATTTGGTTATGCAACCATGTCCTTATAAGTGTGTATATATATGTTGTTGTTCTCTATGCAATCCCAATGCACAACAAATACGTCTTATTAGCAGCAATTGTCTGTGTTATTATCGGTCTTCGCACACATTTCTGATTACAGACATGTTTGCCACATATCACACACATCTTGTTAAATTGAACCGTTTCTGTTATCTTCGCTCAATGCAAATAGTTCATCTGAGTGAACTGTTTGCCATCTATCGCATACACCTTGATCTGGCTGACCATTTCTTTCGTTCTGCCTAATCACAAACAATTCATCCGAGTGAACCGTATGCCATATATCGCACACACCTTCATCCGGCTGCCAGTTTCTGTTCTTCTGCCTCATCGCAAATAGTTCATTGAACTGAACCATATGCCCCTCATCACACACGCAACTAAATTCTCAATCATGTTTGATGCATCCGTCATCGCAAATGTTTTGCATCTTTTTTGACGGTTTTTTACATCACTATTTGCGATTATTGCATCGCACGCATTTTCGTCGAAGGGTCTCTAATTGTAGTGTCGCGTTAGCAGCATCTTGCAGTAGTGAATAGATGTAGAAAATCAGTTTGTACTATTGATTCTATTCAATGGCATGAAAGATTTAGAAAATCAGTTTGTACCATTGCTTCTAATCAATGGTATGAAAGATGTAGAAAATCTGTTTGTATTATTGCTTCTAATCAATAGCATGAAAGATTTAGAAAATCAACCTACACTATTGCTTTATATGAAACAATATGGTGAACATCCAAGAACACCCAGTTTATTACATAGTTTATGTCTGTGCATTATCTTGATTGTAGTTTCAGTCATAGGTCACGCAGGGCATTATTTCTAATAAAGGGTCATGCTTCTGTATGGTGCTTATTGCTATGATGTGTACTGTCGATGATAACTTTAGATTGTTGACTATATTTGTTTTGTGCTCTTAAACAAGGGTCAACATTAACTATTTAGTTAAGCACTAGAGGTTTACCCGTCATTGCATCAAAGAGTTTACTATTTCCATTTGCTCAGCAAAGTTTTGAGACATTCCATCATAATTATCTAATTGTAATGCTTTTATGATGCAGGAATAATATCTTGTGATGTGGCTTTCTTGCATCCCATTTGCCCAGTTGCTCCTGAAAGAGATACCATTTTGGTGGTGTTTACTGGTTAATCCTTTTGCATATGTTTACGGATGGATACTCGATGCGCTCGGTTCATACCATTGCTGATACTTGCCTTCTCTTGCTGATTTTCCCATGCTCATAGCTATTTTAGTATGGGTTAGTCACCCTTTGTGAAAAGTATATATGTATGTCACCTTTTGTGTGAGTGAAATATCCATCCACATTGTACTAAATTTGATGTTTTCTACCGAGTCATATTTAACTCTGTAATGGATTTTGATTCTTTCTACCAGACTAATGTTTCCCTGAGAAATAACAGACGCTGGATCATTGCGTTGGACAATCGCCGTGCACCAAGTCGCTTCCTACCGGGTTACTATTAATAATTATTGGCTTCCTCATGTGTCTTTGAGAAAAATCCTAATTGTGGATCAGTGGTCTCCTTTTGTATTTGTTTGCCTCCACAATCTGTTTTTGTACCACCTTCATTATAGTTATGGATACAACATTTGGTTTCTTAATGGCTAATAAAATTGTTAGACGTAAGGTTGGACTGCTTTGAGTTGTTTACAGGGTTGGCTTTGAGTTGTTTTAATTCTGATGAAAATGCCCATTTGATTGTTGCATCATGATATTGTTCTTGCACCTTTGATCTGATAGCTTTATTACCAGGTTGGATATGACCGCACCCGGCACGGGTGCGGGGGTGCGGTAAGCCGCATTTACCATCTAGTTATAGAATTGAATGATATGAACACATCACCCCCCCAAACCCAACGCATAATAAATGGACTCTAGTACAAATCTGACCTCAGATTTTGAACCATCTCAAGTCCAACATTCATGGCAAGTTATGTTATCCGAGGATGACAAGTTTAGTTGGCAAACATGACAAATTTTCCTTAGTTCATTTTTTCTACAAAAAATTGTTGTGCTTGCAAACTAAATTTGTCATCTTCGCGCCAATATAAATTGTCATGAAAAACATTAGATTTGTCATGCCTAAAAATATGACGTTGTATTTTTAGTGTTTCCATATAAATGGCATAAGGGCTTCTCCAACGCGGACCCTCAAACCTCCTGCAACCATCCGGACAAAGTTTTTGAGATGCCACAAGCCATCCAATTGTCTCGTATTTGTCTGGAGATCAGTCTGGGTGTCCATTTTCTCACAATCTAAAAGCGAACCAAGAGGCTTTGTAGGAGTTCGAACACCCGCCACATAGGACTCACACAGCCCCAGACCACCCAAACCCGAGGCAGAGCCTACTCATTTGGAGTTGGGCACTGTTTTCACAATCTTCAGCTTTCCGCTACCATCTCGTAGCTCCCCACCCAATTCCTTCCCTTTTTCATCGTCACTGCCACCGCATGGACCCATACGAAAAGCTACCTGGGATAACGAAGGTGGATGGTTTGGCAAGGCAGCTACCTAGAATATCAAGTCGGTGACACGGCAGGCCTATTGCCTCAAAAAGAAGGCAAAGGATAAAGAGGCGGCCGGCAAAAATAAGGATGGTGTGGGCTGCGGGCGTGGCTGTAGACGGGGTGTAGGAGGGGACATGGCCTGGGAAACGGGCGCTGTCGTCCATGCACACACTTTCCTAACTGGAACAATACTATCCTTCCTACTTCTACACCACCCAACAGCTCGGCAGCCTGTCTCTGCCATCCGTTGTCGGGAACATGCCTTATTGTGTCAACGTCAATGCGATGTTGCTCCGTTTTGCGTGAGTCTACATCACTGCAACTTGTACGATCATGAATGCTGGTGTGGAGCAGCTCGGTTCCTGCTCTCTATCCGTTGGTATGTCTCAACCAAGTGAGACGATGTACAATGACATGGACAGTGAGATGATGGGCATGATCAGCGACCAAGCCAGAGGCTACTTCAAGGATGGGCATGTGGATGACTCGGAGCTAGAGGTGCACACCCAGCAACTAGGCATGTACACCCAACCGGGCATGCACACTAGCTATCCAGATTCATACACCGGCCAGGCAGGAGGAGGACGACAATGAAGACCTTGTTCCGGAGGATTTTGTGGTCGTCCAAATAAGAGGGGTAGAGGAGAAAGCTTCAACATGCGGGAGGACAAGTTGTTGTGGGACTGGCGTGATTCACCCCTAGCATCGATCTGGCCATGGCACGGAGCAAAAGGGCGCAACATTTTGGGCTAACATTCATACTTGGCTCCATGAGCACAAGAATTTTGAGCCCTACCACAACAAACTCATCCGCAATCCCGGGACTAAGTCGCTCAACCATCGATGGTACACCATCCAAGAGGCCGTGAGCAAGTATTGCGGCCATTTGAAACAACTAATCGATCGGTGGCCAAGTGGTGCGCTGATGACCCACAAGTATAGGGGATCAGTTGCAATCCTTCTGATAAGTAAGAGTGTTAAACCCAACAAGGATCAGAAGGAATCAATAAGCGGTTTTCAGCAAGGTATTCTCTGCAAGTGTTGTAAGATAATTGTGAAAGATAGTTTGATAGTAAAATAATTTGTAGCAAGTAACAACTAACCAAAGTAGAAAGGTGCCGCTAGGTGGTTCAATCCTTATTATTGCTAAGGACAAGCCGGAAGTACTTCTTATAGTGATTTAAATGTTCTTAAGGACACATTAGAATTTCATCTAGTTACTTTCACCATGATTCATTGACTCACCTTCACTACTGAAAGTGCAACTAAGCTACCGCAGAAGAATTGAAGATATTGCAATACAATGCTCAAGCTTGCAATATCCTCTTCAACGGATTGTGCCCTGAAGAATTAAACAAAATCAGCCATCTTGAGAATGCAAAGGAAATTGGGATACTTTGATTGATATGCACGAAGGTACCGACTCCGTCAAGGAATCCAAGTCGGATGTGCTTCAAAGTCAACTTGACAAGTTCAAAATGAAGGATGGTGAAGGTGTCGCTAAAATGTACTCTAGGCTTGCTCTCATCACAAATGAGATTGCCGGCTTAGGAAGTGAAGAGATGACTGACAAATTCATCATCAAAAAGATCTTGAGAGCCTTGGATGGAAAATATGATACCGTGTGCAATTTGATCCAAATGATGCCAAACTACAAAGATCTCAAGCCAACCGAAGTCATTGGAAGAATTGTTGCTCATGAGATGTCACTCAAGGATAAAGAAGAGCTTCACAACAAGTCTAGTGGTGCTTACAAAGCCTCATGTGATGCTCCTACATCATCAAGTGAGAAACAAGCCTTCAATGAAGAATTGAGCTTAATAGTGAAGAGCTTCAACAAATTCTACAAGAGTAGAAGCAAGGAGAGAAGTTCCAAGCCAAGGTCCTACAATGACAAAAGATCTTCTAGCCGTGAGCGAAATTGCTACAATTGTGGAAGACCCAGACACTACTCCAATGAGTGTACGGCTCCCTACAAAAGAAGAGAAGACTCACCAAAAAGGAGAAGCAAAAGGGAAGAATCACCTCCAAGAGAGAGAAGGAGTAGAGATGATCGTTATGAACGAAGAACCTCTCGAAGAAGCAAGGATTCGGAAAGGAAGGACAAGTCTTCTTTTTGCGGGTAGGAAAGGAAGGACAAGTCATCAAGGAGCTACACAAAACGAAGACATCAAGCTCATGTTGGTGAATGGGTATCCGGCTCCGACTCTGACCACCACTCTGAGAGAAGTTATCACTCTGACTCCGAATATACTCAAGATGAAGGTGTTGCAGGTCTAGCACTTGTGTCAACCAACTCCTATGACCTATTTGATTGACCAAATTAAGGTTTTGGGAGATGGCTCATGGCTAAAGCCCCCAAGGTAACACACCCCGAGTTTGTTGATTTCAGTAGTGTGAAGATGACTTGCTAGGTGATGATGATTTACTAGTTGACAACTCTAGTGATGAATACTTGTAACGCCCCAAATCCGATGCGCCAGGTGTCTTCCAGCTATTCGTCGTTGTTGCCATGTCATTTGCTTGCGTCGTTGTTGCCAGCCCTTTCACACTCGCACGCACCCGTAGCCCCTCTAAGACCTTGTTTCGTGAGCGGGAGAAAAACATTCTCGGAATGGGCCAAGATTTGCCGAGTGGCCTTGGTATATCACCGGTAGACCGCCCATCAAATTTCGTTCCATTTGGAGGTCGTTTGATGCCCCAATGGTTAACCGAGCTAACTGAAACCCCCTTCTCTTTGCATCCTAGCACTTCTTCACACAACCCACCTAGCCCATCCAAACCCCCGCCATGCTCTCGGTCGTTCGATCACGATCGTGTGGGCGAAAACCGCTCCCCATTTGAACTCTCCTAGCTCCCTCTACCTATAAATATGTCCTTCCCGTCCAAATTCGCACGCAAACCCTACCTTCCTCTTCCTCGCGCCACCGGACGTTTCCTCCTCCTCGCCCGGACATGTCCGCCACCGTCCCATGCCCAATCGTCGCGCGCCACCTATCAATACGCCGCCCTCCACCGCCGCGGCCCGCGAGGCCCACGGCCGGCCCGCCCGCGCCCACGCTTGGCCCGAGCCGCCCGAGCCCCGCGCCC
>NC_041383.1:349263527-349270453 GCF_002162155.2 Triticum dicoccoides | reverse complement strand
GCTTGCTCCTTCGCCGTCCCTCGCCAGCGCCGCCGCGTGCTCGCCACCCGGCCGCGCCCTGTGCCTCCCCGCCTCCGTCGGCGCCGGATCCGGCGGGATCCGGCCGGATCCCGCACCCCGGCAAGCTCCCCCGCACCTCCGGCGAGCCCCGCGTCTCCCCGGCCGCCGTCTTCCTCCACTCCGGCGATAACTCCGGCGAGATCCCGGAGGGTGGACGAGATCCACCACTCCCTCAATCCAAACGCGCGCCCTCGTCCCCTGATCGCTCTGTCCCGGATCCCCTCGTCCCGTTACCCCGAGGTCCAATTTTTCACTAAGTCCCCAGATCTGCTACATTTTGTGCACTTGTTCATCATGCCATAACTTCTTTCATGCAGCTCCGTTTTGTGCGTGTAATATGTGAAAATTTTCATTGTGAGATGCTCTTAATTTTGTTCCATTGCTCCATGCTTGTTTGAGCCCATCGTGGTGCCCTAATTATCGTTGCATGAGTGATATATGATGTTAACCTGTTGAGACTGTTATAACTTGCTATTTTGTCATTTTCGTTGCATTTTGTGTGTGCACCCTTTGAGCATGATGTCTACATGTTTTAGGAGCATATTTATGCCATATTTACATTGGTGCAATCCATGTATTTTTGTGTGCCTTGTGGTGAGCGCATCAAGCTTATGAAGTGGGCTACTTGTTGTTACTGTTTAGCTAGGCCGAACTGTTATAAAATGATGCTATGTAAACCTGCTGCTACAAGTCATTCTATGCATAATCTGGAGATGTTCACTATGGATGTTTTGTTACACATATCATGCTATATCCACCCATGCCCTTGGTTGCATTTATATCCTGCTGTAGATTGTTGTAATCGGGCTCTCAAATTGCTAAATAATGTTGCTGTCAGCCTGTTAACATTAAGTTCAGTTTTGCCATGTGTTTTGCTAGTGATCCATGCACCCTATGAACTTGCTCTTGCCATGTGTAGCTCAATAATTATGTGATCTTACTGTTGGTTGACTTAAAATGCCATGAAATGCTATGTGGAGAGTGGTACAAGCTCACCAACATGCCTACTTATCGTTGTTCCAGCCCTGTACTGTTATTCTGAATCTGTCATATCACATGCCATGTTTGCATGGATCCTACCATCTTTTCTGTTGATCTTTGGAATTAGTTTAGTAAGGGAGTTTTGTTCTTTGTCTTTAGTATTAGCATGCGATGCTCTATTTTGCCATGATAGCTTGCTGTATCATCTTGTTTGATAGCTCTAAACATTGCAACCTGATGTTATTTTTGTCATGCTCAATGATTTTCTGCTAAGTCTGTGAACTGTTATTATCTGCAATCTTGCCATGTCCTTTTGAGTATGTTATAGTGTTTTCTGGAGATAGCTCACTGTTCATGTTTTGTCATGCTTCATATGTATATCACGTCCATGCCTTTTGTTTTCATGTTGAGGTGCTGTAGCATGTGGTTTTGATGTTTGTAAGATGCCTAGTTGTTGTTTTGGACAGCTTGTCCTTTAAACTTGTTTCATGTGTATGTGTGGCACCGTTGCTCCGTTTTGAGTGTGCTCTATATGAAACTTGCTTAATTTTGTATATAGTTTCATGTTACCTTGTTGCATACATGTTTGAATGTGTTCACTTGATGTTTGATTGCATTTTGCATCAATGCCATGTTTAACTTGTTTTGCTCATATCTTCTAGGCCTTAGCTTCGAACTAAATGAACTTTATATGTAACTTGACTAGATTTTCGTGTAGGTCATCTTGGTGCATTTTAACTTGCTGTTTAACAACTTGAACATAAGGTTTATTCAGATCTGGACCAGTTTCAAAATTTGCATATGAGGACTTACCGGATTTATTATATGTTGTTTCTGGCCTCATTTAAACTTGCTTTGATGTGTTGCTCTTGTATGCATCATCTCTTGCCATGAGTAGCTTCATGTAGCCTTTGTCATGCATCATGATTGGTTGTGCAGCATGTCATGTTCATGTGTTGTGTGTTTACCTTGTTGTTTGCTCCTTTCCGGTTGTGCTTCTTCTCGATAGTTCCTGTTTCGTTGCGATCGTGAGGATTCGTTTTTCTATGCTTGGTTCGTCTTCGCCCGTTCGTCTTCTTCATGGACTCGTTCTTCTTGCTAGTGGGATTTCAGGCAAGATGACCGTCACCTTGGATCTCATTACTATCATTGCTATACTAGTTGCTTCGTTCTATCGCTATGCTGCGCTACCTATCACTTGTTCTTCAAGCCTCCCAAATTGCCATGTCAGCCTCTAACCTTTTCACCCTTCCTAGCAAACCGTTGCTTGGCTATGTTACCGCTTTGCTCAGCCCCTCTTATAGCGTTGTTAGTTGCAGTGAAGTCGAAGATTGCTCCATGATGGACATGATTATGTTGGGATATCACAATATCTCTTATTTAATTAATGCATCTATATACTTGGTAAAGGGTGGAAGGCTCAGCCTTATGCCTGGTGTTTTGTTCCACTCTTGCCGCCTTAGTTTCCGTCATACCGGTGTTATGTTCCTTGATTTTGCGTTCCTTACGTGGTTGGGTGATTTATGGGACCCCCTTGACAGTTCGCTTTGAATAAAACTCCTCCTGTAAGGCCCAACCTTGGTTTTACCATTTGCCTACCTAAGCCTTTTTCCCTTGGGTTTCTGGAGCCCGAGGGTCATCTTTATTTAACCCCCCCGGGCCAGTGCTCCTCTGAGTGTTGGTCTGAACTAGAGCCACTTGCAGCGCCACCTCGGGGAAACTTGAGGATTGGCTTTAGCTGTACGTAGTGTTCATCCGGTGTGCCCTGAGAACGAGGTACGTGCGACTCCTATCGGGATTTGTTTGCACATCGGGCGGCTTTGCTGGTCTTGTTTTACCATTGTCGAAATGTCTTGTAAACCGGGATTCCGAGACTGATCGGGTCTTCCTGGGAGAAGGAATATCCTTCATTGACCGTGTGAGCTTGTGATGGGCTAAGTTGGGACACCCCTGCAGGGTATAAACTTTCGAGAGCCGTGCCTGCGGTTATGTGGCAGATGGGAATTTGTTAATATCCGGTTGTAGAGAACTTGACACCAGATTCAAATTAAAATGCATCAACCGCGTGTGTAGCCGTGATGGTCTCTTTTCGGCGGAGTCCGGGAAGTGAACACGGTTTTGGGTTATGTATGAACGTAAGTAGTTTCAGGATCACTTCTAGCTTCTCGACCGTTCCGTTTGCTTCTCTTCTCGCTCTTATTTGCGTATGTTAGCCACCATATCATGCTTAGTCGCTGCTGCAACCTCACCACTTATCCTTTCCTTTACCCATTAAGCTTTGCTAGTCTTGATACCCATGTAGTGGGATTGCTGAGTCCTCGTGGCTCACATATTACTACAACAATATTTGCAGGTACAAGTTATGCGATGATCTTGAGGCGAGAGCAATGTATCTTGTTTTGGAGTTCTTTCTTCCGCTTCTTCTTCGATCAGGGGATAGGTTCCAGGTCGGCAGCCTGGGCTAGCAGGGTGGATGACGTTTGAGTTTCTGTTTGTGTTTCATCCGTAGTCGGATGTTGCTCTTATGTATGATGATGTTGTATTCGTGTGGCATTGTTTGCCTCTTGTATGTATCCCCAACTATTATGTAATGGTACGATGTAATGATATCCACCTTGCAAAAGCGTCTCCAATATGCGCTTCTATCCATGGTGGGACCTTCGAGTTCCTTTAGGATAGGGTCGCATATTGGGCGTGAAAAGTTGGTATCAGAGCCTCGACCGACCTTAGGAGCCCCCCTTGTTTGATCGTGTAGCTTGGCCGCTGTCGAGTCTAGAAGAAAACTATTTTCGGAGTCTAGTTATATCAAAGAGTAGGAATTCTTTTTACTCCTCAGCCCCTTCGTCGCTCTGGTGAGGAATCTTGATGTGGGTGTTTTGAGTTACTCCTCTCCCCCTTCATAATTTTCTTTAGGATCACGCAGTTGGTTTTTCCTTCGTTGGTTCTCAGCTCTTTTCATCCGGTGCATTTTCTCGTCAAGACGATTCGACCTTCTATGTTTTTGCAAGTTCAATCCTCAGCTGTTTTCTTTTCCCACCCGCCCACCCTTTTTCTTCTTGGAGCCGTAGTCCGTAATCGAGTATCCATCCTACTCATGCAAAGTCTTTGCTTTCTTTCCCCAATTATTTCAACCGGTGTTTTCTCTTCAAGATATTCGTCGGTTTCCCCTTCCAAGTTGCCTTTGTTTTTCCCGCCCTCCCACCCCTTTTTCTTCCCGGAGCTTGAGTCCCTTTCGAGCATCAATTTCACTCGTGCAGAGCCTCTTCAGTCTTCCCTAAATTGTTTCAACCGGTGAATTCTCTTTTATTTGACATTCTTCATCTCTTTTCTGGTGGACTCAATTCAAGTTTTTTTTGGGTTGATCATATTCCTTTCCTTGGTTCAAGTGTTCTCCTTGCTCGTTTGCTTCTCGCCATTCAATCATTCCGGAGTTCGGAAGACATCTCAGGGGATTCGTCTATGTTTGAATTAATTCGAGGTTGTCACCTCATTCAAATATTTCAATCGTTCCGGTGCATCATCTATCTCAACAATCCTTTTCAATGGTGTTTTCTTTTTAGTGGGCCCTAACCCACAGGTCTTTTCCCAGGATCTTACCTGACTCTTCTAATTATTCTGGAGCTATTCCCAAATTCTTTTCAAAGTGTGACGTATTCCATCAGTCGCATGCCTTCTCCAAGATTGTTTTCAAATTCTTTTCATTGTTGGCTGAACCTCTTCGCTTTTCATTCTGTCGGAGTATCTCAATAATTTTGATGGTGTTTTCCGTCATCATTTGAAGACCGAAGAAGAGTTTTTCCTCTAAATCTTGTCCGTTCTCCCAGAGATTCGCGGTGCTAGCTCGATGTTATCCTATCAAAATGTTTCCAGTCGTGCAATTCTTTTTATCCATCCGGAGTATTTCAGGAGTTGTTTTTCCGTCTGGATCATCCGGAGGCCAGCGTTCCACAAGATTTCTTTGTCCTCACATTTCAGCTACCGTTATCCAATTATCTCGGTGCTTCGTTCAAGTGTTCTTTAATCAGCTCATGATCTCTTTGTTCTTTTGCATCTAAATCCCCTCTAGCATATTGGTTCTTCTAATTCTTCCCGGTGATTCATTCTCTTTCATCAGTCATTTTTGAGTTCTTACGGTGGTTCGTTCAAGATTCTTTTTCTTTGATTATCATATTAATTCATTCGTTCTTTCCAATCCTACCGTGGTTCATGAAGACTTTCTCAAGTTTTGTGTTATACCCCCCCTTAATCCTTTTCAACAAGAATTAGTATGCAAAATTCATTTATCATCAATGAAATTTGATGAAGGATAAGCATATAGTAAATCTTATCCTTATTTCCTCAAAGTGATTAATCCCTTCGTTCGGAGTTTGTTCTTGATGAATTAATTCTAGGTCCAAGTGTTTTCATCTTTTCTTTTCCGGAGTTAAAAATTACTCAGCCATTTCGTCGGAACCTCCATCTAAATCACCGCAAGGCTCATCTTATTCTTTCATCCTTCATTATATCTCATCATCTTTTTGTCACCGGAGTTCTTCACGGTGGTTCTTCATGATTTAATTCATTCTTCAAGAGTTCATCAAGATTTTGTTGGAGGAGTTCAAGTATCTTTTCTTCTCGCGTCTCGAAGTGCAAGTAATTCTTCCTTTTCTCCTGAAGTGGAGTTTTGCATTTCTTCGTTCTTCTCAGCTATTCAGACATTGGTTGTGGTATAATTTCACCTCAAGTTTTGAGTTGTTTTTGATAAGTCCACAACAAGCTTATTCTTTCGTTGTTGATTTTCTCAACAACTCCGTTCAACCCTTCCTTATAAGTTCTTTTCATTCTATTTCAATTCTTCCGGAGGCATTGCGTTGTTCATCTCATCAAGGGTCATCCCATCTTGTGAAGTTCAGGTTCTATTCCTTCCATCTTCAGCCGGAGTGCTGCCGGAATTCTTTCGCTCTTATTCCTTTTCTATCTTGTTCTAACCGGAGTGGATTCAGAGTCTATCTTATCCTTGAGCTTTTGATTCCCATCATAATCGTTGTTCCTCTTTTCTACCTGAGTGCTCTCGACTTTGTTCATCTTTTCTCGTGCGTTCTTAGTTTACCTCTTCTTCTTTATCTTCCGTCTCTTTCCTAAGATCTCGGGACGAGATCTCTTGTTAGTGGAGGAGAGTTGTAACGCCTTGAATCCGATGCGCCAGGTGTCTTCCAGCTATTTGTCGTTGTTGCCATGTCATTTGCTTGCGTGTTGCATTTTGCCATGTCATCATCTGCATTTCATTTGCATGTTTTTCAAAACTTGCATCCGTTCGGGTTCCCCAGTTCTCTCTGTTGTCCGTTCCAAGCCCTTTCACACTCGCACGCACCCGTCGCCCCTCTTCGACCTTGTTTCGTGAGCGGGAGAAAAACATTCTCGGAAGGAGCCGAGATTTGCCGAGTGGCCTTGGTATTTCACCGGTAGACCGCCCGTCAAATTTCATTCCATTTGGAGGTCGTTTGATGCCCCAACGGTTAACCGAGCCAACTGAAACCCCCTTCTCTTTGCAGCCCAACACCTCTTCACACAGCCCACCTAGCCCATCCAAATCCCCTCCATGCTCTCGGTCGTTCGATCACGATCGTGTGGGCGAAAATTGCTCCCTATTTGGACTCTCCTAGCTCCCTCTACCTATAAATATGTCCTCCCCGTCTAAATTCGCAAGCAAACCCTACCTTCCTCTTCCTCATGCCGCCGGACGTTTCCTCCCCCTCGCCCGGACATGTCCGCAACCGCCCCATGCCCAATCGCCACGCGCCACCTGTCCCTTCGCCGCCCACCGCCGCCATGGCCCGCGAGGCCCACGGCCGGCCCGCCCGCGCCAGGCCCGAGCCGCCCGAGCCCGCGCCCTCCGCTACAGCGCC
>NC_041383.1:349253296-349262920 GCF_002162155.2 Triticum dicoccoides | reverse complement strand
GTCGTCCGCCGCCGCACCGAACCCCGTGCCGGACCGCTCGCTCCTTTGTCGTCCCTCGCCAGCGCTGCCGCGTGCCCGCCACCCGGCCGCACCCTGCTCCTTCCCGCCTCCATCGGCGCCAGATCCGGCGAGATCCGGCCGGATCCCGCACCCCAGCAAGCTCCCCCGCAACTCCGGCGAGCCCTGCGTCTCCCCGGCCGCCGTCTTCCTCCACTCCGGCGAGAAGTCCGGCGAGATCCCGGAGGGTGGACAAGATCCACCACTCCCTCCATCCAAACACGCGCCCTCGTCCCCGGATCGCTCCATCCCGGATCCCCTCGTCCCGTTACCCCGACGTCCAATTTTTCACTAAGTCACCAGATCTGCTACATTTTGTGCACTTGTTCATCATGCCATAACTTCTTTCATGCAGCTCCGTTTTGTGCGTGTAATATGTGAAAATGTTCATTGTGAGATGCTCTTAATTTTGTTCCATTGCTCCATGCTTGTTTGAGCCCATCGTGGTGCCCTAATTATCGTTGCATGAGTGATATATGATGTTAACCTGCTGAGACTGATATAACTTGCTATTTTGTCATTTTCGTTGCATTTTGTGTGTGCCCCCTTTGAGCATGATGTCTACATGTTTTAGGAGCATATTCATGCCATATTTACATTGGTGCAATCCATGTATTTTTGTGTGCCTTGTGGTGAGCGCATCAAGCTTATGAAGTGGGCTACTTGCTGTTACTGTTTAGCTAGGCTGAATCTGTTATAAAATGATGATATGTAAACCTGCTGCTACAAGTCATTCTATGCATAATCTGGAGATGTTCACTATGGATGTTTTGTTACACATGTCATGCTATATCCACCCATGCCCTTGGTTGCATTTATATCGTATTGTAGATTGTTGTAATCGGGCTCTCAAATTGCTAAATAATGTTGTTGTCAGCCTGTTAACATTAAGTTCAGTTTTGCCATGTGTTTTGCTAGTGATCCATGCACCCTATGAACTTGCTCTTGCCATGTCTAGCTCAATAATTATGTGATCTTACTGTTGGTTGACTTAAAATGCCATGAAATGCTATGTGGAGAGTGGTACAAGCTCACCAACATGCCTACTTATCGTTGTTCCTGCCCTGTACTGTTATTCTGAATCTCTCATATCACATGCCATGTTTGCATGGATCCTACCATCTTTTCTGTTGATCTTTGGAATTAGTTCAGTAAGGGAGTTTTGTTCTTTGTCTTTAGTATTAGCATACGATGCTCTATTTTGCCATGATAGCTTGCTGTATCATCTTGTTTGATAGCTCTAAACATTGCAACCTGATGTTATTTTTGTCATGCTCAATGATTTTCTGCTAAGTCTGTGAACTGTTATTATCTGCAATCTTGCCATGTCCTTTTGAGTATGTTATAGTGTTTTCTGGAGATAGCTCACTGTTCATGTTTTGTCATGCTTCATATGTATATCACGTCCATGCCTTTTGTTTTCATGTTGAGGTGCTGTAGCATGTGGTTTTGATGTTTGTAAGATGCCTAGTTGTTGTTTTGGACAGCTTGTCCTTTAAACTTGTTTCATGTGTATGTGTGGCACCGTTGCTCCGTTTTGAGTGTGCTTTATATGAAACTTGCTTAATTTTGTATATAGTTTCATGTTACCTTGTTGCATCCATGTTTGAATTTGTTCACTTGATGTTTGATTGCATTTTGCATCAATGCCATGTTTAACTTGTTTTGCTCATATCTTCTAGGCCTTAGCTTCGAACTAAATGAGCTTTATATGTAACTTGACTAGATTTTCGTGTAGGTCATCTTGGTGCATTTTAACTTGCTGTTTAACAACTTGAACATAAGGTTTATTAAGATCTGGACCAGTTTCAAAATTTGCATATGAGGACTTACCGGATTTATTATATGTTGTTTCCGGCCTCATTTAAACTTGCTTTGATGTGTTGCTCTTGTATGCATCATCTCTTGCCATGAGTAGCTTCATGTAGCCTTTGTCATGCATCATGATTGGTTGTGCAGCATGTCATGTTCATGTGTTGTGTGTTTACCTTGTTGTTTGCTCCTTTCCGGTTGTGCTTCTTCTCGATAGTTCCTGTTTCGTTGCGATCGTGAGGATTCGTTTTTCTATGCTTGGTTCGTCTTCGCCCGTTCATCTTCTTCATGGACTCGTTCTTCTTGCTAGTGGGATTTCAGGCAAGATGACCGTCACCTTGGATCTCATTACTATCATTGCTATACTAGTTGCTTCGTTCTATCGCTATGCTGCGCTACCTATCACTTGTTCTTCAAGCCTCCCAAATTGCCATGTCAGCCTCTAACCTTTTCACCCTTCCTAGCAAACCGTTGCTTGGCTATGTTACCGCTTTGCTCAGCCCCTCTTATAGCGTTGTTAGTTGCAGTGAAGTCGAAGATTGCTCCATGATGGACATGATTATGTTGGGATATCACAATATCTCTTATTTAATTAATGCATCTATATACTTGGTAAAGGGTGGAAGGCTCAGCCTTATGCCTGGTGTTTTGTTCCACTCTTGCCGCCTTAGTTTCCGTCATACCGGTGTTATGTTCCTTGATTTTGCGTTCCTTACGTGGTTGGGTGATTTATGGGACCCCCTTGACAGTTCGCTTTGAATAAAACTCCTCCTGTAAGGCCCAACCTTGGTTTTACCATTTGCCTACCTAAGCCCTTTTCCCTTGGGTTTCTGGAGCCCGAGGGTCATCTTTATTTAACCCCCCCCGGGCCAGTGCTCCTCTGAGTGTTGGTCCGAACTAGAGCCACTTGCAGCGCCACCTCGGGGAAACTTGAGGATTGGCTTTAGCTGTACGTAGTGTTCATCCGGTGTGCCCTGAGAACGAGGTACGTGCGACTCCTATCGGGATTTGTTTGCACATCGGGCGGCTTTGCTGGTCTTGTTTTACCATTGTCGAAATGTCTTGTAAACCGGGATTCCGAGACTGATCGGGTCTTCCTGAGAGCCGTGCCTGCGGTTTTGTGGCAGATGGGAATTTGTTAATATCCGGTTGTAGAGAACTTGACACCAGATTCAAATTAAAACGCATCAACCGCGTGTGTAGCCGTGATGGTCTCTTTTCGGCGGAGTCCGGGAAGTGAACGCGGTTGTGGGTTATGTATGAACGTAAGTAGTTTCAGGATCACTTCTAGCTTCTCGACCGTTCCGTTTGCTTCTCATCTCGCTCTTATTTGCGTATGTTAGCCACCATATCATGCTTAGTCGCTGCTGCAACCTCACCACTTATCCTTTCCTTTACCCATTAAGCTTTGCTAGTCTTGATACCCATGTAATGGGATTGCTGAGTCCTCGTGGCTCACAGATTACTACAACAATAGTTGCAGGTACAAGTTATGCGATGATCTTGACGCGAGAGCAATGTATCTTGTTTTGGAGTTCTTTCTTGCACTTCTTCTTCGATCTGGGGATAGGTTCCAGGTCGGCAGCCTGGGCTAGCAGGGTGGATGACGTTTGAGTTTCTGTTTGTGTTTCATCCGTAGTCGGATGTTGCTCTTATGTATGATGATGTTGTATTCTTGTGGCATTGTTTGCCTCTTGTATGTATCCCCAACTATTATGTAATGGTACGATGTAATGATATCCACCTTGCAAAAGCGTCTCCAATATGCGCTTCTATCCTTGGTGGGACCTTCGAGTTCCTTTAGGATAGGGTCGCATATTGGGCGTGAAAAGTTGGTATCAGAGCCTCGACCGACCTTAGGAGCCCCCCTTGTTTGATCGTGTAGCTTGGCCGCTGTCGAGTCTAGAAGAAAACTATTTTCGGAGTCTAGTTATATCGAAGAGTAGGAATTCTTTTTACTCCTCGGCCCCTTCGTCGCTCTGGTGAGGAATCTTGATGTGGGTGTTTTGAGTTACTCCTCTTCCCCTTCATAATTTTCTTTAGGATCACGCAGTTGGTTTTTCGTTTGTTGGTTCTCAGCTCTTTTCATCCGGTGCATTTTCTCGTCAAGACGATTCGACCTTCTTTGTTTTTGCAAGTTCAATCCTCAGTTGTTTTTCTTTTCCCACCCGCCCACCCTTTTTCTTCTTGGAGCCGCAGTCCATAATCAAGTATCCATCCTACTCATGCGAAGTCTTTGCTTTCTTTCCCCAATTATTTCAACCGGTGTTTTCTCTTCAAGATATTCGTCGGTTTCCCCTTCCAAGTTGCCTTTGTTTTTCCCGCCCTCCCACCCCTTTTTCTTCCCGGAGCTTGAGTCCCTTTCGAGCATCAATTTCACTCATGCAGAGCCTCTTCAGTCTTCCCTCAATTGTTTCAACCGGTGAATTCTCTTTTGTTTGACATTCTTCATCTCTTTTCCGGTGGATTCAATTCAAGTTTTTTTCGGGTTGATCATATTCTTTTCCTTGGTTCAAGTGTTCTCCTTGCTTGTTTGCTTCTCGCCATTCAATCATTCCGGAGTTCGGAAGACATCTCAGGGGATTCGTCTGTGTTTGAATTAATTCGAGGTTGTCACCTCATTCAAATATTTCAATCGTTCCGGTGCATCATCTATCTCAACAATCCTTTTCAACGGTGTTTTCTTTTTAGTGGGCCCTAACCCACAGGTCTTTTCCCAGGATCTTACCTGACTCTTCTAATTATTCCGGAGCTATTCCCAAATTCTTTTCAAAGTGTGACGTATTCCATCAGTCACATGGCTTCTCCAAGATTGTTTTCAAATTCTTTTCATTGTTGGCTGAACCTCTTTGCTTTTCATTCTCTCGGAGTATCTCAGTAATTTTGATGGTGTTTTCCGTCATCATTTGAAGACCGAAGAAGAGTTTTTCCTCTAAATCTTGTCCATTCTCCCAGAGATTCGCGGTGCTAGCTCGATGTTATCCTATCAAAATGTTTCCAGTCGTGCAATTCTTTTCATCCATCCGAAGTATTTCAGGAGTTGTTTTTCCGTCTCGATCATCCGGAGGCCATCGTTCCAGAAGATTTCTTTGTCCTCACATTTCAGCTACCGTTATCCAATTATCTCGGTGCTTCATTCAAGTGTTCTTTAATCAGCTCATGATCTCTTTGTTCTTTTGCATCTAAATCCCCTCTAGCATATTGGTTCTTCTAATTCTTCCCGGTGATTCATTCTCTTTCATCAGTCATTTTTGAATTCTTACAGTGGTTCGTTCAAGATTCTTTTTCTTTGATTATCATATTAATTCATTTGTTCTTTCCAATCCTACCATGGTTCATGAAGACTTTCTCAAGTTTTGTGCTATACCCCCCCTTAATCCTTTTCAACAAGAATAAGTAGTATGCAAAATTCGTTTATCATCAATTAAATTTGATGAAGGATAAGCATACAGTAAATCTTATCCTTATTTCCTCAAAGTGATTAATCCCTTCGTTCGGAGTTTGTTCTTGATGAATTAATTCTAGGTCCAAGTGTTTTCATCTTTTCTTTTCTGGAGTTAAAAATTACTCAGCCATTTCGTCGGAACCTCCATCTAAATCACCGCAAGGCTCATCTTATTCTTTCATCCTTCATTATACCTCATCATCTTTTTGTCACCGGAGTTCTTCACGGTGGTTCTTCATGATTTAATTCATTCTTCAAGAGTTCATCAAGATTTTGTTGGAGGAGTTCAAGTATCTTTTCTTCTCGCGTCTCGAAGTACAAGTAATTCTTCCTTTTCTCCTGAAGTGGAGTTTTGCATTTCTTCGTTCTTCTTAGCTATTCAGACATTGGTTGTGGTATAATTTCACCTCAAGTTTTGAGTTGTTTTTGATAAGTCCACAACAAGCTTATTCTTTTGTTGTTGATTTTCTCAACAACTCCGTTCAACCCTTCCTTCTAAGTTCTTTTCATTCTATTTCAATTCTTCCGGAGGCATTGCGTTGTTCATCTCATCAAGGGTTATCCTATCTTGTGAAGTTCATGTTCTATTCCTTCCATCTTCAGCCGGAGTGCTGCCGGAATTCTTTCGCTCTTATTCCTTTTCTATCTTGTTCTAACCGGAGTGGTTCCATAGTCTATCTTATCCTTGAGCTTTTGATTCCCATCATAATCGTTGTTCCTCTTTTTCTACCCGAGTGCTCTCGACTTTGTTCATCTTTTCTCATGCATTCTTAGTTTACCTCTTCTTCTTTATCTTCTGTCTCGTTCCTAAGATCTCGGGACGAGATCTCTTGTTAGTGGAGGAGAGTTGTAACGCCTCGAATCCGATGCGCCAAGTGTCTTCCAGCTATTCGTCGTTGTTGCCATGTCATTTGCTTGCGTGTTGCATTTTGCCATGTCATCATCTGCATTTCAATTGCATGTTTTTCAAAACTTGCATCCGTTCGGGTTCCCCGGTTCTCTCTGTTGTCCGTTCTAAGCCCTTTCACACTCGCACGCACCCGTCGCCCCTCTCAGACCTTGTTTCGTGAGCGGGAGAAAAACATTCTCGGAATGGGCCGAGATTTGCCGAGTGGCCTTGGTATTTCACCGGTAGACCGCCCGTTAAATTTCGTTCCATTTGGAAGTCGTTTGATGCCCCAATGGTTAACCGAGCCAACTGAAACCCCCTTCTCTTTGCATCCCAACACCTCTTCACACAGCCCACCTAGCCCATCCAAACCCCCTCCATGCTCTCGGTCGTTCGATCGTGATCATGTGGGCAAAAACCGCTCCCCATTTGGACTCTCCTAGCTCCCTCTACCTATAAATATGCCATCCTCGTCTAAATTTGCACGCAAACCCTACCTTCCTCTTCCTCGCGCCGCCGGGCGTTTCCTCCCCCTTGCCCGGACATGTCCGCAACCGCCCCACGTGCAATCGTCGCGTGCCACCTGTCCCTTCGCCGCCCACCGCTGCCATGGCCCGCGAGGCCCACGGCCAGCCCGCCCGCGCCAGGCCCGAGCCGCCCGAGCCCGCGCCCTCCGCTACAGCGCCGCCGCCCCGCAACCGTGCATCGTCCGCCGCCGCACCGAACCCCGTGCCAGACCGCTTGCTCCTTCGCCATCCCTCGCCGGCGCCGCCGTGTGACCACCACCCGGTCGTGCCCTGCGCCTCCCCACCTCCGTCGGCGCCGGATCCGGCGAGATCCGGCCGGATCCCGCACCCCGGCAAGCTCCCCAGCAACTCCGGCAAGCCCCGCGTCTCCCCGGCCGCTGTCTTCCTCCACTCCGGCTACAACTCCGGCGAGATCCCGGAGGGTGGACGAGATCCACCACTCCCTCCATCCAAACGCGCGCCCTCGTCCCCGGATCGCTCCGTCCCGGATCCCCTCGTCCTGTTACCCCGAGGTCCATTTTTTCACTAAGTCCCCAGATCTGCTACATTTTGTGCACTTGTTAATCATGCCATAACTTCTTTCATGCAGCTCTGTTTTGTGCGTGTAATATGTCAAAATGTTCATTCTGAGATGCTCTTAATTTTGTTCCATTGCTCCATGCTTGTTTGAGCCCATCGTGGTGCCCTAATTATCGTTGCATGAGTGATATATGATGTTAACCTGCTGAGACTGTTATAACTTGCTATTTTGATATTTTCGTTGCATTTTGTGTGTGCACCCTTTGAGCATGATGTCTACATGTTTTAGGAGCATATTCATGCCATATTTACATTGGTGCAATCCATGTATTTTTGTGTGCCTTGTGGTGAGCGCATCAAGCTTATGAAGTGGGCTACTTGATGTTACTGTTTAGCTAGGCTGAATCTGTTATAAAATGATGCTATGTAAACCTGCTGCTACAAGTCATTCTATGCATAATCTGGAGATGTTCACTATGGATGTTTTGTTACACATGTCATGCTATATCCACCCATGCCCTTGGTTGCATTTATATCCTACTGTAGATTGTTGTAATCGGGCTCTCAAATTGCTAAATAATGTTGCTGTCAGCCTATTAACATTAAGTTCAGTTTTGCCATGTGTTTTGCTAGTGATCCATGCACCCTATGAACTTGCTCTTGCCATGTGTAGCTCAATAATTATGTGATCTTACTGTTGGTTGACTTAAAATGCCATGAAATGCTATGTGGAGAGTGGTACAAGCTCACCAACATGCCTACTTATCGTTGTTCCTGCCCTGTACTGTTATTCTGAATCTGTCATATCACATGCCATGTTTGCATGGATCCTACCATCTTTTCTGTTGATCTTTGAAATTAGTTCAGTAAGGGAGCTTTGTCTTTGTCTTTAGTATTAGCATGCGATGCTCTATTTTGCCATGATAGCTTGCTATATCATGTTGTTTGATAGCTCTAAACATTGCAACCTAATGTTATTTTTGTCATGCTCAATGATTCTCTGCTAAGTCTGTGAAATGTTATTATCTGCAATCTTGCCATGTCCTTTTGAGCATGTTATAGTGTTTTCTGGAGATAGCTCACTGTTCATGTTTTGTCATGCTTCATATGTATATCACGTCCATGCCTTTTGTTTTCATGTTGAGGTGCTTTAGCATGTGGTTTTGATGTTTGTAAGATGCCTAGTTGTTGTTTTGGACAGCTTGTCCTTTAAACTTGTTTCATGTGTATGTGTGGCACCATTGCTCCGTTTTGAGTGTGCTCTATATGAAACTTGCTTCATTTTGTATATAGTTTCATGTTACCTTGTTGCATCCATGTTTTGAATGTGTTCGCTTGATGTTTGATTGCATTTTGCATCAATGTCATGTTTAACTTGTTTTGCTCATATCTTCTAGGCCTTAGCTTCGAACTAAATGAACTTTATATGTAACTTGACTAGATTTTCGTGTAGATCATCTTGGTGCATTTTAACTTGCTGTTTAACAACTTGAACATAAGGTTTATTCAGATCTGTACCAGTTTCAAAATTTGCATATGAGGACTTACCGGATTTATTATATGTTGTTTCCGGCCTCATTTAAACATGCTTTGATGTGTTGCTCTTGTATGCATCATATCTTGCCATGAGTAGCTTCATGTAGCCTTTGTCATGCATCATGATTGGTTGTGCAGCATGTCATGTTCATGTGTTGTGTGTTTACCTTGTTTTTTGCTCCTTTCCGGTTGTGCTTCTTCTCGATAGTTCCTGTTTTGTTGCGATCGTGAGGATTCGTTTGTCTACGCCTGGTTCGTCTTCGCCCGTTCGTATTCTTCATGGAATCGTTCTTCTTGCTAGTGGGATTTCAAGCAAGATGACCGTCACCTTGGATCTCATTACTATCATTGGTATGCTAGTTGCTTCGTTCTATCGCTATGCTGCAGTACCTATCACTTGTTCTTCAAGCCTCCCAAATTGCCATGTCAGCCTCTAACCTTTTCACCCTTCCTAGCAAACCGTTGCTTGGCTATGTTACCGCTTTGCTCAGCCCCTCTTATAGCGTTGTTAGTTGCAGGTGAAGTCGAAGATTGCTCCATGATGGACAGGATTATGTTGGGATATCACAATATCTCTTATTTAATTAATGCATCTATATACTTGGTATAGGGTGGAAGGCTCGGCCTTATGCCTGGTGTTTCGTTCCACTCTTGCCGCTTTAGTTTCTGTCATACGGGTGTTATGTTCCTTGATTTTGCGTTCCTTACGTGGTTGGGTGATTTATGGGACCCCCTTGACAGTTCGCTTTGAATAAAACTCCTCCTGCAAGGCCCAACCTTGGTTTTACCATTTGCCTACCTAAGCCTTTTTCCCTTGGGTTTCTGGAGCCCGAGGGTCA
>NC_041383.1:349226416-349252871 GCF_002162155.2 Triticum dicoccoides | reverse complement strand
GTTTTAGCTGTACATAGTGTTCATCCAGTGTGCCCTGAGAACGAGGTACATGCGACTCCTATCGGGATTTGTCGGCACATCGGGCGGCTTTGCTGGTCTTGTTTTACCATTGTCGAAATGTATTGTAAACCGGGATTCTGAGACTGATCGGGTCTTCCTGGGAGAAGGAATATCCTTCATTGACCTTGAGATCTTGTGATGGGCTAAGTTGGGACACCCCTGCAGGGTATAAACTTTCGAGAGCCCTGCCTGCGGTTATGTGGCAGATGGGAATTTGTTAATATCCGGTTGTAGAGAACTTGACACCAGATTCGAATTAAAATGCATCAACCGCGTGTGTAGCCGTGATGGTCTCTTTTCGGCGAAGTGCGGGAAGTGAACACGGTTTTGGGTTATGTATGAACGTAAGTAGTTTCAGGATCACTTCTTGATCACTTCTAGCTTCTCGACCGTTCCGTTTGCTTCTCTTCTCACTCTTATTTGCGTATGTTAGCCACCATATCATGCTTAGTCGCTGCTGCAACCTCACCACTTATCATTTCCTTTACCCATTAAGCTTTGTTAGTCTTGATACCCATGGTAATGGGATTGCTGAGTCCTCATGGCTCAAAGATTACACAACAACAGTTGTTGGTACAGGTTATGTGATGATCTTGACGCGAGAGCGATGTATGTTGTTTTGGAGTTCTTCTTCTGCTTCTTCTTCGATCAGGGGATAGTTTCCAGGTCGGCAGCCTGGGCTACCAGGGTGGATGTCATTTGAGTTTCTGTTTGTGATTCACCCGTAGTCACATGTTGCTCTTATGTATGATGATGTTGTATTCGTGTGGCATTGTTTGCCTCTTGTATGTATCCCCAACTATTATGTAATGGTACAATGTAATGATATCCACCTTGCAAAAGCGTCTCCAATATGCGCTTCTATCCTTGGTGGGACCTTCGAGTTCCTTTAGGATAGGGTCGGATATTGGGCGTGATAATACTATGATGAAAATGCTATTAATCATGCTAATCAAGATGAAACGAATGACAATGATAAGAAGGAGATTGAGTGTCTAACTAAAGAATTAAACACTCTTAAGTTAGCTCATGAAACTACTTTTGAAGATCATCGAGAACTTTAAAAAAAGCTCAATCTTGAGCAAGAACATGGGTTCTTAAAAGCCATCAATGATGATCTTCGGAAGAAAAGTTCTTCTTGCATTGCTAAGCGTGTAATCTTGTCTACTTACCACAAGTAAAATCTAGCAACAAGACCAAGAAAAATTCTTAGTAACAATTAGCATGCTAAATCCAATATTGTTGCTTCTAGTAGTTCGCTTGATTCCACTAATGATTCTCTTAGACAAGTTACACTTGAGCAAGAAAATAGCTTATTGAAGGGAATTATAGAGAAAGGTGTTTACAAGAGCCTTGCCGGAAGTAAGCAATTTGAGGAAATTGTATGCAAGCAAGAAAGGCACCGGAAGAATCAAGGTGTTGGTTTTGATTGAAAGTTCAATGCCAATGGAGTTGAGTGGGAAGAAGATCGATACACCAAGACAAAGTTTGTTCCTCAACAAGAGAAGTATGATCCTACTTCCTTCAAGGGGACACAAGCTCAAGATGATCTTCCACCACAAGACCACAAGCTAAAAGGCAAGGACAAGCTTCAAGAGGATATTGATGCATTTGAAGATGCTCCAAAGGCCTTGGTCAAGTGGGTTGCCAATCCTTCATCAAGTACATCTACAACCCCAAGGATTCCCATCAAGATGATGTGGATCCCGAAGAAGAAGAACTAGAGAGTTCTTGAGGGTGACTCCGCCAACATTCTTCACTCATATTCATTTTGGCAAGGACAAGTGCAAACAACTTCCATATCTTGCATTAGTTCAAGGAGTCACAAACCCTCTTGTTGGTAAGACAAGGGACAAGGTATTGAAAGTGCAACTCACTCCAAAGGATTGCTCCAAATGATCTACATCAAAAAAGAGCATCCACATCTTCAACATCTACATGAAGTCATCATCGACAAAACCCAAGGTTAGTTCATCCCTCTTAGGGGGGATATCACATCTATGGGGAGCTTTACTCTAAAATTGAGCTAAAGAAACTCTAGTGGTGTGAACACAACAATTGTCGTGGAATTAACACGTCAGATGTCCTTAGTGTCAGGACTTAGTCGCGAGGCCAACGCATATATGTGGTAGCTTGAGAGGGGTTGATCGGGACGAGAGACGCAACACGCAAGACAAGGATTTAGACAGCTTCGGGCCCCGGGAAACATCATTTGCTAATAACCCTACATGCTTATTGAAGTCCTGACACTAAGGACATCTGATGTGTTAATTCCACGACACATATCAACAAAAAAGTTCTTATTTGATTTAAGATATTACTTTTGGAATGACCCGCATCTCTATAAATAAGGACTAGATGGTGTTATTAGACGTTGTGTGCCTGAGCATGAGTAGAAACAGATCCTAAGGAAGTGCCACTTCGAGGCATACGGAGGGCATCATGCTAGAGATAGAACTACACATAAGGTATTGCAATATGGTTTTTAGAAGGCTAATCTCTTTAAGGGTGCATGTAAGTTTGTCCTCTCTTGTGATGAATGTCAAAAAAATAGTAATATAGGTAGACTTCAAGAAATGCGTATGAATTATTCACTTGTTATTGAACCATTTGATGTCTGGGGCTTTGATTGTATTGGACTTTTTTGTTCCTCCAATGGATATACTCATATTTTAGTTGTTGTTGATTATGTTACTAAGTGAGTAGAAGCTATTCCAACTAGTAGTGTTTATCACAACACATATATTAAAATGCTTAAAGAAATTATCTTTTCAAGATTTGAAGTCCCTAGATATTTAATGACTGATGGTGGTTCACATTTTATTCATGGTGCATTCCATAAAATCTTAGGTAAATATGATGTAAACCATATAATCGCATCACCTTACCATCCTCAGTCTAGTGGGCAAATTGAATTCAACAATAGAGAAATACAATTAATCTTGCAATAAGCTGTTACTAGATCTAGGAAAATTGGTCTAAGAAACTTGATGATGCATTGTGGGCATACATAATTGCTTATAAAAATCCAATGAGTATGTCCCCGTATAAAATGGTCTATGGAAAAGCATGTCATTTACCTCTTGAGTTGGAGCATAAAGCTTGTTGCGCATTTAAAGAACTTAATTATGATTTCAAACTTGCCAATGAAAAGAGGTAATTTGATGTTCGTTCTCTGGTTGAGTGGAGAATGCAAGCCTATGAAAATGCGAAGTTATTTAAAGAAAAAGGATAAAAGTGGCATGCTAAAAGAATTAAAAAACGAGAATTTAATGTCGGTTGATACGTCAGTTTTGCATCATGCTTTTATATCGATATTTATTGCATTATGGGTTGTTATTTCACGTTATGTTACAATACTTATGACTATTCTCTCTTATTTTACAAGGTTTACATGAAGAGGGAGAATGCCGGCAGCTGGGATTCTGGGCTGGAAAAGGAGCAAATATTAGAGACCTATTCTGCACAGCTCCAAAAGTCCTGAAACTCCACGAAAGTCATTTTTGAAATTAATGATAAATATTCAGCGGAAGAAGTACCAGAGGGGGCCCACACCCTAGCCACGAGGGTGGGGGCGCACCCTATCCCCCCCTGGGCGCGCCCCCCTGCCTCGTGGGCCACCTGGCAGCCCTCCGGTGCCCATCTTCTGCTATATGAAGTCTTTTACCCTGGAAAAAATCATAAGCAAGCTTACGGGACGAAACTCCGCCACCACGAGGCGGAACCTTGGCGGAACCAATCTAGGGCTCCGGCGGAGCTGTTCTGCAGGGGAAACTTCCCTCTGGGAGGGGGAAATCATCAGCATCGTTATCACCAACGATCCTCTCATCGGGAGGGGGTCAATCTCCATCAACATCTTCACCAGCACCATCTCCTCTCAAACCCTAGTTCATCTCTTGTATCCAATCTTTGTACCCAAACCTCAGATTGGTACCTATGGGTTGTTAGTAGTGTTGATTACTTCTTGTAGTTGATGCTAGTTGGTTTATTTGGTGGAAGATCATATGTTCAGATCCTGAATGCATATTAATACCCCTCTGATCATGAACATGAATATGCTTTGTGAGTAGTTACGTTTGTTCCTGAGGACATGGGTGAAGTCTTGCTATTAGTAGTCATGTGAATTTGGTATTCGTTCGATATTTTGGTGAGATGTATGTTGTCTCTCCTCTAGTGGTGTTATGTGAACGTCGACTACATGACACTTCACCATTCTTTGGGCCTAGAGGAAGGCATTTAGAAGTAATAAGTAGATGATGGGTTGCTAGAGTGACAGAAGCTTAAACCCTAGTTTATGCGTTGCTTCGTAAGGGGCTGATTTGGATCCATATGTTTCATGCTATGGTTAGGTTTACCTTAATACTTCTTTTGTACTTGCGGATGCTTGCAATAGGGGTTAATCATAAGTGGGATGCTTGTCCAAGAAAGGGCAGTACCCAAGCACCGGTCCACCCACATACCAAATTATCAAAGTAACGAACGCGAATCATATGAGCATGATGAAAACTAGCTTGATGATTTATGTAATGCACCCGCTACCTTTCAAAGATGCAAAGACTACTTTTACTTGCCCTTTCGGTACTTTTGCTTATAGACGTATGCCTTTTGGTTTATGTAATGCACCCGCTACCTTTCAAAGATGCATGATGTCTATATTCTCTGACTTTTCTGAAAAGATTTGTGAGGTATTCATGGACGATTTCTCCGTTTATGGACCCTCCTTTGATGATTTCTTGAGCAACCTTGAACGAGTTTTGCAGAGATGCGAAGATACTAGTCTTGTTTTGAATTGGGAGAAGTGCCACTTTATGGTTAATGAAGGCATTGTCTTGGGGCATAAAATTTCTGAAAGAGGTATTGAAGTTGATAAAGCTAAAGTTGATGCTATTGAAAAGATGTCGTGTCCCAAGGACATTAAAGGTATACGAAGTTTCCTTGGTCATGCCGGTTTTTATAGGAGGTTCATTAAGGACTTTTCTAAAATCTCTAGGCCTCTGATTAATTTATTGCAAAAAGATATTCCTTTTGTCTTCGATGATGATTGTGTAGAAGCATTTGAAATACTTAAGAAAGCTTCGATTTCTGCACCTATTGTTCAGCCACCTGATTGGAATTTACCCTTTGAAATTATGTGTGATGCTAGCGATTATGTTGTAGGTGCTATTCTAGGACAAAGAGTTGATAAGTGTAACGCCCTGAGAATCATGCTACAGGAATCCCCTGCTGATGGTGCCATGTCATCACTCTTACTCTTGCTAATCCTCATTTGCATTCAAACACAATTCAACTTCAAATCCAAATTATAGTCAAAATTTAAAACTTCTCAAACATGAAAACAAAAATGTTCATCATGTGGCAAATATTCACTTGTTAATATTGGTGGTGAACCAACCTTTTTGTAAAATGTTTTAATGCCCCAAACTGTTTAAAACAGTAGCTAAATCTTTTAATTAAATGCCTTTTTAACTTGTAAAAATTGCAAACTATTTCAAAAGCCTCCCAATCTTTTATGGCAGTGCCCAATAATTCTTTGAAATTATTTTGGCCAGTGGAATATTTTTGCAAAGTCAGTCGTGTCTAAAAGAAAAGCAAAAGCTGCTGAAAAAAAGGAAAAAGAAAAGCAAGGGGTGGGAGAGCCCCTGGCCTTCCCATGTGCCTTGGCCCATCCCAGCAGGTCGGCCCACTCCCCCTCCCCGGTCGCTTCCTGTTCCTCCGACTGGGCGGGACGACGCTCGCCGGTCACCGTCCAACCACCACGCCGACGATGCCCGACGAGAGGATAAGGCCCCGGATGCCTCGGTCCTCTCCCCCGCTCTCCACTGTCGCCCGCTCCGCCTCTCCATCTCCCACCAGATCCCTCCTTGCTCTCTCCCTCGTTCCCCACTGCATCCAAGCGCCGCCATGGCCTCGCCGCCGTAAAACCCATGGCCACCAGCACTTGTTCGTCCTTCCGTGCTGCCTCGGAGCTCCGCCGACCTCCGCCTCATCGTCCAGCACTTCTCGCTGGATGTGACAAGCCCTGGAGCGTCGGATCCCCTTCTTCCTCCTCCGTGGATCGTCGAACACCGTTGTTGTCGATTCGACCTCACCTGCGCTCCCGAACCCCCCCAAGGGTCCTACATGTGCCCGCGCTGTAAGCTCCGCCCCTTTTCCTCCTTCTCAGTGCGCTGCTGCACTACCCTAGCTAGCTGCCCTCCACCACCGTACTCATCATGGTGGCCACACTCGCCGTTAAGCTCAAACGAGCTTGGGTTTGTGCTCAGCACGTCCGCGCGGGTCCGTTGCACCCCTCCCGCGAGCTCTATCGATCCCCGTAGCGCTGACCCCGTGCTCCGACTGAATGCGCCTCCGCATAGCTCGTCGTCGGCGTTGTTCCGGCGACCTTTTGGTCATTTACTCGCGCCCACCTTGCTCGCGCGTGCACGTAGGCATCGCCCCGCTCTCTGGTTTGCCCAAACTCACGTCGTACCACCGTTGTCGTTGCTCGCCCGAAGCACCTCGCCACCGGCGAGCTTGAAGCGCTCGGCCCCGTCCGGTCCAGCCACTCCGGCCACCACCGTTCGACGCGGGACGCCGAGCCGCATCGAACGCGCCCACCCACAACCCCGCAGACCCTGTGTGCACGAAATCCGCGCCCCTCCCAAGCCGCGCCGCCGCATTTGGCTCGCCGAAGTGAACTCTGGCGCGTTTCCGGCCGGTATCCGATGTGGCGTCCACGTGGCACCACCTGAGCCACTGACTGGTGGGCCTCGGGGCCCTCTTTGACCTGTTGACTTGGGTCAACACTGACGTGGCAGCCCCCAGTGCCGCTGACATGTGGGCCCGTGCTAATTAAACCGATTTTCTAAATAAATAAGATGAATTTAATCTGTTAATTAGTTTTACTCACTAATTAGTCACTGACTAATGGGGCCCACACCCCTAACTACTACCGTTAGTCAAATTAATCCACTATTAACCCACGGAGGCTGACATGAGGGTCTCGCTGGCCCCACTGGTCAGGTTTGACCACGTCAGCCGCTCTGCTGACTGCTGACGTCATCAACACGTCGTGCTGACGTCATATATCCTTTTCTATTAATTTAAATAGTTCTGTAAATGATAAAATCTTTGTAAAATCATAGATAATAAGCCGTAGCTCAGATGAAAATGTTTTCTACATGAAAGTTGCTCAGAACAATGAGACGAATCCGGATGCGCGATTTGTTTGCCTGTCAGATGCCTCTAACTATGTGAACATGGAACTTTCCCCCTCCGGTCATCTGTCTGACACAGGTCCGGAACCGGGAAAACATTCCCGGTTGAATTCCCCCTTCACCTTTATCGTGCAGCACCTCGTTAGGTCGGCCCTAATTCTACTTTTCGTCACGTCATGCTTTATGATGCTTTGTTTGCTTTATATTTATTGTTTCTTCCCCCTCTTCTCTCCGGTAGACCCCGAGACCGATGCTGCCCCTGTGATCGACTACGTCGACGACGACCCTTCTTCCCTTTCAGCGGAGCTTCCAGGCAAGCCCCCCCTTTTGATCATCCCGATATCACCCATTCCATTCTCTCATGCTTGCATTAGATTTTGATATTGTTATTGTTTGCTCCTATTCTGATACATAGCCTCCTTTTGTAACCTGTTTATTATTACCTTACCTGCTTATCCTAAACTACTTAGTATAGGTTGGTTAGTGATCCATCAGTGACCCCCACCTTGTTGTTGTTGCCCCTGCTTCATCATCAAAGACCCGATCAACGGGATCAAAGACCAGGCCCCGGCACCGCACATCACTTTTCCCTTAGTTGATCGACACTGCTGGGTTACTATCGAGTGCCGAGGGTGAGACCTCTACAACACTTCTGATGTTAACCCTGTAGTGTAGCTATTCGGTCGTGGTCATCGAGGGTGATTCCGCCTTAACCACTTCCGATACGACTCTGTCGTGCAACCCCTCAAGTGTGAACCTCGGGGGTGATTCCTCTTACGTTCACCTTGATGATTACATCGAGTGGAATTCACCGGGGGTGATTCCTTGGGTTTTCCCCTTGATGTTTGGATACATGGATACTTGGACTTTACAACTGTTACTTGGAAAGGCGGGTCGACCCTGAGGGGTACCCGCGAGTGATGTGGAGACGGGTTGACCTTGAGGGTGCCCGAGAGTTGAATACGAGGCGTGGCCGGGCATTCTTAGCCCTTGCCGCAAGTCCTTGAGACGGGGTGACGGGGTCCCATCTTTTGTGAGTCTCTGCTCGTGACCGCACTACCAACACACTAACGGTTTGGATATTTGATCCAAGGGGCCTCTGGCCTGATAGCACTAACCATCACGTGGGCATAGTATGGGCGTTCTGCGTCGTATACATCAGCCAAAGCTTAATAGACGTCAGCGACTGAGCGGCGCGCGTCGGGTTGGACTGGTAAGCACCTGCTTTTTTTAAGGAGGTAGCTAGGTCTGCTCACCGGTCGGCCATGCAACGTGCAGGAGTTCCTGGGGAGATGGCCCATGACCCCTGGGGACATAGGTTTAGTCCGGCGTGCTGACCTTTCTATTAAGCCTAGGTCGGGTTGCGGCATATTGTTTGGCCAAGGCCGGGCATGACCCAGTAAAGTGTGTCCGGCCGGAGTTAATCGAGCGTGGTGGGTAAGTTGGTGCACCCCTGCAGGGAAGAAAACATCTATCGATAGCTTGTCCTATGGTAACGGACACTTGGAGTTGTATCATGGTCGATACAACTAGAACTGGATACTTGTGATGAGAATTGGATTGTGATGAGAAATGGATAGTATGGCTCTGGGATTTCTTTCTCGTAGGGAGTCGAGAAAGGATCTCTGGCCGAGGTTGATAACACTACTACTACTTTACTTTATGCTACTCTACTCCCTCCTGTTTACTGCAAGATGGTGGTTTCCAGAAGATGCTAGTCTTCGATAGGACTAGACCTTCTCTCTATTTTGGCATTTCTGCGGCCCAGTCCACATATACAGTCTTCCTTTGATAATGTTGCATATGTAGTGTAGATCCTTGCTTGCGAGTACTTTAGATGAGTACTCACGGTTGCTTTGCTCCCCCTTTCCCCCCTTTCTTTTTCTTTCCGGTTGATGCAACCAGATGTCGGAGCCCGGGAGCGAGATGCCACCTCCGGTGCCTACTACTATGTGAAGACCGCTGACGACCAGGTGTAGTTAGGAGGCTCCCAGGTAGGAGGCCTTGCCTTTTTGATCGTAGATGCTTTTGTGCTAGCCTTCTTAAGGCAAACTTGTCTAACTTATGTATGTACTCAGATATTGTTGCTTCCGCTGACTCATTGTATTCGAGCTTATGTATTCGAGCCCTCGAGGCCCCTGGCTTGTAATATAAAGCTTGTATTATTTGAATTTGTGTCTAGAGTTGTGTTGTGATATCTTCCCGTGAGTCCCTGATCTTGATCGTACACATTTGCGTGTATGATTAGTGTACGATTGAATCGGGAGCATCACAAGTTGGTATCAGAGCCGACTTCCTATAGGTAGCCCCCTTTCCAACTCCTTGGGCGAAGTTGAGTCTAGTCATTGAAAAACTTTTACTAACACGGTTGTGTGGCTTGCGGGCCCAGCCATTGGGTGGTATTAGTATCTTTTATTCCTCGTCTATACTCTGGGACTCTGATCTCTCTTCTATTCGGGTTAAATGATTTTGCTAACTCTAACACTAGGATCTCGTAACTACTTCCTCTCGGGGAGCCCCTTTATTCCAGATGATGGTTTGGTTCATCAGAAGACCCCGAAGATACTTTTCGATGTTTTTCCGAGACCCTTGTGTCCATCGCTTGTCCATCGCTTTTGCAATTCCCTTCCATCGATAAATCCCTATGGATAACTAAATACACTTGCCGTTCATACAATCATTCCCTAGTTGTTCTTGTTATTAGAAGATACCTCAAACTTATTGGGGATTCGTTTATCCCTAGTTGATCATATGTCTCGCAAAATTCTTCGAATGCAATTCAATCTCCCGAAGATCCCCTGCAGCCTAGTGCTCCCAAAAGTCTTGTCTACCTGCATTATGGTTAAATCCATATGTCCGGCAATATTCATTAGCATCCTTTGTCATTGTCATCCTGAGCCTATTAATTCAATATGTTGCGTTGCTCGCAATCATCACTCGAATTCTGAAGCTTGACCTTCCTGCTCATACGTCATTCTGGACATGAGTTGGATCTCGGCCAATCATGTTGTAATTGATTGTCCACCTAGTTCCCTTCAACTTGAACGCTGAATTATTCAGCTGTTTCTATAATCTGATGCCTCTTTGCATTCTTTCCTTCTTCTAATTGAGTACTGATACTCACATCAGATCCATTGAGGACCGCTGAATCCTTGTTGGATTGTTATCCGCAATGTCTTTCACATTCTAAATTCTCGTGAGTTCTCCCCTAACACATAATGCCTTTGATAAATTGTATCCTTTGCTTATTTTCAACCATGCTCTACTAGTGAGCTGATGTTATATGCTCTGGAACTTAGTGGTATATGTTCCTGAGATACCCATACGGGTTGAACCTATGCCTTCCCTAATCCATGTGAACTCGAAAGAGATGTGAGTCATACTCTTCTGGTGCTTCACCAGATAAATCTTTCACACTACAAATTCTTCGAAATCGAGAAGTGGATGAAAAGTTGTGTATTGGAGAAGTGGGAGTCGACCTTGAACCTTGGGTTCATGCCCATGGACACGATGCCGATCTTATCATCAAAGCTTCTCATAAAAGTAATTACCCCCCTTATTATAAGTTCATCTGGTATCTATGTTTGGTCCTTTGCAACCGTGGTTCTAGCCATGATTGTTCCCCTTTAGTTCCATTTCTCAGACAAGTTAAAGCACTTGTCTTCTGCAGATCACTGCATCTCCACAACCTCTATTTTGATCTTCCTGCGAGTATTACCCTCCGGTACCTCGAGAATATCAAAGAACTGTGTTGCTTCCTATGAGTCTTCATCTAGTATTGCTTCTAACCGATTTCAGATTTCCCGGGTTCCGAGTTATTAGTCACTTGAGGACACCGATAAGTGAATCGATTCCACACCCCGATTCAGTAACTCTAAGTAATTCTCGTTGCTTACGAGTTTAATAATCATTCAAGTCATTCCTAGCATTAACGGCTATATCATTATCATACTAAATTTTAACTGTGCTACCTGGTCCTTCTTCCCGAAGCTCAATGTTCGGCGATGAGCTAAACTTACGTCGATCTTCCTCGTCATATCATTTTGCCTTGAGCAACAAGCTTGATTTCGAGTCTGTGTTGTATCCGTGGTTCCAATAGCCTTTCGCTTAATCGTTTCTGTTGCTTGATGTCGTCGCTCCTCGATGGCGTCTTCTAGAGCCTCTCGACAAATGTGTCGTGATCAGCATCAACCTTTTGACTTCTATTGAGATGGCAACTGAATTCATGAGGAGAAATACCATCCTTGACCTACGATGATTTGAGTTATCATCGACTACCCACTTGTCTTCTTTCCAATACATGATTGATCATGTCTTGGTTATACCTTGGAATCCTTACTATTCTTGCAATTGTTCTTTGAGTATTTCTTGTGATCTTCAACTTCAGCCCCTACTTGGAACACCATGTTAATGCTACCTCGAAGCATGACTGAGGTTTTCCGAATATCAACAAGAATGTTGGAAGCACATTGTCGAATGTTTCTTGATCTATTATCCAAACACCGTTGTATGGGTAATATCATGGTTCTTCCCTTGCCCCCTTTATGTAAATGCTTTTGAACTTGTTGTTATATCATGTATATCCTGCTCCGCTTCCCCTTGGGAAGGATATACTCCTAAATCTTGTGTATAAACACATTTTCCTTTCCATTGGTTTGCTTAACCTTTCTTGTGATCTATATATGTTATAAGCAGAAATAATTCCCTGCTTATGAAAACACCTCGGTCTATGTTGATGACATTCCAGTAACCGTTGAAGGACGAGAACTTTGCCTAATGGCCCACCTTGTTCCAACGATCAGGAAAATGGTTCTCTTTGTCCCTCACCCTTGGTACCAACGTTGATGTCAACATAACTGACAGACTATCCTCTGACATGCCTTGCTATCAGGACCGTACAAGATGTGACCACCGTTCCTACTTTTTAACCCACATGGTGGGCCCATAACCCACAGTTCCACAGGATCAGAACCTGACTCTCCTATACAACCTTGATTCTGAAATATTCTTGGCACTCGGCTTTGTATGTAATACACGAGCTAACTTCCTCACCATGTTTCTTTTCAGTATCAGAGGCAACATTATTCTTCTTTGCTCTGAACCCCCTTCATCACCTATTTTAGGCATCAGCTGGATGCCTACCTGGTTAAAACTAGTTGAATCTCTGTATAGCACTCTTGATATGTCCTAGAGCTTCTAAAATCTCCTCCCTTGAGATAACTACCGGATGTTGATCCTTTCAGACATTCGTCCTTATAGCTTCCCCCTTACTCCACCTCTTAAATCTCGGGACGAGATTTCTTGTAGTGGAGGAGATTTGTAACGCCCCGAGAATCATGCTACAGGAATCCCCTGCTGATGGTGCCATGTCATCACTCTTACTCTTGCTAATCCTCATTTGCATTTAAACACAATTCAACTTCAAATCCAAATTATAGTCAAAATTTAAAACTTGTCAAACATGAAAACAAAAATATTCATCATGTGGCAAATATTCACTTGTTAATATTGGTGGTGAACCAACCTTTTTGTAAAATGTTTTAATGCCCCAAACTGTTTAAAACAGTAGCTAAATCTTTTAATTAAATGCCTTTTTAATTTGTAAAAATTGCAAACTATTTCAAAAGTCTCCCAATCTTTTATGGCAGTTCCCAATAATTCTTTGAAATTATTTTGGCCAGTGGCATATTTTTGCAAAGTTAGTTGTGTCTAAAAGAAAAGCAAAAGCTGCTGAAAAAAAAAGGAAAAAGAAAAGCAAGGGGTGGGAGAGCCCCTGGCCTTCCCATGGGCCTTGGCCCATCCCAGCAGGCCGGCCAACTCCCCCTCCCCGGTCGCTTCCTGTTCCTCCGACCGGGCGGGACAACGCTCGCCCGTCGCCGTCCAACCACCACACCGACGATGCCCGACGAGAGGATAAGGCTCCGGACTCCTCGGTCCTCACCCCCGCTCTCCACTATCGCCTGCTCCGCCTCTCCCTCTCCCACAAGATCCCTCCTTGCTCTCTCCCTCGTTCCCCACCGCATCCGAGCGCCGCCATGGCCTCGCCGCCGTAGAACCCACGACCACCAGCGCTCATTCGTCCTTTCGTGCTGCCTCGGAGCTCCGCCGGCCTCCGCCTCATCGTCCGGCACTGCTCGCTGGATCTGACAAGCACTAGAGCGTCGGATCCCATTCTTCCTCCTCCGCGGATTGTCGAACGCCGCCGTCGTCGATTCGACCTCACTTGCGCTCCCGAACCCCCCCAAGGGGCCTACATGTGCCCGCGCTGTAAGCTCCTCCCCTTTTCCTCCTTCTCAGCGTGCTGCTGCACTGCCCTAGCTAGCTGTACGCATCGCCGACGCCATTGCCGTAGCTCACCTCCGCCACCGTACTCATCACCATGGCCACACTCGCCGTCAAGCTCAAACAAGCTCGGGTTCGTGCTCAGCACGTCCGCACGGGTCTGTTGCACCCCTCCCGCAAGCTCTGTTGAGCCCCGTAGCGCTGACCCCGTGCTCCGACCGAATGTGCCTCCGCGTAGCTCGTCGTCGGCGTCGTTCCGGCGACCTTTTGGTCATTTACTCGCGCCCACCTTGCTCGTGCGTGCACGTAGGCCTCGCCCCGCTCTCTGGTTTGCCCAAACTTGCATCGTACCACTGTTGTCGTTGCTCGCCTGAAGCACCTCGCCACCGGCGAGCTCGAAGCGCTCGCCCCCATCCGGTCAAGCCACTCCGTCCACTATCGTTCGACGCGCGACGCCGAGCCACGTCGAACGCGCCCAGCCACAACCCCGCAGACCCTGTGTGTGTGAAATCCGCGCCCCTCCCTCGCCGCGCCGCCGCGTTTGGCTCGCCGGAGTCAACTCCAGCGCGTCTCCGGCCGGTATCCGACGTGGCGTCCATGTGGCACCACCTGAGCCACTGCCTGGTGGGCCCCGGGGCCCTCTTTGACCTATTGACTTGGGTCAACACTGATGTGGCAGCCCCCAGTGCCGCTGACATGTGGGCCCGCGCTAATTAAATAGATTTTCTAAGTAAATAAGATGAATTTAATCTGTTAATTAGTTTTAGTCACTAATTAGTCACTGACTAATGGGGCCCACACCCCTAACTACTACCGTTAGTCAAATTAATCCACTATTAACCCACGGAGGCTGACATGTGGGTCCCGCTGGCCCCACTGGTCAGGTTTGACCACGTCAGCCGCTTTGTTGACTGCTGATATCATCAACACGTCGTGGTGACGTCATATATCCTTTCTGTTAATTTAAATAGTTCTGTAAATGCTAAAATCTTTGTAAAATCATAGATAATAAACTGTAGCTCAGATGAAATTGTTTTCTACATGAAAGTTGCTCAGAACGACGAGACGAATCCGGATACGTGATATGTTTGCCTGTCATATGCCTCTAACTATGTGAACATGGAACTTTCCCCCTCCGGTCATCTGTCTGACACAGGTCCGGAACCGGGAAAACATTCCCGGTTGAATTCCCCCTTCACCTTTATCGTGCAGCACCTCGTTAGGTCGGCCCTAATTCTACTTTTCGTCACGTCATGCTTTATGATGCTTTGTTTGCTTTATATTTATTGTTTCTTCCCCCTCTTCTCTCCGGTAGACCCCGAGACCGATGCTGCCCCTGTGATCGACTACGTCGACGATGACCCTTCTTCCCTTTCAGCGGAGCTTCCAGGCAAGCCCCTCCTTTTGATCATCCCAATATCGCCCATTCCATTCTATCATGCTTGCATTAGATTTTGATATTGTTATTGTTTGCTCCTATTCTGATGCATAGCCTCCTTTTGTAACCTGTTTATTATTACCTTACCTGCTTATCCTAAACTGCTTAGTATAGGTTGGTTAGTGATCCATCAGTGACCCCCACCTTGTCCTTGTTGCCCCTACTTCATCATCAAAGACCCGATCAACGGGATCGAAGACCAGGCCCCGGCACCGCACATCACTTTCCCCTTAGTTGCTCGACACTGCTGGGTTACTATCGAGTGCCGAGGGTGAGACCTCTACAGCACTTCTGATGTTAACCCTGTAGTGTAGCTATTCGGTCGTGGTCATCGAGGGTGATTCCGCCTTAACCACTTCCGATACGACTCTGTCGTGCAACCCCTCAAGTGTGAACCTCGGGGGTGATTCCTCTTACGTTCACCTTGATGATTACATCGAGTGTAATTCACCGGGGGTGATTCCTTGGGTTTTCCCCTTGATGTTTGGACACACGGATACTTCAACTTTACAACTGTTACTTGGAAAGGCGAGTCGACCCTGAGGGGTACCCGCGAGTGATGTGGAGACATGTTGACCTTGAGGGTGCCCGAGAGTTGAACACGAGGCGTGGCCGGGCATTCTTAGCCCTTGCCGCAAGTCCTCGAGACGGGGCGACGGGGTCACATCTTTCGTGAGTCTCTGCTCGTGACCGCACTATCAACACACTAACGGTTTGGATATTTGATCCAAGGGGCCTCTGGCCTAATAGCACTAACCATAACGTGGGCATAGTATGGGTGTTCTGCGTCGTATACATCAGCCGAAGCTTAATAGACGTCAGCGACTGAGTGCCGTGTGCCGGGTTGGACTGGTAAGCACCTGTTTTTTTAAGGAGGTAGCTAGGTCTGCTCACCGGCCGCCCATGCAACATGCAGGAGTTCCTAGGGAGATGGCCCATGACCCCTGGGGACATAGGTTTAGTCCGGCGTGCTGACCTCTCTATTAAGCCTAGGTCGGGTTGCGGCGTATTGTTTGGCCGAGGCTGGGCATGACCCAGGAATGTGTGTCCGGCCGGAGTTAATCGAGCGTGGTGGGTAAGTTGGTGCACCCCTACAGGGAAGAAAACATCTATCGATAGCCTGTCCTGCGGTAACGGACACTTGGAGTTGTATCCCAATCGATACAACTAGAACTAGATACTTGTGATGAGAATTGGATTGTGATGAGAAATGGATAGTATGGCTCTGGGATTTCTTTCTCGCAGGGAGTCGAGAAAGGATCTCTGGCCGAGGTTGATAACACTACTACTACTTTACTTTATGCTACTCTACTCCCTCCTGTTTGCTGCAAGATGGTGGTTTCCAGAAGATGCTAGGCTTTGATAGGACTAGACCTTCTCTCTATTTTGGCATTTCTATGGCCCAGTCCACATATACAGTCTTCCTTTGATAATGTTGCATATGTAGTGTAGATCCTTGCTTGCGAGTACTTTGGATGAGTACTCACGGTTGCTTTGCTCCCCCTTTCCCCCCTTTCTTTCCGGTTGATGCAACCAGATGTCAGAGCCCATGAGCGAGATGCCACCGCCGGTGCCTACTACTATGTGAAGACCGCTGACGACTAGGTGTAGTTAGGAGGCTCCCAGGTAGGAGGCCTTGCCTTTTTGATCGTAGATGCTTTTGTGCTATCCTTCTTAAGGCAAACTTGTCTAACTTATGTTTGTACACAGATATTGTTGCTTCCGCTGACTCGTTGTATTCGAGCTTATGTATTCGAGCCCTTGAGGCCCCTGGCTTGTAATATAAAGCTTGTATTATTTGAATTTGTGTCTAGAGTTGTGTTGTGATATCTTCCCGTGAGTCCCTGATCTTGATCGTACACATTTGCGTGTATGATTAGTGTACGGTTGAATCGGGGGCGTCACAATAAGAAACTAAATGTTATTCAATATGCTAGTAAAACTGTAAACACTGCTCAGAGAAATTATGCTACCACTGAAAAAGAATTCTTAGCAGTTGTATTTGCTTGTGATAAGTTCAGACCTTATAATGTTGATTCTAAAGTAACTATTCACACTGATCATGCTGCTATTAAATATCTTATGGAAAAGAAAGATGCTAAACCTAGACTTATTAGATGGGTTCTCTTGCTACAAGAATTTGATTTGCATATTATTGATAGAAAGGGAGCTGAGAACCCCGTTGCAGACAACTTGTCTAGGTTAGAGAATGTTCTTGATGACCCACTACCTATTGATGATAGCTTTCCTCATGAACAATTAGCTGTCATAAATCTTTCTCATACTGCCCCATGGTATGCTGATTATGCTAATTACATTGTTGCTAAACTTATACCACCTAGTTTCACATACCAGCAAAAGAAAAAGTTCTTTTATGATTTAAGACATTACTTCTGGGATGACCCAGACCTTTATAAAGAAGGAGTAGATGGTGTTATTAGACGTTGTGTACCTGAGCATGAGCAGGAATAGATCCTACACAAGTGTCACTCCGAGGCATATGGAGGACACCACGCTGGAGATAAAACTGCACATAAGGTATTGCAATCCGGTTTTTATTGGCCTACTATAACATCCCAAATTTTCAATTTAGAATGTTATACAAATAGATCATTATTGCATATCATATTTAATGCCTTTTGCCTCGATCCTAGAAAATTCTACGCAACTCAAGGACCCACGGAGAGAGTTGGGGATTTCGTTATTTTCATATTTGAGTTTTCTCAAATTTTGAAAATAGGATCATTTGATTTTATTTATTTTATCTTCAATTATTTCAATCATAAAAATATGAGAGAGGGAATAAAATGACTTTCCCAAAATAAATAAATAATGAGAATTTAATAAAAAAATCAAATAAGATTTATTTTGGTGTTTTTGGCTATTTTATTTGAATTTAGGAAAAAAAGCACGATTTTTGAAAATGCATTTTAGGACCAAAAAAATGTTCATCTTGTTCTAAATATTTTATTTGGACGAAGTAAATTTATTTTGGTATTTTTAGATTTTTATTTAATTTTCTAGATTTTTTTCTGTTCGGTAAAATTATTTAAAAAAAACCGCGCCCGCGCCCGACTGAGCCGAAACCCAGCCAGGCCGGCCTGCCCCGCGCCGCCACTTTCCCCGCGCTGCCGCCGCAGAGTCCAGCTCGGACTCCACCTCCCGCTGCTGCCGCTTGCCCCTCCCCCAAGCCGCCGCACCCCCCTTCCCCTTTAAATACCCAGCCCAGGGCCCCCCTTGGGACCCCAAGCCGCAGTCATCGCCGCCGCAGGAGCCGCCCCGCCCCGCCGCCTCGTGCCGCCGCCGCCAACGAAGCCCCACCGCCCCTCGCCAGCCCCGCCGGAGGACCTCGCCGGAGGTACCGCCCGAGCCGCCGCCGCCACCAGTTTTTTTGAGAAAAACCATTTCGTTTTTTAAGAAAACCCTAGTTTTTATTATTATTTTATTAGATCGGTTTTTTCGGTTTGTTTATTTAGCGAGCGTTCGCTCGTTCGTTCGTTTTAACGAACGCGTTCATCGTTTAGATCCAGATAACGAATGTTCGTTCGTTAATCTGTTCGTCGTTTTCTTTTTCTCGGATTTCTTCCGTGATTTTTCTGATCGTGATTTCTGATCCGATTTTCGTTTTAGTTTATCTTTTCACTCGTTTATCGGAATTAGGCGATTCAAGCACCTAGAGTTTCGTCTCAAAACCCTCTTTCCAAATAATCTACTCAAACAAGTTTTTTCTTCTGTAAAATTTGACTTAGGTCCAGATTAGTAAACGAAGCTTGTTTCTTTCGCCGTTTGAGTTTTGTTTCTTCGTTCGATTTGATTATTTTTGCAAACCGGAGTTCTTAAGTTGAATTTTTTGGTTAGATCTCTTATTTGAGTTTTACCTGTGCATCAGATGAGTACTTATTGTATGCTTGTTTGTTTGTTTGCTTGCGATAGAGTACCCGGATTGCACCGCTTGCTACTTCGAATCCCTAGGTTTCGCGGATCATCAGCAAGGCAAGTAACACTTTGATCATACTTCTTTATTACCCAGTTTTTATTGCACTAGTTCAATCCTCAAACAATTGCATGATTAGGATCTGATTAATATGTGGGTTTTGGGTAGATGAGGTAGTACCTATTATCTGTATTATTATCAAACCTTTGGGAGTTACTTCTATGTTTGCTTATTATGCCATGCTATGCTAGTAGACGTGGATTGGGTGAGTGTATCCATGACAGGTGTGAGATTGTTAATTAATGGTTTATTTAAGGTGGCAACTTTAATACACATCTGGGTGGATTGAGGTACCTGGGTATTCCAGGATTGCCTGTTTGTTTTTGGACTGCCACCCAAGCTCAAAGGGATCATAAGATTATTCATGCTAGAAACTTCCGTGTGCAGCCACATGCTATTATGGGCTCTATCATAGTTGACTAAGTCGTGCGAACTCTTAGGGATCATAAGATTATTGACGCTAGAAACTTCCGTGTGCAGCCACATGCTATTATGGGCTCTAGCATAGTTGACTAAGTCGTGCGAACTCTTACAGTGGTAGACTAGCAGATGTAGGGGATGTAGGTTGGTACGGTCTACCCATCGTAAGGTGCTAGCACTTCTGAAAGACTATGTCTCGGTCATCCGTTTCTCAAACAACATGTAGTGCGAGAATTCCAACGGAGGAGATCGAGTCTTTAGGGAAAAGTGCGCAACCTCTGCAGAGTGTATAAACTAATTATGATTAGCCGTGTCCCCGATTATGGACATTTTGAGTATCTAGTACTTGGATTATCGTGTGAATCTCAACACGTTACTCTAATTAATATTGTTTGGTTTGTTTAATGATGATGTTACTTAATTGGGATTGAGAATGCTGTCAACCATTCTCAAGGTTTAACAACCACAATGATAGTTAAATAAATTTATTCCTTTATAGTAGGGAAAAATTGGCTTTATGCAAAACTGTAACCATAGAGCTTTCCACCAGCCATATATGCATGTAGTATAGCTTTATTTCTTTCATTACTCTCTATGTGTTACTTTGCCAGCATATTCCATGTGCTGACCCATTTTCGGGCTGCAACGTTCATGTTGCAGACTTTTCAGACGACGAGGAAGATGCCTTAGGATCGTGGTTCTATACTCAGTGATGCCGTTGGAGTTGATGGACTCACTTATCTTCCAAAACTTCCGCTGTTATCGTTATTAGATGGCCTTAAGCCATATTTATTGTAATAAGCTCTCTTTGGAGACATTGGATGTAATAAGTGTGTGATTGCTACTCTGTTATAAATCCTTCAAGTATACTGATCCAGGGATGACATTGATGCACAGAGATCAGACTGTTTGAGGTGTGGTCGCTACAAGATGATATCAGAGCACACGCTGACTATAGGACACGACCACTAAGCAAAAGCCATAGATCACTATTCTCTCTTCTCATTTCTAACTCCTCATCTTTTCTGCTCTTTTAGGATGGCGGATGCAAGGAACAAGTTCATGCAACCGGATGAAGATACACCCTTTGGACGACACCTGAAGGAAGTTACCAAGTACCTGAAGATCGGAGTACCAAGCTTCACCGGGACCTACAACGCCACTTTACCTGAAGAGGAGCGCTGGATGATTCAAGTTCAAGTTCCAGGAAGGACGTTCATGCCCGTCACTAAGCCCATAGAGTTTTCCTTTGATGCACCAACCTGGAGCCTAGGAAAGAGCATGGCAACCCACATTACCATGGGACATATTGGAGAAGTTTACCACAAGGAGCTTAAGGATACTACCTACCAGATTTGTGGACGCCGAGATGAGCAATGGGAGATGATCAGCACCAGGAAGGATAGATCAATTACAGCTTTCATCTAGGAGTTAAACTAGCACATTCGACGCTAGGAGAACCAGATGTGCGTAGGCATGATGGATCTAAAGAAGGCCATGACCAAGATCAGGGAACTGGAGGAAGAACTCAAGTCTACACGCGATGGATATGAGGAGGAAATAGCAACACTAGTCGAGAAGAATGATGATCTGAAGAAGAAGCTAAGAGTGTTCATGGGATTTCTAGCAACTGGAGAAGACAAAGATTGCACTTGTCCTGAGAACTACATCATCATCGAAGACACCGACTCGGACCTGGATGATAGTGATGATGACTATGTAGATGAAGCTAGAGCAGATATCATGGAGTCTACATCGGATCAGTTTTTCTAGTAGACCACCATAACAGTAGTAGTATTTCCCTCCATGTATCTAGTATAGTTCGAGCACTTTGTAATGATAGATAGACCGTTGTATGCCCTTGCTTGTTTGAATGAAGTGTTTTGATTGCAATTTGTCTCATGTGCATATGGGTAGTGTTTTCCCTCTAGACCTCATTCTATTCTATATTCTCATCTTTTCTAAACCCTCACATGCCTCCGAGGTGTGACAACGGATTTGCTTCCCACCGGAGCTCACCCAGTTGATCTAGCAGCAGAATGCTTTGATGCAGATACTAGTCTAGAATCAGAATCAGGGGAACAACAACAACAACAATCCACCACCGCCACCACCTGTTGATCACTTAACCCATTTCCTTAGGCTGAATCCGCCGTTGTTTTCCAGTAGCACCGAGCCGATTGTTGCAGATGATTGGCTTTGCAAGACAGCCAGGGAGTTGACCACTGCAGGATGCACATATGCGGAGAAGGTGCGATTTGCCGCACATCAGCTTGAGGGACCCGCAGCATCATGGTGGGAGAATTTCACAGCCACTTATCCAGTAGACACTATCACATGGGATCAGTTTCAGCAGGCTTTTCGTACTGCTCATGTTTCAGCAGGAGCTATGGCCATGAAGAAGCGTGAGTTTCACAACTTACGCCAGGGAGGACGTACAGTTGGCCAATATGTGGATGATTTCAGTAAGCTAGCACATTACGCCCCATATGACGTTGCTACAGATGTAGCTAAGCAAGAGAAGTTTCTGGAAGGACTGAATGATGAGCTGAGCATGCAGTTGATGGTAGCAAGTTTCAACAACTACCAGGAATTGGTAGACCGTGCTCTTATGATTGAAGGGAAGCAGCAGCAGATTGAAAAACCGCAAGAGGAAGTATGGACAAGGGAAGTACAATTCTGGAGCTCAGCAGAAGCCACATTTTACCCCGAAGTCGGGAGGACAGTTCCAGCATACCCATGGAGGTGGTAGCTCGCACAACCATAATAGTTCCAAGAATGGTAACGGGAATGGAGGAAGTAATGGCCAGAACTGTACCAACCCCTCAACACCAGCCAAGAGAGATCTGAGTCAAGTCACTTGCTTTAAATGCCAGAAGACTGGACATTACGCCAATGAATGTCCTGAAGGCCAGAATGGAAATGGCAATGGAAGCTCTGGGAAGAAGCCAAACCCTTTCAACAGAGGAGAGGTGAACCACGTTAGCGTGGAGGAGGTTGAAGCCCAACCCGATGCAGTAATAGGTAAGTTTTTGGTTAAGTCATTTACTGCACTCGTCCTTTTTGATACTGGTGCATCGCATTCATACATATCAAGGGGATTTGTGGATAAGTATAAATTGCCAACCCAAGCCCTCAAGACACCCATGTTAGTAACCTCGCCTGGAGCAGAGTATATGGCCAGGCTATGGTGTGATCGATTACCATTAAGGATTGGTAACTACGTGTTTCCCTCAGACCTAATAGTATTGGAATCACAAGGATTGCATGTGATATTAGGCATGGATTGGTTATCGAAGTATGGCGGGAACATTGAATGTGCCAGTAAGACAATTTTGCTTACAACGCTAGTACGAAAGAGGATCAAATATGTATCCAGACATGAGCCAAAGAGGATGCACGTAAATTCCTTATCAGGAGTTGTGCAGTAGGAAGTACCAGTAGTGAAGGATTTTCCCGATGTATTTCCAGAAGAGTTGCCAAGCATGCCACTGGATAGAGACATCGAGTTTTTGATTGAACTTTTGCCAGGCACAGGGCCGATATCCAAGAGACCATACAGGATGCCAGCAAAAGATTTGGAGGAGATTAAAAGTCAGATAAAGGAGTTACTGGATAAAGGCTACATTCGCCCAAGTTCTTCGCCTTGGGGATCACCAGTACTTCTAGTGGAGAAGAAGGACAGATCATTAAGGATGGTTGTTGACTATCAAGGATTGAATGCAGTAACCATCAAGAACAAGTACCCACTGTCGATGATCAATGATCTGTTTGACCGATTGCAAGGAGCAAAGGTATTTTCTAAGATCGATTTGCGATCAGGATACCATCAGTTGAAGATTCGGGAACAAGATATACCTAAGACAGCTTTTACCACCAGGTACCGGCTATATGAGTATATCGTTATGTCATTTGGTCTGACTAACGCACCTGCCTATTTCATGAACATGATGAACAAAGTATTTATGGAGTTTTTGGATAAGTTTGTCATGGTTTTCATCGATGATATTTTGGTCTACTCAAAGAACGAAGAGGAGCGTAAGGAGCATTTGCGTTTGGTATTGGAGAAGCTCAGAGAACACCAGTTGTATGCCAAGTTTAGCAAATGTGAGTTTTGGTTGAAGGAAGTTGGATTCCTCGGACATGTGATATCCGGAGAAGGAATAGCAGTAGACCCCACGAAGGTTGTCACCATGACAAATTGGGTAGCACCAACGACAGTTGGAGAGATCAGGAGTTTTCTTGGACTGGCAGGATACTACTGGAAATTCATTGAGAATTTTTCTAAGATTGCAAAGCCCATGACGGAGTTGTTGAAGAAGGATACCAAGTTCAAATGGACTGAGGAATGTGAGGCTAGCTTCCAGGAGTTGAAGGAACGTCTAGTTACCTCGCCAGTATTGATTCTGCCAGATCAGAGTAAGGATTACGAGGTGTATTGCGATGCTTCACGGTGAGGCCTTGGAGCAGTACTTATGCAGGAGGGAAGAGTTGTTTCATATGCGTCACGACGGCTTAAACCTCATGAGTTGAATTATGCCACACACGATTTGGAGTTAGCAGCCGTAGTGCATAAATTGAAGACATGGAGACATTTCCTTATCGGAAATCATTGTGAGGTGTACACGGATCACAAGAGTTTGAAGTACATTTTCACGCAGAAGGAGTTGAACCTCAGGCAAAGGAGATGGTTAGAGCTCATCAAGGATTATGATATGAGATTGCAGTATCACCCCGGAAAGGCTAACATAGTAGCCGACGTGTTGAGCCGTAAGAGCCATGTCAATACACTCATGACCGCAGGATTGCCAAAGGAGTTAGCCGAGGACCTTTGCGAACTATGTTTGGAGATAGTTCCGAGAGGCTATGTAGCAACATTGGAAATTCAGTCAACTTTGATGGATAAGATCAGAGAAGCTCAGAAGGCCGACAAGGAAATTGCTGAGATAAAGGAGAAGATGAGCAAAGGAAAAACCAAGGGATTTCGTGAGGATGAGCACGATACCTTATGGTTTGAAGACTGTGTTTATGTGCCTAATGACCCAGAGATCAGGAAGTTGATTTTGCAAGAGGCCCATGATTCGCCCTATTCAATTCACCCAGGTAATACCAAGATGTACTTGGATTTAAAGGAAACTTTCTGGTGGACCAGAATGAAGAAGGATATTGCGGAATATGTAGCAGTTTGTGATGTATGTCAGAGAGTAAAAGCAAAGCATCAGAAGCCAGTAGGATTGTTGCAACCATTGCCGATACCCGAATGGAAGTGGGATAAGCTAGGCATGGATTTCATCACAGGATTGCCCATGACTCGTTCAGGCTATGACTCGATTTGGGTTGTAGTCGATCGTTTGACGAAGGTAGCTCATTTCATTCCAGTGAAGACCACTTACACCAGTGCTAAGTTGGCCAAGATATACATGACAAGGATCGTATGTCTGCATGGAGTTCCGAGGAGCATTGTATCAGATAGAGGAACCCAGTTCACTTCAAAGTCCTGGAATCAGTTGCACGAAACCTTGGGTACCAGGCTAGAGTTCAGTACAACTTTTCATCCGCAGACAGATGGACAGACCGAGAGAGTCAATCAGATTTTGGAGGATATGCTGAGAGCTTGTGCGCTAGATTATGGATCTAGTTGGGACGACAATTTGCCATATGCAGAGTTCTCTTACAACAACAGTTATCAATCCAGTTTGAAGATGGCCCCTTCCGAAGCCTTATACGGAAGGAGGTGCAGAACCCCGTTGTCTTGGGATGAAGTTGGAGACCGTCAGTTGTTTGGACCGGATTTGATTAAGGAGTCTGAACAGAAAGTGAAGTTGATTCGCGATAGGCTCAAGGTAGCCCAGTCTAGGCAGAAAAGCTATGCAGATTCAAAACGCAAGGAGACAGTTTACAAAGTCAGAGATAGAGTCTATCTTCGTGTATCTCCACTTCGAGGAGTTAAGCGCTTTGGAGTCAAAGGAAAGTTAGCGCCACGTTTTGTGGGACCATACAAAGTTTTGGGACGTATGGGTGAAGTTGCCTACAAGTTGGAATTGCCTGAGGAATTGTCAGGAGTTCACGATGTGTTCCACGTATCCCAGTTGAAGAAGTTCCAGGCAGAGATGGCGGATATACCGCTGAGAGATACAGTGCCACTAGAGGCGATTCAGTTGGACAGTGATTTGACCTATGAGGAGAAACTAGTTAAGATTCTTGAATATGCCAGTCGAGTCACCCGCAGCAAGGTTATCAAGTTTTGCAAGGTCCAGTGGAGCCACCACACCGAGGATGAAGCCACCTGGGAGCGAGAGGAAGATTTGCTGAAGGACCACCCTCACCTATTTTCTAGCCAACCCGAATCTCGAAGGCGAGATTCATCTTAAGGGGGGTAGGTTTGTAACATCCCAAATTTTCAATTTGGAATGTTATACAAATAGATCATTATTGCATATCATATTTAATGTCTTTTGCCTCGATCCTAGAAAATTCTACGCAACTCAAGGACCCACGGAGAGAGTTGGGGATTTCGTTATTTTCATATTTGAGTTTTCTCAAATTTTGAAAATAGGATCATTTGATTTTATTTATTTTATCTTCAATTATTTCAATCATAAAAATATGAGAGAGGGAATAAAATGACTTTCCCAAAATAATGAAATAATGAGGATTTAATAAAAAAATCAAATAAGATTTATTTTGGTGTTTTTGGCTATTTTATTTGAATTTAGGAAAAATTGCAAGATCTTCGAAAATGCATTTTAGGACCAAAAAAATGTTCATCTTGTTCTAAATATTTTATTTGGATGATGAAAATTTATTTTGGTATTTTTAGATTTTTTATTTAATTTTCTAGATTTTTTTTTCTGTTCGGCGAAATTATTTTCAAAAAAAACCGCGCCCACGCCCGACTGGGCCGAAGCCCAGCCAGGCCGGCCTGCCTCTCGCCGCCGCCGCAGAGTCCGGCTCAGACTCCGCCTCCCGCCGCTGCCGCTTGCCCCTCCCCCAAGCCGGTGCACCCCCCCCCCTTTAAATACCCAGCCCGGGGCCCTCCTTGGGACCCCAAGCCACAGCCGTCGC
>NC_041383.1:349204711-349225612 GCF_002162155.2 Triticum dicoccoides | reverse complement strand
GCCACCAGAGCCCCGCCACCCCTCGCCAGCCCCACCGGAGCCGCCCCGCCTCGCCGGAGGACCTCGCCGGAGGTACCGCCCGAGCCGCCGCTGACGCTGTTTTTTTGAGAAAAAACACTTCGTTTTTTTAAGAAAACCCTAGTTTTTTTATTATTTTATTAGATCGGTTTTTTTGGTTTATTTATTTAGCGAGCGTTCGCTCGTTCGTTCATTTTAACGAACGCGTTCATCGTTTAGATCCAGATAACGAACGTTCGTTCGTTAATCTTTTCGTCGTTTTCTTTTTCTCGGATTTATTCCGTGATTTTTTTGATCGTGATTTCTAATCCGATTTTCGTTTTAGTTTATCTTTTCGCTCGTTTATCGGAATTAGGCGATTCAAGCGCCTAGAGTTTCGTCTCGAAACCCTCTTTCCGAATGATCTACTCAAATAAGTTTTTGCTTCTGTAAAATTTGACTTAGGTCCAGATTAGTAAACGAAGCTTGTTTCTTTCGCCGTTTGAGTTTTGTTTCTTTGTTCGATTTGATTCTTTTTGCAAACCGGAGTTATTAAGTTGAATTTTCTGGTTAGATCTCTTATTTGAGTTTTACATGTGCATTAGATGAGTACTTATTGTATGCTTGTTTCTTTGTTTGCTTGCGATAGAGTACCCGGATTGCGCCGCTTGCTACTTCGAATCCCTAGGTTTCACGGATCATCAGCAAGGCAAGTAACACTTTGATCATACTTCTTTATTACCCAGTTTTTATTGCATTAGTTCAATCCTCAAACAATTGCATGATTAGGATCTGATTAATAAGTGGGTTTTGGGTAGATGAGGTAGTACCTATTACCTTTATTATTATCAAACCTCTGGGAGTTACTTCTACGTTTGCTTATTATGCCATGCTATGCTAGTAGACGTGGATTGGGTGAGTGTATCCATGACAGATGTGAGATTGTTAATTAATGGTTTATTTAAGGTGGCAACTTTAATACACATCTGGGTGGATTGAGGTACCTGGATATTCTAGGATTGCCTGTTTGTTTTTGGACCGCCACCCAGGCTCAAAGGGATCATAAGATTATTCATGCTAGAAACTTCCGTGTGCAGCCACATGCTATTATGGGCTCTAGCATAGTTGACTAAGTCGTGCGAACTCTTACAGTGGTAGACTAGCAGATATAGGGGATGTAGGTTGGTACGGTCTACCCATCGTAAGGTGCTAGCACTTCTGAAAGACTATGTCTCGGTCATCCGTTTCTCAAACACCATGTAGTGCAAGAATTCCAACGGAGGAGATCGAGTCTTGTGGGAAAAGTGCGCAACCTCTGCAGAGTGTATAAACTAATCATGATTAGCCGTGTCCCCGGTTATGGACGCTTTGAGTATCTAGTACTTGGATTATCGTGTGAATCTCAACATGTTACTCTAATTAATATTGTTGGGTTTGTTTAATGATGATGTTGCTTAATTGGGATTGAGAATGCTATCAACCATTCTCGATGTTTAACAACCACCATGATAGTTAAGTAAATTTATTCCTTTGCAGTAGGGAAAATTTGGCTTATGCAAAACTGTAACCATAGAGCTTTCCACCAGCCATATATGCATGTAGTATAGCTTTATTTCTTTCATTACTCTCTATGTGTTACTTTGCCAGCATATTCCATGTGCTGACCCATTTTCGGGCTGCAATGTTCATGTTGCAGACTTTTCAGACGACGAGTAAGATGCCTTAGGATCGTGGTTCTATACTCAGTGATGCCGTTGGAGTTGATGGACTCACTTATCTTCCAAGCCTTCCGCTGTTATCGTTATTAGATGGCCTTAAGCCATATTTATTCTATTAAGCTCTCTTTGGATACATTCGATGTAATAAGTGTGTGATTGCTACTCTGTTATAAATCCTTCAAGTACTGTGCGTGTCAGCATTACTGATCCAGGGATGACATTGATGCACAGAGATCAGACTGTTTGAGGTCTGGTCGCTACACCTACTCTCTTCAAAGATGCCCGTAAGTTTGTCTTGTCTTGTGATGAATGTCAAAGAATTGGTAATATTAGTAGACGCGAAGAAATGCCTATGAATTATTCCCTTGTTATCGAATCATTTGATGTTGGGGCTTTGATTATATGGGACCTTTTCCTGCCTCTAATGGATATACACATATTTTAGTTGCTGTTGATTACGTTACTAAGTGGGTAGAAGCTATTCCAACTAGTAGTGCTGATCATAACACCTCTATTAAGATGCTTAAAGAAGTTATTTTTCTGAGATTTGAAGTCCCTAGATATCTCATGACTGATGGTGGTTCACATTTTATTCATGGTGCTTTTCGTAAAATGCTTGCTAAGTATGATGTTAATCATAGAATTGCTTCTCCTTATCACCACAGTCTAGTGGTCAAGTAGAATTGAGTAATAGAGAGCTCAAATTAATTTTGCAAAAGACTGTTAATAGATCTAGAAAGAATTGGTCCAAGAAACTTGATGATGCATTATGGGCTTATAGAACTGCATATAAAAATCCTATGGGTATGTCTCCGTATAAAATAGTTTATGGAAAAGCATGTCACTTACCTCTCGAACTTGAACATAATGCTGCCATTAAAGAGCTCAATTATGATTTAAAACTTGCCGGTGAGAAGAGGTTATTTGACATTAGCTCACTTGATGAATGGAGAACCCAGGCCTATGAGAATGCCAAACTGTTTAAAGAAAGAGTTAAAAGATGGCATGACAAAAGGATACAAAAGCGTGAGTTTAACGTAGGTGATTATGTGTTGCTATTCAACTCTTGTTTAAGATTTTTTGCAGGAAAACTTCTCTCTAAATGGGAAGGCCGTTACGTTATCGAGGAGGTCTATCATTCCGGTGTCATAAAAATCAACAACTTCAAAGGAACAAATCCGAAGGTGGTGAACGGTCAAAGAATCAAACATTATATCTCAGGTAACCCAATAATTGTTGAAACTAATATTATTGAAACCATAACCCCCCAGAGAAATACGTAAGGGACACCTTCCAGAACATTTCAGACTCCGAAAAGGAATAGGTATGTGGTACGGTAAGTAAACAGACTCCAAAACAGTTCTAATAGCAATTTTTCTCCGTTTTGGAATATTTAAAAAAATTAGGAAAATAAGAAGTAGTCTGGGAAGGAACGAGGCATCCACGAGGGTGGAGGGCGCGCCCTACCCTACTGGGCGCGCCCCTGCCTCGTGGGCACCTCGTGTGCTCTCTGGTCTCTGTTTTCTTGCACGATACTTCTAATGGTCGGTAAAAATTCATTATATAATCTCCCGAAGGTTTTGACCACCGTATCACGCAAAAATCTTCTGTCTTTGTTTCGAGTTGTTTTCTGTCAGATTTGTCAAGGCCAGGCATCATGACATCACCCTCCTCCAACAATGAAGACAAGGATGCTTGGCTATTGAAGATAGAGCTAAAGAGAGAAGAACCTGGGGAGATCAACAAGGATGATGGGATCAAGAAGGCCATGGAGGATCAAGCTCCGGCGGTAGAAGAAGAAAACAACCTTTAACCTCTTCCTAACCTCTTTACCCCAACTAAGATTGAAGCTTTCAAGATGATTGAGTTGGCTCGCATACAAAACAAGTATCTCACACAGGAAAATATTTTGTTGAAGGATCATATCGTCGCACTCAAGGGCATTATTCGCAAATTGGAAGAGCTCTTATGCTCGATGTGCGACTATCCATCATCATCACCACCTTCTTGACCAGCAAAGGAGACATAATCACATGGGTATGGGCACTCCCCTTGGCAGCTGCCAAGCTTGGGGGAGTTGCCCCAGTATCATATCACCATCACACTCCTATCTTTACTGTTTTACTTAGTCCGGTCCTTTTGGTAATATCTTGATCTAGTAGAATAAAGTTTTGGTATGAATTAGTTTTGATTTTTGCTTTGTGATCCCTCTATGTAATCGAGTCCGTGAGCTATATATAATAAAGATTAGTGTTGAGTCAAGGGCTTTGCTATCTTGCTATGATCTTGAGGAAATAAGAGAGTAAAAAGAAATAAAAGAGATCATATTGATCTTGTGGATAGTAATGACTTCACATATAGAGAGTATGAGGCTTAAAAGTCGTTGAGAGTTGGAAAACATAGTTTTGGTCATCGTTGCAATTAATAGGAAGTGATAAAGAAAGAGAGGTTTTCACATATAAATATACTATCTTGGACATCTTTTATGATTGTGAGCACTCATTAAAGTATGAAATGCTAAAGAGTTGATGTTGGACAAGGAAGACAACGTAATGGGTTATGTTTTTCACATCTTAGTCAAAGTATATTGTCATGGATCGTCCAACATGTGGAGCTTGCCTTTCCCCCTCATGCTAGCAAAATTCCTTGCACCAAGTAGAGATACTACTTGTGCTTCCAAATATCCTTAAACCCAGTTTTGCCATGAGAGTCCACCATATCTACCTATGGATTGAGTAAGATCCTTCAAGTAAGTTGTCATGTTGCATGCAATAAAAATTGCTCTCTAAATATGTATGACTTATTAGTGCGGAGAAAATAAGCTTTATATGATCTTGTGATATGGAAGTAAAAAAAGCGACGGACTGCATAATAAAGGTTCATTTCACAAGTGGCAATATAAAGTGACGTTTGTTTGCATTAAGATTTCGTGCACCCAACCATAAAAGCACATGACAACCTCTGCTTCCCTCTGCGAAGTGCCTATCTTTTACTTTATGTCTTATACCTTATGCAAGATTCAAGGTGATCTTCACCTTTCCTTTTTATATTTTATCCTTTGGCAAGCACCTCGTGTTGGAAAGGCCCTGATATATATATTGAATTGGATGTAAGTTAGCATGAACTATTATTATTGACATTACCCTTGAGGTAAAAGGTCGGGAGGCAACACTATAAGCCCCTATCTTTCTCTATGTCTGATTAGAACTCCATAACCATAAGTATTGCGTGAGTGTTAGCAATTGTGAAAGACTAAATGATAGTTGAGTATGTGGACTTGCTGAAAAGCTCTTATGTTGACTCTTTCCTATGTTATGATAAATTGCAATTGCTTCAGTGACTGAGATTATAGTTTTTTAGTTCTTAATGAAGTTTCTGAATCATACTTGACATTGTGAATAGATTGTTACTTGAGCATATATATATATATATATATATATATATATATATATATATATATATATATATATATATATGATGTTGTTATAAGAATGATCATGATGCCCTCATGTCTGTATTTTATTTTTATCGACACCTCTATCTCTAAACATGTGGACATATTTTTCGATATCGGCTTCCGCTTGAGGACAAGCGAGGTCTAAGCTTGGGGGAGTTGATACGTCCATTTTGCATCATGCTTTTATATCGATATTTATTGCATTATGGGCTGTTATTTCACGTTATGTTACAATACTTATGGCTATTCTCTCTTATTTTACAAGGTTTACATGAAGAGGGAGAATACCGGCAGCTGGGATTCTGGGCTGGAAAATGAGCAAATATTAGAGACCTATTCTGCACAGCTCCAAAAGTCTTGAAACTCCACGAAAGTCATTTTTGGAATTAATGATAAATATTCAGCGGAAGAAGTACCAGAGGGGGGCCACACCCTGGCCACGAGGGTGGGGGCGTGTCCTACCCCCCTGGGCGCGCCCTCCTGCCTCGTGGGCCTCCTGGAAGCCCTCCGGTGCCCATCTTCTGCTATATGAAGTCTTTTACCCTGAAAAAAATCATAAGCAAGCTTATGGGACGAAACTCCGCTGCCACGAGGCGGAACCAATCTAGGGCTCCGGCGGAGCTGTTCTGCCGGGGAAACTTCCCTCCGAGAGGGGGAAATCATCACCATCGTCATCACCAATGATCCTCTCATCGGGAGGGGGTCAATCTCCATCAACATCTTCACCAGCACCATGTCCTCTCAAACCCTAGTTCATCTCTTGTATCCAACCTTTGTACCCAAACCTCAGATTGGTACGTGTGGGTTGCTAGTAGTGTTGATTACTCCTTGTAGTTGATGCTAGTTGGTTTATTTGGTGGAAGATCATATGTTTAGATCCTTAATGCATATTAATACCCCTCTGATCATGAACATGAATATGCTTTGTGAGTAGTTACGTTTGTTCCTGAGGACATGGGTGAAGTCCTGCTATTAGTAGTCATGTGAATTTGGTATTCGTTCGATATTTTGATGAGATGTATGTTGTCTCTCCTCTAGTGGTGTTATGTGAACGTCGACTACATGACACTTCACCATTGTTTGGGCCTAGAGGAAGGCATTGGGAAGTAATAAGTAGATGATGGGTTGCTAGAGTGACAGAAGCTTAAACCCTAGTTTATGCGTTGCTTCGTAAGGGGCTGATTTGGATCCATATGTTTCATGCTATGGTTAGGTTTACCTTAATACTTCTTTTGTAGTTGCGGATGCTTGCAATAGGGGTTAATCAGAAGTGGTATGCTTGTCCAAGAAAGGGCAGTACCCAAGCACCGGTCCACCCACATATCAAATTATCAAAGTAACGAACGTGAACCTTATGAGCGTGATGAAAACTAGCTTGACGATAATTCTCATGTGTCGTCGGGAGCGCTTTTCTCATTATGAGAACTTGTCCAGGCTTCTCCTTTGCTACAAAAAGGATTGGACCACCTTACTGCACCTTATATACTTTTATTGCTTGTTACCCGTTACAAGTTATCTTATCACAAAACTATCTGTCACCTACAATTTCAGTGCTTGCAGAGAATACCTTACTGAAAACCGCTTGTCATTTCCTTCTGCTCCTCGTTGGGTTCGGCACTCTTACTTATCGAAAGGACTAGGTAGATCCCCTACACTTGTGGGTCATCATAGGTGACTAAGCACTATTGTACAATTCCCAGTTTAGACACTTTGTAGGAAAACTTTCTCTCCAAATGGGAAGGGCCATACATCATCGAAGAAGTTTATCATTCTGAAGCCATCAAGATCAATACTGCCGATGGAACTAGTCTGAAGGTGGTTAATGGGCAGAGAATTAAACGTTATGTTGCAGGTACCCCCATTAACATTGAAACCAATATTATTCAAGCAATTACACCCGAGAAACATCTAAAAGAGGCCTTCCGGGACGCTCTAGAATCCTAAAAAGGAATATGTATGTGATACGGTAAGTAAAACGACTCTAAAAATTCCCTAAAAAATATTTTTTGTTAGTTTTGGAATATTACAAAAAATACATAATTAAGAAACAACCGAGAAGGTCCATGAGGAGACCACAAGGCAGGGGGACGCGCCCTACCCCCTGGGTGCGCCCTTGTGCCTTGTGGTCCCCTCATGCACTTTTCCAACTCCGTATTCTTCCCATATACTTCTCATGCAAGATAAAAGTTCATTATATATACTTCACGCTATTTTGAGCATCGTATTGCAAGTTTTTCCTCTACTCTTGTTTTTGGCTCTATCCTGCCAGGACTTTGGGATTAGGATCATTATGTCGTCATAAGATTCAAATGCGAGAAACCTGAGTACACGGGTATGGGCACCACCTTTGGCTTGTTCCAAACTTGGGGGAGGTGCCCCACTATCATATCACCATCACTTTTATCTTAGTTTGATCCTTGGTTATTTCGCGATCTAGGAGAATAAAAGTACTAGTATGAAGTAGTTTTCTGTGCTTGCTTCATGATCGTTCTATCTATGTAATCGAGTGTGAGAGTTATATAATAAAGAGTAGTTTGAGATTTGTTGCTTTACATTCTTCAATGTTAGCGATAATAAAAAATGCATATGCTAATACCATGGGGAGTGAAGACTTCACATATAAGAAGAATATTGATAAAATTTATTGGAAGTTAACAAACATAGCATTGGTGATTGATGCAATTCATGAAAGACTAATAAAGGAAGAAAGGTTTCACATATAACTACACTATCTTGGACATCTTTTATGATTGTGAGCCTCCATTAGTTACTTTTAGCTTGATCAAATAGTCGATGTTGGACAAGGAAGACAACGTAATGGGTTATGTTTGCTTATATTCACATAGAAGTTATATTGTCATGTATCCTCTAACATGCGGTGCTTGCTTATAATCTTTTGCTAGCCAAAATTTCGTACTAAGTAGAGATACTACTTGTGCATCCAAAAATCCTTAAACCCAGTTTCTTATCATAAGAATCCACCATATCTGCCTATGGATTGAATAAGATTCTTCAAGTAAATTGTCATCAGTGCAAAGCAATAAAAAATGATCTTAAATATGTATGATCTTTTATTGTAAGGGAAAATAAACTTTATACGAACTTGTCATGGTAAAGAAATAAAAGCGACAGACTGCATAATAAAGGTTACTATCACAAGGGGCAATACAAAGTGACGTTCCTGTACATTAAGAGTAAAGCGCATGACGACCTCTGCTTCCCTCTACTAATGGCCTATTTTTTACTTCTCAGCTTTTATTATTATTATGCAAGAGGCAATAATATTCATCCTTATTCCACCCAGAATTATTTTCTACTTGGCAAGCAACAGTGGTAGGGAAAGATCCATGCACATATATCCAGTTGGATGCGGGTAATCATGAGTTATTATTGTTGACATTATCCCCAAGGTAAATAACTTGGGAGGTGAAACAATAAATCCCCATCTTCCTATGTGTCTGACTGAAACGTTTATGAAAAATATGCTTTGAGTGCCAGCAATCATGGATGACTATATGATAGTTGAGTATGAGGAACTTGGTAAACCAAAAGCTCTTACATAGACTCTTCATGGAAATATGATGAATTGTAATTATTTCAATGGCCGAGAACATAGTTTGTTAGTTTTCAAGAAAGTTTATTGTTTATACTTTAGTTTTCAAGAAGTTTTGTGATGAATAATTGTTGATATAATAATGATCATGATGTTATCATGTCCGTATTTTGCTTTATCGACACCTCTCTCTCTCTAAAATGTGGACATGATTATCAAGTTCGGCATTCGCTTGAGGGAAAGTGAGGTCTAAGCTTGGGAGAGTTGATATGTCCATTGTGCATCATGCTTTCCCACTATTATTTATAGTGTTTTTGATCAACATTTTTGTTGGGAAACGTAGCATGCAATTTCAAAAAAAATCATATTCTCACGCAAGGTCTATCTAGGAGATGCATAGCAACGAGAGGGGGAAAGTGTGTCCACGTACCCTCGTACACCGAAAGCGGAAGCATTAACTTAACGCGGTTGATGTAGTCGAACGTCTTCTCGAATCAACCGATCAAGTACCGAACGTACGACACCTCCGATTTCTGCACACATTCAGCTCGATGACGTTCCTCGATCTCTTGATCCAGTAGAGGCACAAACGATTCGATGAGTTCCGTCAGCATGACGACGTGATGACGGTGTTGGTGATGTTATCCGCGCAGGGCTTCGCCTAAGCACTACGACAATATGACCGGAGGAGTAAACGGTGGAGGGGGGCACCGCACACGGCTAAGATAATTGATGTGTCTTCGGGGTGCCCCCTTGCCCCCGTATATAAAGGAGGAGAGGGGAGGCCGGCCGACCCTAGGGGCTCCAAGTGGGGGGAGTCCCACTAGGAATCCTAGTCCTAGTCGGCTCCCCCCTTCCTTCCAATGGAGAGGGGAAAGGGGAAAGAGGGGGAGAGGGAGAAGGAAAGGGGGCCGCGCGGCCCACCCCTTGTCCAATTCGGACTGCCATGGGGGGCGCGCGCCACCTCTTGTGGCCTGCCTCCCTCCTCTCCACTATGGCCCATGAGGCCCATTAACTTTCTCGGGGGGGGGGGGCGGTAACCTCCCGGTACTCCAAAAAACTCTTGAATCTTTCCGGAACCATTCCAGTGTCCGTATATAACCTTCCAATATATTAATGTTTACCTCTCGACCATTTCGAGACTCCTCGTCATGTCTGTGATCTCATCCGGACTCCGAACAACCTTCGGTTACCAAAACACGTAACTCATATAATACATATCGTCATCGAACATTAAGCGTGCGGACCCTACGGGTTCGATAACTATGTAGACATGACCGAGACACCTCTCCGGTCAATAACCAATAGTGGAACCTGGATGCTCATATTGTTTCCCACATATTCTACGAATATCTTTATCGGTCGAACCACAATGTCAACATACGTTATTCCATTTGTCATCGGTATGTTACTTTCCCGAGATTCGATCTTCGGTATCTTCATACCTAGTTCAATCTCGTTACCGGCAAGTCTCTTTACTCGTTCCATAGTGCATCATCCCGTAACTAATTCATTAGTCACATTGCTTGCAAGGCTTCATATGATGTGCATTACCGAGAGGGCCCAGAGATACCTCTCCGATATTCAGAGTGACAAATCCTAATCTCGATCTATGCCAACCCAACAAACACCTTCAGAGATACCTACAGAGCATCTTTATAATCACCCAGTTATGTTGTGATGTTTGATAGCACATAAGGCATTCCTCCGGTGTCCAGGAGTTGCATAATCTCATAGTTGGAGGAATATATATTTGACACGAAGAAAGCAGTAGCAATAAAATTGAACGATCATTATGCTAAGCTAACAGATGCTCTTGTCCATCACATAATTCCACTAATGATGTGATTCCGTTTATCAAATGACAGCTCATGTCCATGTCTAGGAAACTTAACCATGTTTGATCAACGAGCTAGTCTAGTAGAGGCATACTAGGGACACGATGTTTTGTCTATGTATTCACACATGTATCAAGTTTCCGGTTAATACAATTCTAGCATGAATAATAAACATTTATCATGAATAAGGAAATATAAAATAACAACTTTATTATTGCCTCTAGGGCATATTTCCTTCAGTCTCCCACTTGCACTAGAGTCAATAATCTAGATTACATTGTAATGAATCTAACACCCATGGAGTCTTGGTGCAGATCATGTTTTGCTCGTGGAAGAGGCTTAGTCAAAGGGTCTGCAACATTCAGATCCATATGTATTTTGCAAATCTCTATGTCTCCCTCCTTGACCAAATCTTGGATGGAGTTGAAGTGTCTCTTGATGTGTTTGGTCTTTTTGTGAAATCTGGATTCCTTCGCCAAAGCAATTGCTCTAGTATTGTCACAAAATATTTTCATTGGACCCGATGCACCAGGTATTACACCTAGATCGGATATGAACTCCTTCGTCCAGACTCCTTCATTTGCTCCTTCCAAAGCAGCTATGTACTCTGCTTCACACGTAGATCCCGCCACGAGGCTCTACTTGGAACTGCATCAACTGATAGCTCCACCATTCAATAAAAATACGTATCCGGATTGTGACTTAGAGTCATCCGGATCAGTGTCAAAGCTAGCATCGATGTAACCACTTACGACAAGCTCTTTGTCACCTCCATAAACGAGAAACATATCCCTAGTCCTTTTCAGGTACTTCAGGGTGTTCTTGACCGCTGTCCAGTGATCCACTCCTGGATTACTTTAGTACCTCTCTGCTAAACTTATATCAAGGCACACATCAGGTCTGGTACACAGCATAGCATACATGATAGAACCTATGGCTGAGGCATAGGGAATGACTTCCATTTTCTCTCTATCTTCTGCAATGGTCGGTCATTGAGTTTGACTCAACTTCACACCTTGTAACACAGGCAAGAACCCTTTCTTTGACTAATCCATTTTGAACTTCTTCAAAACTTTATCAAGGTATGTGCTTTGTGAAAGTCCTATCAAGCGTCTTGATCTCTCTCTATAGATCTTGATGCCCAATATATAAGCAGCTTCACCAAGGTCTTTCATTGAAAAACTCTTATTCAAGTATCCTTTTATGCTATTCAGAAATTCTACATCATTTCCAATCAACAATATGCCATCCACATATAATATTAGAAATGTTATAGATCCCCCACTCACTTTCTTGTAAATACAGGCTTCTCCAAAAGTCTGTATAAAACCATATGCTTTGATCACCTCATCAAAGCATATATTCCAACTCCCAGATGCTTGCACCAGTCCATAAATGCATCGCTAGAGCTTGCATACTTTGTTAGCACCTTTAGGATCGACAAAACCTTCTGGTTGCATTATATACAACTCTTCTTTAAGAAATCCATTAAGGAATGCAGTTTTGACATCCATTTGCCAGATTTCATAATCATAAAATGCAGCAATTGCTATCACGATTTAGACAGATTTAAGCATCGCTACGGGTGAGAAAGTCTCATCGTAGTCAACTCCTTGAACTTGTTAAAAACCCATTGCAACAAGTCGAGCTTTATAGACAGTAACATTACCATCAGTGTCAGTCTTCTTCTTGAAGATCCATTTATTATCTATGGGTTGTCGATCATCGGGCAGATCCACCAAAGTCCACACTTTGTTCTCATACATGGATCCTATCTCAGATTTCATGGCCTCACTCCATTTATCGGAATATAGGTTCATCATAGCTTCTTCATGTTCATAGGTTCGTCATGGTCAAGTAACATGACCTCCGAAACAGGATTACCGTACCACTCTGGTGCGGATCATGCTCTGCCAGCCCTACGAGGTTCTGTAGCAACTTGATCTATAGTTTCATGATCTTTATCATTAGATTCCTCTCCAGTTGGTGTAGGCATCACGGGAACAGTTTTCTCGGATGAGCTACTTTCCAAATTGAGAGCAGGTACAATTACCTCATCAAGTTCTACTTTCCTCCCACTCATTTCTTTCGAGAGAAACTCCTTCTCTAGAAAGGTTCCATTCTTAGCAACAAAAATCTTGCCTTCGGACTTGTGCTAGAATGTGTACCCAATTTTTTGCTTAGTATCCTATGAAGACACATTTCTCTGATTTGGGTTCGAGCTTATCGGGCTGAAGCCTTTTGACATAAGCATCACATCCCCAAACTTTAAGAAATGACAGCTTAGGTTTGTTGCCAAACCACAGTTCATACGGTGTCGTCTCAACGGACTTTGATGGTGCCTTGTTTAAAGTGAATGTAGTTATCTCTAATGCATAACCCCAAAACAATAGTGGTAAATCGGTAAGGGACATCATAGATCACACCATATCTAATAAAGTGCGGTTATGACGTTCGGACACACCATTACGCTGTGGTGTTCTAGGTGGCGTGAGCTGTGAAACTATTCCACATTGTTTTAAATGAAGGACAAACTCGTAACTCAAATATTCTCCTCCACGATCAGATCGTGGAAACTTTATTTTCTTGTTACGATGATTCTCCACTTCACACTGAAATTCTTCGAACTTTTCAAATGTTTCAGACTTGTGTTTCATTAAGTAGATATACCCATATCTACTTAAATCATCTGTGAAGGTTAGAAAATAACGATACCCGCCACGAGCATCAACACTCATTGGACCGCATACATCAGTATGTATTATTTCCAATAAGTCACTAGCTTGTTCCATTGTTCCGGAGAACGGAGTTTTAGTCATCTTGCCCATAAGGCACGGTTCGCAAGTATCAAATGATTCATAATCAAGTGATTCGAAAGTCCATCTTTATGGAGTTTCTTCATGCGCTTTACACTGATATGACCCAAACGACAGTGCCACAAATAAGTTGCGCTATCATTATCAACTTTGCATCTTGGCATCGATATTATGAATATGTGTATCATCACAATCAAGATTCAACAGAAATAGACCACTCTTCAAGGGTGCATGACCATAAAAGATATAACTCTTATAAATAGAACAACCATTATTCTCTGATTTAAATGAATAACCGTCTCACACTAAAAAAGATCCAGATATAATGATCATGCTCAACGCTGGCACCAAATAAAAATTATTCAGGTCTAAAACTAATCCCGAAGGTAGATGTAGAGGTAGCGTGTCGACGAAGATCACATCAACCTTGGAACCATTTCCGACGCGCATCATCACCTCGTCCTTAGGCAATCTTTGCTTAATCCGTAGTCCCTGCTTCGAGTTACAAATATGAGCAACCGAACCAGTATCAAATACCCATGCACTACTAGGAGAATTAGTAAGGTACACGTTAATAACATGTATATCAAATATACCTTTGCTCACTTTGCCATCCTTCTTATCCGCCAAATACTTGGGGCAATTCCACTTCCAGTGACCAGTCCCTTTGCAGTAGAAGCACTTAGTTTAAGGCTTGGGTCCATTTTTAGGTTTCTTTCCGGGAGTGACAACTTGCTTGTCATTCTTCTTGAAGTTCCCCTTCTTTTTACCCTTGCCCTTCTTCTTGAAACTAGTGGTCTTGTTAACCATCAACACTTGATGCTCCTTTTTTATTTCTACCTCCGCGGGCTTTAGCATCGCGAAGAGCTCGGGAATAGTCTTTTCCATCCCTTGCATATTGTAGTTCATCATGAAGCCTTTGTAGCTTGGTGGCAGTGATTGAAGAACTCTGTCAATGACACAATCATTGGAAGATTAACTCCCAACCGAGTCAAGTGATTATGGTACCCAGACATTCTGAGTATCTGCTCACTAATAGAACTATTCTCCTCCATCTTGCAACTATAGAACTTGTTTGAGACTTCATATCTCTCAACTCGGGCATTTGCTTGAAATATCAACTTCAACTCCTATAACATCTCATATGGTCCATGACGTTCAAAACGTCTTTGAAGTCCTGATTCTAAGCCGTAAAGCACGACAGATTGAACTAACGAGTAGTCATCAACACGCGACTGCCAGGCATTCATAATGTCTGAAGTTGTTGGGGCAGGTGGTACACCTAGCGGTGCATCAAGGACATAATTCTTCTGTGCAGCAATGAGGATAATCCTCAAGTTACGGACCCAGTCTGTGTAGTTGCTACCATCATCTTTCAACTTAGCTTTCTCTAGGAACGCATTAAAATTCAAAGGAACGGTAGCACGGACCATTGATCTACACATAGATATGCAAGAAACTATCAGGACTAAGTTCATGATAAATTAAGTTCAATTAATCATATTACTTAAGAACTCCCACTTAGATAGACATCCCTCTAGTCATCTAAATGATACGTGATCCAAATCAACTAAACCATGTCCGATCATCACATGATATGGAGTAGTCTTCAATGGTAAACATCACTATGTTGATCATATCTACTATATGATTCACATTCGACCTTTCGGTCCAGTGTTCCGAGGCCACATCTGTATATGCTAGGCTCGTCAAGTTTAACCCGAGTATTGTGCGTGTGCAAAACTGGCTTACACCCATTGTATTTAGAACGTAGAGCCTATCACACCCGATCATCACGTGGTGTCTCAGCACGAAGAACTTTCGCAACGGCGCATACTCGGTGAGAACACTTATACCTTGAAATTTTAGTGAGGGATCATCTTATAATGCTACCGCCGTACTAAGCAAAATAAGATGCATAAAAGATAAACATCACATGCAATCAAAATATGTGACATGATATGGCCATCATCATCTTGTGCTTTTGATCTCCATCATCGAAGCAACATCATGATCTCCATCATCACCGGCTTGACACCTTGATCTCCATCGTATCGTTGTGGTTGTCTCGCCAACCATTGCTTCTACGTATATCGTTACCGCTTAGTGATAAAGTAAAGCAATTACATAGCGCTTGTATTTAATACAATAAAGCGACAACCATATGGCTCATGCCAGTTGCCGATAGCTTTTACAAAACATGATCATCTCATACAACAATCTTTCTATCACATCATGTCTTGACCATATCACATCACAACATGCCCTGCAAAAACAAGTTAGACATCCTCTACTTTGTTTGTTGCAAGTTTTACGTGGTTGCTACGGGCTTCTAGCATGAACCGTACATACCTACGACACAAAAACCACAATGGTGATTTATCAAGTTTGCTGTTTTAACCTTCACAAGGATCGACCGGCCGTCAAATTCGGTTCAACTAAAGTTGGAGAAACAAACACCCGCCAGCCACCTTTATGCAAAACTAGTTGCATGTCTGTCGGTGCAACCGGTCTGATGAATGCGGTCATGTAAGTTGGTTCGGGCCGCTTCATCCAACAATACCGCCAAATCAAAATAAGACATTGGTGGTAAGCAGTATGACGATCACCGCCCACAACTCTTTTTGTTCTACTCGTGCATATCATCTACACATAGACGTGGCTCGGATGCCACTGTTGGGAAATGTAGCATGAAATTTCAAAAAAAATCCTACGCTCACGCAAGATCTATCTAGGAGATGCATAGCAACGAGAGGGGGAGTGTTTCCACGTACCCTCGTAGACCGAAAGTGGAAGCGTTAACTTAACGCGATTGATGTAGTCGAACGTCTTCTCGAACCAACCGATCAAGTACTGAACGTACGACACCTCCGAGTTCTACACATGTCCAGCTTGATAACGTCCCTCGGACTCTTGATCCAGTAGAGGCACAAAGGAGTCGATGAGTTCTGTCAGCACGACAGCGTGATGACGGTGTTGGTGATGTGATCATGTAGGGCTTCGCATGAGCACTACGATGATACGACCGAAGGAGTAAACGGTGGAGGGGGGCACCATACACGGCTAAGACAATTGATGTGTCTTTGGGGTGCCCCCTGCCCCCGTATATAAAGGATGAGAGGGGAGGCCGACCGGCCCTAGGGGCACGCCAAGTGGGGGGAGTCCCACTAGGACTCTTAGTCCTAGTCGGCTCCACCCCTTCCTTCCAACGGAGAGGGGAAAGGGGAAAGAGGGGGAGAGGGAGAAGGAAAGGGGGGCGCGCCCCCACCCCTTGTCCAATTCGGACTGCCATGGGGGGGCATGCGCCACCTCTTGTAGCCTGCCTCCTCCTCTCCAGTATGGCTCATGAGGCCCATTAACTTTCCCGGGGGGTTCCGGTAACCTCCCGATACTCCGAAAAATTCCCGAATCTTTCCGGAACCATTCTAGTGTTCGTATCTAACCTTCCAATATATCAATCTTTACCTCTCGACCATTTTGAGGCTCCTCGTCATGTCCGTGATCTCATCTAGGACTCCGAACAACCTTCGGTCACCAAAACACATAACTCATTTAATACATATCGTCATCGAACGTAACGCGTGCGGACCCTACGGGTTCGAGAACTATGTAGACATGACCGAGACACCTCTCCGGTCAATAACCAATAGCGGAACCTGGATGCTCATATTAGTTCCCACATATTATACGAAGATCTTTATCGGTCGAACCGCAATGTCAACATACGTTATTCCCTTTGTCATCGGAATGTTACTTGGCCGAGATTCGATTGTCGGTATCTTCATACCGAGTTCAATCTCATTACCGGCAAGTCTCTTTACTCGTTCCGCAGTGCATCATCCCGTAACTAACTCATTAGTTACATTGCTTGCAAGGCTTCATGTGATGTGCATTACCGAGAGGGCCGAGAGATACCTCCCCGATACTCGGAGTGAAAATCCTAATCTCGATCTATGCCAACCCAACAAACACCTTCGGAGATACCTATAGAACATCTTTATAATCACCCAGTTACATTATGACATTTGATAGCACACAAGACATTCCTCCGGTGTCTGGGAGTTGCATAATCTCGTAGTCGGAGGAATATATATTTGACATGAAGAAAGCAGTGGCAATAAAACTGAACGATCGTTATGCTAAGCAATCGGATGGGTCTTGTCCGTTGTAACGCCCATGATGCAGCTATATCTCTCACGTGTCGGGGCACGACTTAGAGGCATAACCACATTGTAGGTTTTGTCGCAAGAAGGGTCATCTTCACACAATCCCATGTAATGAACAAGAATGGGATAAAGAGAGTTGGCTTACATTCGCCACTTCACACAATACATAAATAAATTCATACATCAACCAAAATACACTCATAGACTAGCTACGGTCAACTCCAAATGAAAAGAAGATAACCCCAAATGCTAGATCCCCGATCGTCCCAACTGGGCTCCACTACTGATCATTAGGAAACGAAACATAGTAATGACCAAGGTCCTCGTCAAACTCCCACTTGAGCTCGATTGCGCCACTTGCACTGGTATCCTCGGCACCTGCATCTGTTTTGGTAAAAACTGTGAGTCACGGGGACTCAGCAATCTCACACCCGCGAGATCAAGACTATTTAAGCTTGTAGGTAGGAAAGGGGTAATATGATGGAGCTGCAGCAAGCACTAAGCATGGTGGCCTACATACGCAAGTGAGAGCGAGAAGAGAAGCAACGCATCGGTCGAGAAGCTAGAAGTGATCAAGAAGTGATCCTGAAACTACTTACGCTCATACATAACCCAAACCGTGTTCACTTTCTAGACTCCGCCGAGAAGAGACCATCACGGCTACACATGCGGTTGATGCATTTTAATGAAGTCAAGTGTCAAGTTCTCTACAACCGGACATTAGCAAATTCCCATCTGCCTCATAACCGTGGGCATGGCTTTCGAAAGATAATACCCTGCAGGGGTGTCCCAACTTAGCCCATCACAAGCTCTCGCTGTCAATGAAGGATATTCCTTCTCCCAGGAAGACCCGATCAGTCTCGGAATCCCGGTTTACAAGACATTTCAACAATGGTAAAACAAGACCAGCAAGACAACCCGCTGTGCCGACAAATCCCGATAGGAGCTGCACATATCTCGTTCTCAGGGCACACCGGATAAGCTAAGCATACAAGTACCAACATAACCCAAGTTTCCAAGGGACGGTCCCGCACGGTGCTCTAGTTTGGACCAACGCTCGGAGGAGCACTGGCCTGGGGGGTAATAAAGATGACCCTCGGGCTCGTGAAAACCCAAGGTAAAAAGGCTTAGGTGGCAAATGGTAAAACCAAGGTTGGGCATTGCTAGAGGAGTTTTATTCAAAGCGAACTGTCAAGGGGGTCCCATAAATCACCCAACCGCGTAAGGAACGCAGAATCAAGGAACATAACACCGGTATGACGGAAACTAGGGTGGCAAGAGTGGAACAAAACACCAGGCATAAGGCCGAGCCATCCACCCTTTACCAAGTATATAGGTGCATTAATTAAACAAGAGATATCGTGATATCCCAAAGTATCCATGTTCCAACAAGGAACAAACTTCATCTTCACCTGCAACTAGCAACACTATAAGAGGGGCTGAGCAAAAGCGGTGACATAGCCAAACAACGGTTTGCTAGGACAGGATGGTTAGAGGCTTGACATGGCAATATGGGAGGCTTGATAAATAAGTGGTAGGTAGAGCTAACATAGCGATAGAGCGAGCAACTAGCAAAGCAAAGATAGAAGTGATATCGAGGGTATGGTCATCTTGCCTGCAAGGTTCTCAGAGTTGTCAAAAGCTTGATCCTCGTTAGCGTACTCAACAGGTTCCTCGTTCACGTACTCGTCTCCCGGCTCTACCCAAAGCAAGAACACAAGCAATGGAACCACAATAAATCATGGTGCAATGCACAAGCAACATGATGCAATACATGGCATGATATGCGAGATGTGATATGTAATGCGTATGCGTCCTCCAGAAGGAAAATGATGAACAAGGCATCAAATTCGCAAACCAAGTATGCCGCTGGAAAGATGAGATGATTTCGGTTGAAATTGATATAAAGATCACCGGAATCAGATGCACGGTTTGCAAATGGCAAGCAAAACAAGAATGACACAATTCTACCATTAACATCATGATAACACTTAGAATACATCAAGAAACTATGCTACAACATCCCAACATATCAACAAAGCACATGGCAGTGATCTACAGGAGATGCTTGACAAAATATGAAGAGCTACGGCTAGTTCACACATTAACAGGTTCAAACAAGCATGGCAAAAGTGCAAAAGATATCAACTTCACAGACTTAGTGAAAATACTGAACATGGCAGGAACATCATCAGAAAGCAATGTTTAGGGCAAGCACACATCATGCTACAGGAACATATCATAGAAACTTAAGACATGGAATGATACTAATAAATTCATAGAACAAAAGTCCCTTACTGACCATGAGCCAAAAAGGATCAGAAGATATGATGGCACCCATGTAAACATAGCAAGTTTCGTTAACAGATTCAGGAATCAGAGCATGGCATTAACAGCATTATGAAGGTATCTTTGCGAGCTCGACTCACTCACCACAAGTCATTTCATGACAAGATAAGCAGATCAACAGCAAGAAGACATGTTTATGAAACTAAACATGGCAAGAACAAGTTTATAGCATGCAAGGATCAACTACAACAACCTTGGCAACATTGAATAACATGTAAACAATCTGCCAGAAAACATTTTATAGCAAAAGTATAGCAAGAAAATGACATGCTTGACTACTCCATAATTGCAAACAGGGGCATGGATGGATAGAGCATAACCATATGTTCAAAACATCCTTACTAAAGTATCTCAAAATATGCATGGATCTCTCTGTAGCATCAAGTTTACATGGCATCAAAATAACAGCAGAACAGGGACTGAAATCAGCAACATCACGAAGCCTAGTTTGCATGCTTGTTCTAGTCACCACATAAATCACAAAAATACATTGCAAGCACCTATGTAAAGAAGACATGGCATATTCCAAAACACATGTAGAGCTCATGCTCATAAGATGCACACAATAAATGTAGCGAAAATGACAAATGCCCACAATCTGTTAAGAATCATCAACTAACATTATATGGCACTCTTGCATCAGAGATTTGGGCATCGAGATGACCTCAAATGAACATGGCCCAATGGAACTAAATGAAGAGCACAACCTGGTGAACATTTTGATATATCGTGCGCATGAAACGGATCTATGTATGCAGAGTGATGATGCGGCGAACAGAGCTTCAGAATGTGAAGATTTAGGACATCAGAAAAAAACGAGGGGGTGAAGTCAACCTCTCGGGATCTGGATCAGGCTTCGGGTGCACGGATCGAGGCGGGCCGGAGCGAGCTCGCCGGAGGCGGGTCGGGAGGAGGCCGGAGAGGGGTCGGGGCCGGCCGGGGCGCCCGGATCCGACCGGCACGCGGTTGCCGACGAGGTTCGCGGCGGAGGGTGGCGGGGAGGCGAT
>NC_041383.1:349184837-349204334 GCF_002162155.2 Triticum dicoccoides | reverse complement strand
AGGCGGAGGCGCGCTTGGGCGCGGGCGCGGGCGGCGGGGGCCCCGCGCGGGCCTGGCTGGCCGACGGCGGCGCGCGGTGGCCGGGGCCACGTGTCGCGCTGTGGTTGGATGCGGGCGGCGGTGGGATTCGTCCGGCGGCGGCCGGACGTGTCCGGTGGCGACGAGGATGATTTCGTCTAGGGTTTCCCCCAAAAATTTAGGGGAGGGGCGCATATTTATAGGTAGAGGGAGCTAGGAGACTCCAAATGGAGTGTAGTTTTCGCCCACACGATCGTGATCGAACGACCGAGAGCATGGAAGTGACTTAGATGGGTTATTGGGCTGTTTTGGAGGGGTGTTGGGCTCCAACCCAAAAGAGGCCTTTGCGGATACCCGGTTAACCATTGGAGTATCAAACGACCTCCAAATGGCACGAAACTTGACAGACGGTCTACCGGTGCTATACCAAGGCCACTTGGCAAGCCTCGCTCCATTCCGAGAACGTTTAACACCCGCTCACGAAAAGAGACAAAGGGGTGCGTCGGTGCATGTGGGAGTGTCGGATTGCAAAACGGACAACGGGGAAAATGCTCGGATGCATGAGACGAACACGTATGCAAATGAGATGCACATGATGACATGATATGATATGCATGACATGAACAAAATGCAAAACGGAAGACAAAAACCCAACCACTGAGGGAATATCATAACACATGGCCAAAAATGGCAAGAGTTGGAGTTACAAATATGGAAAGTTACATCCGGGGTGTTACAACACTCCACCACTACAAGAGGATCTCGTCCCAAGATCTAGGACTGAAAGAACTCCAGGTATTCGGAACGGAGGTGATCCTCGCGCTCCCAGGTGGCTTCTCGGTCGGAATGGTGTGACCACTTCACTTTCAGGAATTTGATTGACTTGTTGCGAGTCTTGCGCTCGGTTTCTTCAAGAATAGCAACGGGGTGCTCATGATAAGAGAGATCTTCTTGGAGGTTAATTTCTTCGAAGTTGATGGTGCGTTCAGGAGTCTTGAAGCACTTGCGAAGCTGTGACACGTGAAACACATTGTGCATGTTTACAAAGTTGGACGGAAGCTCAAGTTGATAGGCGAGATCGCCTCTTTTGCCAATGATCTTGAAAGGACCCACGTATCTAGGGGCAAGCTTCCCTTTGATACCGAAGCTACGAGTGCCTTTCATTGGAGAGATGCGGAGGTAGACATGGTCTCCAATTTCAAAAGCCACATCACGGCGCTTGTCATCATAATAGCTCTTCTGGCGCGATTGCGCGGCTTTGAGATTCTCACGAATGACTTTGCACATTTCTTCAGCTTCTGTGATCAAGTCATTGCCAAGAAGTTGGCGTTCACCTGTCTCAGACCAATTGAGAGGAGTACAACACTTTCCGCCATAGAGAATTTCGAATGGGGCCTTGCCCAAACTCGCTTGGAAGCTGTTGTTGTAGGAGAACTCGGCATATGGAAGACAATCTTCCCACTTCATACCAAAAGAAATGACACAAGCCCTGAGCATATCTTCGAGGATTTGATTGACTCGCTCGACATGGCCACTTGTTTGAGGATGGAAAGCTGTGCTGAAGCGAATGTTGGTTCCCATTGCCTTCTGGAAGGAGTCCCAGAACTTAGAAGTGAAGATGCTTCCACGGTCTGAAGAAATCAATTGTGGAATGTCGTGCAAGGAGACAATCCTGGAGGTGTATAGTTATGCCAACTGAGCTGTTGTGATAGATTCTTTGATAGGAAGGAAATGAGCCACTTTAGTAAGCTTGTCAATGACAACGAAGATGGCGTCATTCCCACGCTTGGACTTAGGAAATCCAGTCACGAAGTCCATCTCGATATGGTCAAACTTCCATTCTGGAATAGCAAGGGGTTGGAGGAGACCAGCTGGTCGTTGGTGTTCTGCTTTCACCCTTCTGCAGACGTCACATTCATTCATGAATTGAACAATTTCTCGCTTCATTCGAGTCCACCAATACGACTGCTTGAGGTCATGGTACATCTTCATACTTCCAGGATGAATGGATAGAAGGGAATTGTGTGCCTCGTTCATAATGACTTTTCTCAGATTGCCTTTAGGAACCATAATTCGGTCCTCGAAGAAAAGAGTATCTTTGTCATCAATGTGGAAGCACTTGTATTTGGGAATGCCCTTGTCAATACCACGTTTCACCTTTTTCACCATGGTATCCAGGAGTTGTGCCTCATGAATTTGATCTTCCAAAGTAGGAGAGACTATGAGGTTGGCAAGAAAGCCTTGAGGAACAACTTGAAGATTTAGTTTGCGGAAAGCTTCACAAAGGTCCGGTTGGAAGGGCTTGAGAATTAAGCTGTTGCAATAAGCCTTTCTGCTCAGAGCATGTGCAACCACATTGGCCTTGCCAGGAGTATATTCAATACTTGGATTGTACTCTTGAATCATTTCGACCCATCGAGTTTGTCTGAGGTTGAGGTTGGGTTGAGTGAAGATATACTTGAGGCTCTTGTGATCGGTGAAAATGTCCACTTTCCTTCCCAACAAGAGATGTCTCCATGTTATTAATGCATGGACAACTGCTGCCAACTCAAGATCGTGAGTGGGGTAGTTCTTTCTGTTGGGCTTCAACTGACGAGAGGTATAGGCCACAACTTTCTTCTCTTGCATTAACACAGCACCGAGACCTTGCAAGGAGGCATCACAGAAAACTTCGAATGGCTTGGATTCATCAGGAGGAGTCAAGACAGGAGCTGAGACTAGCTTCTCTTTGAGGGTGTTGAAAGCAACGTCACACTCAGGAGACCAGACATACTTGACATGCTTCTGGAGGAGGTTGGAAAGAGGCTTTGCAATCTTAGAGAAATTCTCAACGAATCTTCGGCAATAGCTTGCAAGACCAAGAAAACTGTGGAGCTGCTTGACATTCTGAGGAGGTTCCCAATTCACAATTGCAGACACCTTCTCGGGATTAATAGCGATGCCCTTGGCAAAGATGATGTGACCAAGATAAAGAACTTCATCAAGCCAAAACTCACATTTGGAAAACTTCGCATAGAATTGATACTCTCTGAACTTGTCGAGCACCAATCGCAAATGTTTGGCATGATCCTTCTTATTCTTGGAGAAGACCAAGATATCATCGAGATACACCAGGACGAATTCATTGGTGTAGGGGTTGAAGATGAAGTTCATCATTCGAGAGAATGTTAGAGGAGCATTGACAAGGCCGAAAGACATGACAGTATATTCATAAGAACCAAAGCTTGTTCTGAATGCTGTCTTGGGAATATCTTGTTCACGAATGCGAATCTGATGATAACCCATATGAAGGTCAAGCTTGGAGAAAACTTTAGCACCTTTGAGTTGCTCGAATAGCTCATTGATGTTGGGAAGTGGATACTTGTTCTTGATTGTCTTCTTATTCAATTGACGGTAATCGACGCACACTCGGTCCGTGCCATCCTTCTTCTGGACAAAAAGAACTCCACAACCCCATGGAGATGAACTCGGTCTGATCAAACCCAGACGCTCTTGTTCATCGAGCTGTTTCTTCAATTCCTTCAGCTCTTTAGGTCCAAGCTTGTATGGACGCTTGCAAACGGGTTCAGTGCCAGGCTCAAGATCGATAACGAATTCGACTGGCCAGTGCGGAGGCATACCCGGAAGCTCTTCTAGAAAGACATCTTGGTACTCACAAACGACTGGAATCTGAGAAATAGCATCCAACTCGCCCTTCTCATTGAGAGAAAACAACCGAATGGTTTCGTCACGAGCGTCATAGACGATAACATCCTCAGAAGTGTGTGTCAATTGAATCTCTTTGGCAGCACAATCAAGTTGAGCTTTGTGCTGAGAAAGCCAGTCCATCCCAAGAATTAGATCAATATCTGAGTCACCAAGAACAAATGATTTAGATAGAAATTTATAGTTGCCCATCTTGATAGAAACATCTGGAATCATTGTGGTAGCCCTCATAGAAGAGCCCGGAGAAACAACGTGAAAGTGCAACTATCCCTAGGTGGTTTTGGTAATTCATAACAACATATAGCTCATTGAGCTAATGCTATTCCAAGACTATTATTTCAGGAAAGCTCAATGAATGTCATGGCACGGATGATGAAAGTGGATCCCTCAAAATACTAAGGACAAAGGATTGGCTCAAGCTCAAAAGCTCAAGACTCTTCATTTTGTATTTTAGTGATCCAAGATCACATTGAGTCTATAGGAAAAGCCAATAGTATCAAGGAGGGATGAGGTGTTGCTTAATGAGCCTCTTGCTTCATGTGCTTAGTGATATGCTCCAAAACCCTCAGCTACTTTCTCACATCCACAAATGACCTAAACCCTTAGCCAAAATCGGTCACACCGATTCTTCCTACCCGGCGCCACCGATTTGAAAAGTCATAGCCACTACCACAAACCTTAGGCAAATCGGTCCTACCGATAGGGATCTCGGTCTCACCGAGATGGGATTGTAATCTCTATGTTTCCCTTCGTAACGTTTCGGTCAAACCGAAGTGAGCGATCGGTCCCACCGAGATTGCAATGTAAACTCTTTGTTTCCCTTTTGTAACATTTCGGTCTCATCGAAAAGAGCAAATCGGTCCCACCGAGTTTACCTGGCCAACTCTCTAGAAAGCTTATTACCAAAATCGGTCTCACCAAGTTTGTGTAATCGGTCTTACCAAGATTACGTTATGCCCTAACCCTAACTAGATCGGTCTCACCGAGTTGCATGTCAGTCCCACCGAAAGTCACTAACGGTCACTAGGTTTACTAAATCGATCTGACCGAGTCTGTTGAATCGGTCCCACCGAGTTTGGTAAATTGTGTGTAACGGTTAGATTTTGTGTGGAGGCTATATATACCCCTCCACCTCCTCTTCATTCGTGGAGAGAGCCATCAGACTAAACCTACACTTCCAACTTACTATTTCTGAGAGAGAACCACCTACTCATGTGTTGAGGCCAAGATATTCCATTCCTACCATATGAATCTTGATCTCTAGCCTTCCCCAAGTTGCTTTCCACTCAAATCTTCTTTCCACCAGATCCAAATCCTATGAGATAGAGTTGAGTGTTGGGGAGACTATCATTTGAAGCACAAGAGCAAGGAGTTCATCATCAATGCACCATTTGTTACTTCTTGGAGAGTGGTGTCCCCTAGATTGGCTAGGTGTCACTTGGGATCCTCCGACAAGATTGTGGAGTTGAACCAAGGAGTTTGTAAGGGCAAGGAGATCGCCTACTTCGTGAAGATCTACCGCTAGTGAGGCAAGTCCTTCATGGGCGGCGGCCATGGTGGGATAGACAAGGTTGCTTTTTCGTGGACCCTTCGTGGGTGGATCCCTCTGTGGACTCGCGCAACCGTTACCCTTCGTGGGTTGAAGTCTCCATCAACGTGGATGTACGATAGCACCACCTATCGGAACCACGCCAAAAACATTCGTGTCTCCAATTGCGTTTGAATCCTCCAAACCCTTCCCTTTACTTTCTTGCAAGTTGCATGCTTTAATTTCCGCTGCCCATATACTCTTTGCATGCTTGCTTGATTTGTGTGATGATTGCTTGACTTGTACTAAGATAGCTAAAATCTGCCAAACTCTAAAATTGGGAAAAGGTTAAGTTTTTAATTGGTCAAGTAGTCTAATCACCCCCCCTCTAGACATACTTCAAGGTCCTACAAGTGGTATCAGAGCTTTGGTCTCCATTTGCTTTGATTTCCATAGCTTTGGTAGTCATAGCCTTGGTTTCACAACCTAGGAGAGTATGGCGTCTAGCGAGGGAAATTATCACCGTAGAGGTCCTTACTTTGATGGTACTAACTTTGCTAGTTGGAAGCATAAGATGAAAATGCATATTCTTGGACATAACCCCGGCGTTTGGGCAACTATTTGTATTGGCTTGCAAGGTGAATTCTTTGATGGGAGAGAGCCGAACCGTGAAGCTAATCGGAAGAAGTGAAGATGCTGCAATACAACGCTCAAACTTGTGATATCATCTTCAACGGATTGTGCCTTGAAGAATTCAACAAAATCAGTCGTCTTGAGAATGCAAAGGAAATTTGGGATACTTTGATTGATATGCATGAAGGTACCGAATCCGTCAAGGAATCCAAGTTGGATGTGCTCCAAAGTCAGCTTGACAAGTTCAAAATGAAGGATGGTGAAGGTGTCGCCGAAATGTACTCTAGGCTTGCTCTTATTACAAATGAGATTGCCAGCTTAGGGAGTGAAGGGATGACCGACAGATCCATCATCAAGAAGATCCTAAGAGCATTGGATGGAAAGCATGATACCGTGTGCACATTGATCCAAATGATGACAAACTACAAAGATCTCAAGCCAACGGAAGTCATTGGAAGAATTGTTGCTCATGAGATGTCACTCAAGGATAAGGAGGAACTTCACAACAAGTCAAGTGGTGCTTACAAAGCCTCAAGTGAAGCCCCCACATCATCAAGTGAGAAACAAACCTCTAATGAAGAATTGAGCTTAATGGTGAAGAACTTCAACAAATTCTACAAGAGTAGAAGCAAAGAAAGAAGCTCCAAGTCAAGGTCTTATCATGACAAAAGATCTTCTAGTCGAGAGCGCAATTGCTACAATTGTGGGAGACTTGGACACTATTCCAATGAGTGTACGGCACCCTACAAAAGAAGAGAAGATTCTCCAAGAAGAAGGAGCAAAAGAGAAGAATCACCACCAAGAGAGAGGAGGAGTAGAGATGATCGTTATGAACGAAGACCCTCATGAAGAAGCAAGGATTCGGAAAGGAAGGACAAGTCAGCAAGGAGCTACACAAAACGAAGACATCAAGATCATGTTGGTGAATGGGTATCCGGCTCCAACTCCGACAAACACTCCGAGAGAAGCTATCACTCGGACTCTGAATATACTCAAGATGAAGGTGTTGCCGGTCTAGCACTTGTGTCAACCAACTCCTACGACATATTTGATTCACCAAATGAAGGAATTGGAAGATGCTTCATGGAAAAAGGTCCAAAGGTAACACATCCTGAGTATGTTGATTTCAATAGTGATGAAGATGACTTGCTTGTGGATGATGATCTACTTGTTGACAACTCTAGTGATGAATACTATGATGAAACGTCAATTAATCATGCTAATCAAGATAAAACGAATGACAATGATAAGGAGAAGATTGAGCTTCTAACTAAAGAACTAAACACTCTTAAGTTGGCTCATGAAACTATCTTCGAAGATCATCGAGAACTTTTAAGGGCTCATGAGAAGTTACGTTTTGAAAAGCTCAATCTTGAGCAAGAGCATGAGTTCTTAAAAGCAATCAATGATGATCTCCGTAAGAAAAGTTCTTCTTACATTGCCAAGCGTTTACTCTTATCTACTTACATGCCTCAAGTCAAGTCTAGTAACAAGTACAAGAAAGATACTTCCTCTAGTAGTAACAATAATAATATCAATATTGTTGCTTCTAGTAGTTCTCTTGATTCCATTAATGATTCTCTTAGCCAAGTTACACTTGAGCAAGAAAATAGCTTACTGAAGGGAATTATAGAGAAAGGTGTTTACAAGAGCCTTGCCGGGAGTAAGCAATTCGAGGAAATTGTACGCAAGCAAGGAAGACACCGGAAGAATCAAGGTGTTGGTTTTGAACGAAAGCTCAATGCCAATGGAGTTGAGTGGGAAGAAGATCAATACCCCAAGACGAAGTTTGTTCCTCAACAAGAGAAGTATGATCCTACTTCCTTCAAGGGAACACAAGCTCAAGATGATCTTCCACCACAAGATCACAAGAACAAAGGCAAGGACAAGCTTCAAGAAGAGATTGATGCATTTGAAGAAGCACCTAAGGCCTCATTCAAGTGGGTTCCCAAGACTACGTCAAGTTCTACTTCATCAAGTACAACTACAACTCCAAGGATTCCCATCAAGATGATGTGGATCCCGAAGAATAAGAACTAGAAAGTTCTTGAGGGTGACTCCGCCAACATTTTTCACTCATATCATTATGGCAAGGACAAGTGCAATCAACTTCCACATCTTGCACTAGTTCAAGGAGTCACAAACCCTCATGTTGGTAAGACAAGGGACAAGGTAACCTAATGATTTCATAGACATCATCTTGTGTGTGCATCACTCTATGTCTATGGATATTCTTGTTTGTTCCTTGTGGGACTAACCCATGTAGGTAAGTTGAAAGTGCAACTCACTCCAACGGATTGCTCCAAATGATCTACATCAACATTGAGCATCCACATCTTCAACACCTACATGAAGTCATCATTGACAAAACCCAAGGTTAGTTCATCCCTCTAAGGGGGGATCTCACATCTAGGGGGAGCTTAACTCTAAGAATTGAGTCAACGCAACTCTAATGGTGTGAACACATCAATGCATTATGTAAAAGTGGTAACCCCACTTGAGCTTAAACGATGAGTATGACCTATGATCAAATTTTCTCATTTGACTCCTAAGTCAATATACTCATATATAGATGACCTAGTCATCGCCAATTGTTTGATAGATGCTAGAATTGGTTGTGCATGTCTTGCCACATATTTCATTTGCCATCTTATTGTGTGAGCATGTTGGTGCATACTTTACTCATTCAAGGACATCCACTTGTTGTTTTGATTGATTTGCCTTTTTTATTTTTGCCAAGTGGATGGACAAGAATGCCTAAGAACCTTCTCTAGCTATCTATGCTTTTCTCGTCTCAAACTCTATTCATGCTACATCACAAAATTTGATCAAGTCAGATTCGAACCACTTTGTGTGAGGAGCACTTGGAGTCCCCGATTCATCATAGAATTAAACTTCCAAAACTTCTTTGTGATTCTCGGTCTGACCAATTCCTCCATTTCGGTCCTACCGAGATCATTAAGTCAATCTAAGTTTTCAATCTCGGTGCAACCGATTTGAACTTTTCGGTCACACCGAGTTGCTGTAACTGTACACAGTTATGCATCTCGGTGCCACCGAGTTGTTCCACTCGGTCACACCGACAGGGTCGGGCTATATATAGTCACGGGCAAAAATTTGGAAATTCCTCTGAACCCCTTCACCCGCGCAATAGCTCGCTCTGCCTCCAAGGTCTCCAGATCGTCTCCTCATCGCCAGCCGCCTCCTGTCGCTGGTCTCCACCGCCATTAAAGGAATTCAACCCCGCCGTTGCCGCCGTAGCAAGTTCATCGCCGAGCTAGGGTATGGACTCGATCACTGTGCTATCCTCGTCTGATTCCTAGCACATTGTGTTCTTATTGATTCTTGCCACGATTGAAACACTCCTATCCAGTCAATGCAATCCGTAGATTAGATGAGATTTAAAATTTTAGGGTTAGGTTTCCGCCAAAACCATCTCGGACCCACCCACCGAGTTGAAAAACTCGGTCCCACCGATTTGGCGTATGCCATTGCACTAGTAACTCTCGGTCTGACCGAGAATTGCTAATCGGTGAGACCGATTTTAGGACTTTGTGAAACCCTAGCAGACTCGGTGCCACCGAACTGTGACTCGGTCCAACCGAGTTCATCAGTTTAGGTTCCAAAATTGCTTCAGTATCACCGAGTTTGAAAATCGGTTGATCCAAAATGCTTTCTGTGGAAAACTAAAACTGAATTTTTGAATCATTCTTTTGCAAAAATCTCTGCATTTTGTGATGCTCATCCACTCTATCTCATCTATAACTCTTCACAGGGTCAGCAGTCAGTGTTTGCAGCATGTCAGACCAGAGTGACAGCCAGAATAGGGCAGAAGAGCAGATTGACATGAGTCAGGGCACTAGTCCCTCCAGCACTTCAGATGAAGGCAGCAGAAGCACTCCTAGCAACCTGCCTAAGGCTGCTACCAGGCAAAGGAAGAAGAGAACTTCAGACTCTGAAGATGAGGATTATAGAGCTGAAGAGGATGAGGCTACTTCCAAGAAAGTAGAGCTCAAGAAGAAGCTCAGCTCAACTGCAGTAAAGCCATGCATGAAGATTAAAAGGCCAGCAGGAAGACAACCAATGTCCAAAGCCAGAGTCTCCACTCAAATTCCTTTGGAATCCCAATCCAAAGAGCCTGCTGCTGAAGGAAAGAAAAGGAAGGAAAGGGTCAAGAAGACCATAGCCAGAGTTGTTGGGCAACCTTCCATGATGGAAGAGGAAGAAGAGGTTGCTGCACCAGCACCCAAGGCACAAAAGCTTATGGGTGATGCTATTAGATCAGGGGCTGCAACATCTAAGCCCAAGGAAGCACCCAAAGCTACCCCCAAGGCCAAGCTTGCACCAAAAAGGAATACCAGGAGTATTCCAGCTGCTAAGAAGAACAAGGCCCCAGTGCCTAATGTTGCTGATGAGGAAGATGAAGAAGGACAGGTCCTAAGGAAGTTCAAGCCCAATATACCAGACCACAATGATGCCCATCCTGTGGCTGAGGACATGAACATCATAAGAGACTCAGGGTTGAGGCTATGGAGGCTGACAGATCCATATGCCTCAAGGAGAAGAACTGCTGTTGATTACAGGTTCCATACAAAGGAACAACAGGACTTCTATGAGACAATCTTGTTGGACAAGAAGCCCATAGTATGTGATATGAGGTGGGTCGACTGGACCTATATTAAGGAAAATGAAGAACACTATCCTGGAGTGCAAGACAGTTTTGTTGCTTGTGGAGTTGCAGATTATGTTGGGCAAAAGCTCACAAACTGGAATGATGAACTTATCATGCAATTCTACTCCACAGCACACTTCTATCCAGATGGGAGGATAGTTTGGATGTCTAAAGGTACAAGGTACCAGTCCACTGTTGAGGAATGGGCAAGACTGATCAATGCCCCAAAGGAAAATGATGATGACCTAGATGTATATGCCAAGAAGAAGATGGACCACAATTCCATGGCACACATGTACAAGGAGATCCCAGACAAAGCCGTTGAGACACATAAGTTTGGATCAGTCCACTTTCTTCTGTCAGGGCTGCCCACAATCAACTGCATCCTAAGGCACACTCTATTGCCTAAGTCTGGTAACCACAACATGATCAGAGGGCATGCAATCAACATGTTACATTTATTTGATGTGCCTCAGAAATTCAAAGTCATGAGCCTTATGGTTGAAACCATTAAGAGAACTGCAGCAGATCAGAAGAGGAGCTGTGGATATGCAAATATCTATTGGATAAGGAACATTTTCCACTATATCCAGACTTTGAGGACAATGAGGTTGTCATGAATGAGAATGATCCATCATCTGTACATGCTCAAGAGAAGAAGGAGAAGGCAAGGAAGGAGAAGGCTGCCAAGATGCCAACTCAAGATGAGGCATTTGAGTATTTCTTGAAGACCAAGTAGGAGCAGCGTGGTTACTTAATAGCATCAACACTGAGGATTGAGAAGGGTTTGGCCACCCTCACTCAGAATCAGGAGAGCTTGGAAAGAATCATGGAACTCAAATTCCATGATCTTGATGTCAAAGTAACTGAGTTTCAGTCAGTTGTGGAGCAGCTGCAGGATGACATGCAAGAGAGGCAGGGCAAGACTACCACTAATGTGTTTGCCAGAGTGCCTAGAGCCCAGAGGTCAGTTGCAGTGCCTATAACAGACACTAGAGCAACATCATCTGCACCAGCTACAGCTCCTACAGCTCCAGTGCAACCAGCTCCAGCATCAACTCCAGCACCCTCTACTTCAACTGAAGCCTTCGTTCTTGGAGTTATCCGGACACCACCACCTGAAGATCAAGCCTGAGATACGACCTAGCACTATGCATTTTCTATGAACTTTTTGGTAACTTGTTGACAAAGGGGGAGAAAAATGTATAGATCATAGGCTTCAAGAGAGAGAGAGTGTTGCTTTTGTTCTCTCTTGATTTGGTGGTTAAAACTTGTTTGCTTTTGATTGCTTGAGATACTATGCTATTATTGTGAGACATTGATGATCATGTGTTTGATCATAAGCTACACTTATGCATGTTTGATGATATTATCTTATCTATCCTATGTGATCATTCACCTTGCTTGGTGATGAGTGCATGTATTCAATATTTATCATTTTGAGCGCTCCACCAAGATGTATGTGACATAGAAGAGTAACCCATGAGCCTAATTCCTTGTGCATTTGCAGTCCAAAGCAAAATTTTAAAACTATGCACAAATTTAGGGGGAGCTCTTGCTTATCACATACTTCTCAAAGCGACGATGTTTTTCAATCTTATTATCATTTGTCAAAGCTTTGATCTATATGTTGTCATCAATTACCAAAAAGGGGGAGATTGAAAGTGCAACTATCCCTAGGTGGTTTTGGTAATTCATAACAACATATAGCTCATTGAGCTAATGCTATTCCAAGACTATTATTTCAGGAAAGCTCAATGAATGGCATGGCATGGATGATGAAAGTGGATCCCTCAAAATACTAAGGACAAAGGATTGGCTCAAGCTCAAAAGCTCAAGACTCTTCATTTTATATTTTAGTGATCCAAGATCAGATTGAGTCTATAGGAAAAGCCAATACTATCAAGGCGGGATGAGGTGTTGCTTAATGAGCCTCTTGCTTCATGTGCTTAGTGATATGCTCCAAAACCCTCAGCTACTTTCTCACATCCACAAATGACCTAAACCCTAAGCCAAAATCGGTCACACCGATTCTTCCTACCCGGCGCCACCGATTTCAAAAGTCATAGCCACTACCACAAACCTTAGGCAAATCGGTCCTACCGATAGGGATCTCGGTCTCACCGAGATGGGATTGTAATCTCTATGTTTCCCTTCGTAACATTCGGTCAAACCGAAGTGAGCAATCGGTCCCACTGAGATTGCAATATAAACTCTCTGTTTCCCTTTTGTAACATTTCGGTCTCATCGAAAAGAGCAAATCGGTCCCACCGAGTTTACCTGGCCAACTCTCTAGAAAGCTTATTACCAAAATCGGTCTCACCGAGTTTGTGTAATCGGTCTTACCAAGATTAGGTTATGCCCTAACCCTAACTGGATCGGTCTCACCGAGTTGCATGTCAGTCCCACCGAAAGTCACTAACGGTCACTAGGTTTACTAAATCGGTCTGACCGAGTCTGTTGAATCGGTCCCACCGAGTTTGGTAAATTGTGTGTAACGTTAGATTTTGTGTGGAGGCTATATATACCCCTCCACCTCCTCTTCATTCGTGGAGAGAGCCATCAGACTAAACCTACACTTCCAACTTACTATTTCTGAGAGAGAACCACCTACTCATGTGTTGAGGCCAAGATATTCCATTCCTACCATATGAATCTTGATCTCTAGCCTTCCCAAGTTGCTTTCCACTCAAATATTCTTTCCACCAGATCCAAATCCTATGAGAGAGAGTTGAGTGTTGGGGAGACTATCATTTGGAGCACAAGAGCAAGGAGTTCATCATCAATGCACCATTTGTTACTTCTTGGAGAGTGGTGTCCCCTAGATTGGCTAGGTGTCACTTGGGATCCTCCGACAAGAATGTGGAGTTGAACCAAGGAGTTTGTAAGGGCAAGGAGATCGCCTACTTCGTGAAGATCTACCGCTAGTGAGGCAAGTCCTTCGTGGGCGACGACCATGGTGGGATAGACAAGGTTGCTTCTTTGTGGACCCTTCGTGGGTGGAGCCCTCCGTGGACTCGCGCAACCGTTACCCTTCGTGGGTTGAAGTCTCCATCAACGTGGATGTATAGCACCACCTATCGAAACCATGCCAAAAACATCTGTGTCTCAATTGCGTTTGAATCCTCCAAACCCTTCCCTTTACTTTCTTGCAAGTTGCATGCTTTAATTTCCGCTGCCCATATACTCTTTGCATGCTTGCTTGATTTGTGTGATGATTGCTTGACTTGTCCTAAGATAGCTAAAATCTGCCAAACTCTAAAATTGGGAAAAGGTTAAGTTTTTAATTGGTCAAGTAGTCTAATCACCCCCTCTCTAGACATACTTCAAGGTCCTACACAACTCCCATGGGTTTTTCCAACATTTCCGAAATGAAATCATGCTTTGCAACAAATGATCTAGAAATGAAACAATGCGATGCACCGGTATCAAATAAAACTTTTGCCGGAATATCATTAACTGGAAGATTACCCATTATCACATTCGAAGAATCCTCTGCTTGCGCTACATTCATCATGTTCACCTTTGTAGACTTGGGATTATGCTTGACCACCGCATTGCTTGAAGATCTCGCAGGAGGAGGAGGCGGAAGGCGCCTTTGGTTGAAGCACTTGTTCGCGTAGTGACCTTTCTGCTGGCACTTGTTGCAAGTCACCTCTGAGAATGGACGATGATACGAAGCATTTGACCTTGGAGCTTGAGAATTTGACTTGTTCTGATAGCCTGGGTTGGGTGGGTGGGATGATCCACGAGCACCTGAGTTCTTCTGCTGATAAGGCTGACGAAATGGAGGAGGAGGAAGGTAGAACTTTTGCTGCTTAGCTGCCACTTGAGAGGAAGAAGAAGACTGAACTGCATCCCTGATTCTCTTCTTAGAAGCCTCACACTTGAGCTGAGCACCTTCTTGCTTGAGGGCCATATTGTAGAATTGATCAAACTGAGTAGGCTCAACAAGAACGAGAGCTAACTGCAGATCCTCTCTAAGGCCACCTCTGAATTGATAGATCATACTCTTCTCATCAGGAACGTCTTGTTTAGCAAAGCGAGCAAGTTTCTGAAACTGCTTGTTGTATTCGTACACTGACATGCTGCCTTGCTTGAGATTGCGGAACTCCTCACGCTTACTCTCAACAACACTGGTAGGAATGTGGTGAGCTTTAAAGTCCAGACAGAAGTCAGTCCAAGTAATCACTCGACCTCCTCTGGAATCTTTGTATTGCTGGAACCAATCAGCTGCTTGGTCCTTGAGCTAAAAATAAGCGAACTTAATGTAGTCCTCAGGCCTGACATTGCTACATTCAAAATGCTTGTTGATATCCACGAGCCAATCATCGGCGTCTGTGGCCTCGGCACAGTAGCTGAAAGACTTCGGCTGATTTGCAAGGAACTGGTTGAGGGTAGGAAATTGAGGCTGATTGTTGAACTGCCCTTGACCTTGATTCCCCTGGTTGCCTTGGCCTTGGTTGCGCTCTTGCATGAGCTGAATCATCATCTAAGCATTGGCGTTTGTGGCTGCCATCAAAGCTTGCCATGCCTCCGGAGGCGGAGGTGGAGGTGGAGGGTTCACCTGACTCCCATCATTGCGTTCCGGATTCTGACGCGTTGGCGGAGCCATTCTGAAGAGGGTGACATCCGTTAGCATCTTGATAGACAGATAGACATGTTGAATCAACGTATAGAAATTGCAACATATAGTCTTCACAATAAACATTCGAACAATGATGAACGAATGAATTCCAAAGATAACATCACGTCCATTAAGGCGAGAAGCCACTTGATAAGAGATTGATGAAAGAAATAACAAGGTGCAACTAGAACAAATAAGTGGTAAGGATTACCCAATCCCCAACCAAATATCTGCGGGAAGAAAAGCTAGAGCTACTTGAATCCCACCTATAAACTCCCGAAACTTTCTGGTTATGCAATCAGGTGTTGGGGATACAGGGGAAGCAATATATCTCACCCAAACTAACAATCCCTACATCCATCCGTATCCATCCGTCAACACATAACCAAGAAACCTTAGGAAATCGTGTACCTCAACCTTCGAAAAGCATCCGTTATACGAGTTATGGCAATACTCCCGAACTCCCCAGTACTGGGTGACGTCGAGGTTATCTCACCAACAACTGCATAAAAGAGATTTTTGATGTCGGCAAAACTCAGGTATTCCAGAACTGCAACGATAAAATTGTGACGACAACACCTCGGAGCTCAACTCCCCGGGACACTGCCACAACCCCTAAATGTCAGGAGGCACCAAGAACAATGTTCTCGTCACAAAACCATCGGAACAATTCCAAGATACCCGTGTGATCCTAAATTTTTTTTAGTGAAATTTGAGGAGAGAAGAGTCAAAACTTCTACGTCAGGAGACCTCACCAGAGCGACAAAGGGACTGAGGAGTAAAAAGAATCCTACTCTCCGATATATATAATCCTAAGACTCAAAACATTTTTGATCTAGACTCAACAACGCCAGTGATCAATCAAGCAGGGGCTCCTAAGTCGGGGATGGCTCTGATTACCAACTTGTAACGCCCACGATGCGGCTATATCTCTCACGTGTCGAGGCACGACTTAGAGGCATAACCACATTGTAGGTTTTGTCGCAAGAAGGGTCATCTTCACACAATCCCATGTAATGAACAAGAATGGGATAAAGAGAGTTGGCTTACAATCACCACTTCACACAATACATAAATAAATTCATACATGAACCAAAATACACTCATAGACCGGCTACGGTCAACTCCAAATGAAAAGAATATAACCCCAAATGCTAGATCCCCGATCGTCCCAACTGGGCTCCACTACTGATCATCAGGAAACGAAACATAGTAACGACCAAGGTCCTCGTCAAACTCCCACTTGAGCTCGATTGCGCCACTTGCACTGGTATCCTCGGCACCTGCATCTGTTTTGGTAGAAACTGTGAGTCATGGGGACTCAACAATCTCACACCCGCGAGATCAAGACTATTTAAGCTTGTAGGTAGGAAAGGGGTAATATGATGGAGCTGCAGCAAGCACTAAGCATATATGGTGGCCTACATACGCAAGTGAGGGCGAGAAGAGAAGCAACGCACCGGTCGAGAAGCTAGAAGTGATCAAGAAGTGATCCTGAAACTACTTACGCTCATACATAACCCAAACCGTGTTCACTTCCCGGACTCCGCCGAGAAGAGACCATCACGGCTACACACGCGGTTGATGCATTTTAATGAAGTCAAGTGTCAAGTTCTGTACAACCGGACATTAACAAATTCCCATCTTCCTCATAACCGCGGACACGGCTTTCGAAAGATAATACCTTGCAGGGGTGTCCCGACTTAGCCCATCACAAGCTCTCACGGACAACGAAGGATATTCCTTCTCCCAAGAAGACCTGATCAGTCTCGGAATCCCGGTTTACAAGACATTTCGACAATGGTAAAACAAGACCAGCAAGACCACCCGCTGTGCCCACAAATCCCGATAGGAGCTGCACATATCTCGTTCTTAGGGCACACCAGATAAGCTAAGCGTACAAGTACCAACATAACCCAAGTTGCCAAGGGACAGTCCCGCACGGTGCTCTAGTTTGGACCAACACTCGGAGGAGCACATGCTCGGGGGGTAATAAAGATGACCCTCGGGCTCGCGAAAACCCAAGGGAAAAAGGCTTAGGTGGAAAATGGTAAAACCAAGGTTGGGCCTTGCTAGAGGAGTTTTATTCAAAGTGAACTGTCAAGGGGTCCCATAAATCACCCAACCGCGTAAGGAACGCAGAATCAAGGAACATAACACCGGTATGACGGAAACTAGGGTGGCAAGAGTGGAACAAAACACCAGGCATAAGGCCGAGCCTTCCATCCTTTACCAAGTATATAGGTGCATTAATTAAACAAGAGATATCGTGATATCCCAAAGTATCCATGTTCCAACAAGGAACAAACTTCATTTTCACCTGCAACTAGCAACGCTATAAGAGGGGCTGAGCAAAAGCGGTGACATAGCCAAACAACGGTTTGCTAGGACAGGATGGTTAGAGGCTTGATATGGCAATATGGGAGGCATTATAAACAAGTGGTAGGTAGATCTAACATAGCGATAGAGCGAGCAACTAGCAAAGCAAAGATAGAAGTGATATGAAGGGTATGGTCATCTTGCCTGCAAGGTTCTTAGAGTTGTCGAAAGCTTGATCCTCGTTCGTACTCAACAGGTTCCTCGTTCACGTACTCGTCTCCCAGATCTACCCAAAGCAAGAACACAAGCAATGGAACCACAATAAATCACGGTGCAATGCACAAGCAACATGATGCAATACATGGCATGATATGCGAGATGTGATATGCAATGCGTATGCGTGCTCCGGAAGGAAAATGATGAACAAGGCATCAACTTGTAAAACTAAGTATGCCGCTGGAAAGATGAGGTGATTTCGGTTGAAATCGATATAAAGATCACCGGAATCGGATGCACAGTTTGCAAATGGCAAGCAAAACAAAAATGACACAATTCTACCATTAACATCATGATAGCACTTAGAATACATCAAGAAACTATGCTACAGCATCCCAACATATCAACAAAGCACATGGCAGTGATCTACAGGAGATGCTTGACAAAAGATGAAGAGCTACGGCTAGTTCACACATTAACAGGTTCAAACAAGCATGGCAAAAGTGCAAAAGATATCAACTTCACAGACTTAGTGAAAATACTGAACATGGCAGGAATAGCATCAGGAAGTAATGTTTAGGGCAAGCACACATCATGCTACAGGAACATATCATAGAAACTTAAGACATGGAATGATACTACTAAATGCATAGAACAAAAGTCTCTTACTGACCATGAGCCAAAAAGGATCAGAAGATATGATGGCACCCATGTAAACATAGCAAGTTTCGTTAACATATTCAGGAAACAGAGCATGGCATTAACAGCATTTTGAAGGCATCTTTGCGAGCTCGACTCACTCACCACAAGTCATTGCATGACAAGATAAGCATAGCAACATCAAGAAGACATGTTTATGAAACTAAACATGGCAAGAACAAGTTTATAGCATGCAAGGATCAACTACAACAACCTTGGCAAAATTGAATAACATGTAAACAATCTGCAGGAAACATTTTATAGCAAAAGTAGAGCAAGAAAACGACATGCTAGACTACTCCATAATTGCAAACAGGGGCATGGATGGATAGAGCATAAACATATGTTCAAAACATCCTTACTGAAGTATCTCAAAATATGCATGGATCTCTCTGTAGAATCAAGTTTACATGGCATCAAAATAACAGCAGAACAGGGACTGAAATCAACAACATCACGAAGCCTAGTTTGCATGCTTGTTCTAGTCACCACATAAATCACAAAAATACATGGCAAGCATCTCTGTAAAGAAGACATGGCATAGTCCAAAACACATATAGAGCTCATGCTCATAAGATGCACACAATAAATGTAGCGAAAATGACAAATGTCCACAATCTGTTAAGAATCAGCAACTAACATTATATAGCACTCTTGCATCAGAGGTTTGGGCATCGAGATGACCTCAAATGAACATGGCCCAATGGAACGAAATGAAGAGCACAACCTGATGAACATTTTTATATATCATGCGCATGAAACTGATTTATGTATGCAGAGTTATGATGCGACGAACAGAGCTTCAGAATGTGAAGATTTAGGACAACAGAAAAAACGAGGGGGAAAAGTCAACCTCTCAGGATCTGGATCGGGCTTCGGGTGCACGGATCGAGGCGGGCCAGAGCGAGCTCGCCGAAGGCGGGTCAGGAGGAGGCCGGAGAGGGGTCGGGGCCGGCCGGGGCGCCCGGATCCGGCGGGGGCGCGGTTGCCGGCGAGGTTAGCGGCGGAGGGCGGCGGGGAGGCGACGAGGCGACGGCGGCCGGGGCGCGCGGCGGCGGTGGCGCCCGACAAGATGGCGCG
>NC_041383.1:349150567-349184489 GCF_002162155.2 Triticum dicoccoides | reverse complement strand
CGGGGGCCCCTCGCGGGCCTGGTAGGCCGGCGGCGGCGCGCGGTCGCCGGGGCCACGTGTCACGCTGTGGTTGGACGGGGGCGGTGGCGGGATTCGTCCGGCGGCGGCCGGACATGTCCGGTGGCGACGGGATGACTTCGTCTAGGGTTTCGCCCGAAAATTTAGGGGAGGGGCACATATTTATAGGTAGAGGGAGCTAGGAGACTCCAAATGAAGTGTAGTTTTTGCCCACACAATCGTGATCAAACGACTGAGAGCATGAAAGTGACTTAGATGGGTTATTGGGCTGTTTTGGAGGGGTGTTGGGCTGCAACCCAAAAGAGACCTTTGCGGATACCCGGTTAACCGTTGGAGTATCAAACGACCTCCAAATGGCACGAAACTTGATAGGCGGTCTACCGGTGCTATACCAAGGCCACTTGGCAAGCCTCGCTCCATTCCAAGAATGTTTAACACCCACTCACGAAAAGAGACAAGAGGGGTGCGTCGGTGCATGTGGGAGTGTCGGATTGCAAAACGAACAACGGGGAAAATGCTCGGATGCATGAGACGAACACGTATGCAAATGAGATGCACATGATGACATGATATGAGATGCATGACATGAACAAAATGCAAAACAAAAGACAAAAACCAACCACGGAGGGAATATCATAACACATGGCCGAAAATGGCAAGAGTTGGAGTTACAAATATGGAAAGTTACATCCGGGGTGTTACATCCATCACATCATTCCACTAATGATGCGATCCCATTTATCAAATGATAACTCATGTCCATGGCTAGGAAACTTAACCATGTTTGATCAACGAGCTAGTCTAGTAGAGGCATACTAGGGACATGGTGTTTTGTCTATGTATTCACACATGTATCAAGTTTCCGGTTAATACAATTCTAGCATGAATAATAAACATTTATCATGAATAAGGAAATATAAAATAACAACTTTATTATTGCCTCTAGGGCATATTTCCTTCAATTTCACTTTATGATGCAATTTCAGTGCCTTTTCTCTCTTAATATGCAAGATTTATATGAAGAGGGAGATTGCTGGCAGCAGGAATTCTGGACCTAAAAGAGCTACAATAGAGATAGCTATTCTTTGGAGCTCCAAATGACCTAAACTTTTTACCGAGAATTATTTTTAAATATATAAAAAATACTGGAAGGAAAAAGTACCAAAGAAGACTCACCATGGGCCCACAAAGCATCAAGGTGTGCCCTACCCCTTGGGCGCGCCCTGCCCCTTGTGGGGCCCACAGATGCCTTTCGGTGCCCTCCTTTTGCTATATGAGGCCGTTCGCCCTAGAAAGAAATATAAGAAGACTTTCTGGATGAAGCGCCACCATCTCGAGGCGGAACCTGGGCAGTAGCACTTTCCCTCTCCAGCACAACAATTTCACCGGGATACTACCCTCCGGGAGGGGGAAATCGAAGCCATCATCATCACCAACATTTCTCTCATCAAGGGAGGACTCATCTCCATCAACATCTTCATCAACACCATCTCATCTCAAACCCTGGTTCATCTCTTATATTCAATCTGTGTCCCAAAACCTCAGATTGGTACCTGTGGGTTGCTATTAGTGTTGATTACATTCTGTAGTTGATGCTAGTTGGTTTATTTGGTGGAAGATCATATGTTCATATCCTTAACCATACATTCTCCTCCTCTGACCATGAACATGAATATTATTTGTGAGCAGTTTTGTTTGTTCTTGAGGACATGAGAGAAGTCTTGTTATAAGTAATCATGTGAAGTTGATATTCGTTCAATATTTTGATGATATGTATGTTGTTCTATCTCTAGTGGAGTCATGTGAACATCGACTACATGACAGTTAATCATGTTTGGGCCTAGGTGAAGGCATTGGGGAGTAGTAAGTAGATGATGGGTTGCGAGAATGACAAACGCTTAAACCCTAGTTTATGCGCTATTCCGTAAGGGGCTGATTTGGATCGATATGTTTCATGTTATGGTTAGATTTATGTTAATTCTTCTTTCATAGTTGCCGATGCTTGCGAGAGGGGGTAATCATGAGTGGGTTGTTTGTTGAAGTAAGAACAACACCCTAGCAATGGTCCACCCACATATAAAATCAAAGTAGTGAACGCGAATCAACTAAGCATGATGAACGTGACTCGATGAGAATTCCCATGTGTCCTCGAGAACGCTTTGCTTAATATAAGAAGAACTTCCGGCTTGTTCTTTGCAACAGAAGGATTGGACCACCTTGTTGTAGTTTGTGAGATTGTTACTTGTTACTTGCTACAAATTATCTTGCTATCAAACTATCTCTTACTACTATTTTACAACACTCACAGAGATTACCTTGCTGAAAACGCTTATCAATTCCTTCTTGGGTTCGGCACTCTTACTTATCAAAAGGACTACGGTTGATCCCCTATACTTGTGGGTCATCATGGCCGGATTAGAAAAGAAAATTCGGAATTGGGGATGGTTTGGAAATGATTGAGGGAAGGAGACCGGGAACGAAATAGAAACATTTATAGAAGATCAATGGGCTAAAAATCGGTTTAGATAAATTGGTGAGATAGAAAAAAACGGTGAGAAGTTTTTTAACGAAGTGGAGGCGACGCTATCAACTCCTATTTAATAGTAGAGATTTTCTTTCCGCATGCTTCAATTTTTTTCCGAACTCCATACCGGTAACTTAGTGCACCTATGATGTGACCAAACATATGCAATATATCATTGCTTCAAATATTCATGTTCATACAATCATATTCTATAGAAATAAATTACAACCAATTCCCATGACCAGATTACTTCATTGAAAATTAAGCGTCATTAAAATAGAGTTATTCTAGAAAGAAATAGAGTTGCTCATAGTCTAGTTAATGTTGGTCATTCTGGTGGTAGCATTGATTGTTGGTTGCGCCGAGTGCCAATGTAGCTCAAATTGTATCAGTAGACTGTAATTCCATTATTAAGGAATAAAATCCACTTTTTACCGCAAAAAACATCTAGTTTTTTTCTTTTGAGACAAACAAAAGGAGGATTATAGTTTCTTTTAAAAAAAATAAACATCACACTTTATTAATTGGAAATAAGAGTTACATCATCATCCTCCATAGGCTTCTCACACCAATCCCTAGTCTCGGAAAATTTCGCTAGTCTAGCAAGTTCATGAACAACCTTATTTGCTTCCCTATTACAATGTTCAAACCTAGTAACAGAAAAATCACATGCCATAAAATAGCAATCGTCGAACACTACCGTTTCCGCACCCGCTGATTGTCCTCCATTTTTCATTGTGTCAATCACTTCCATATTATCAGAGTTGACAATAAGGCGATTGCAACCCGCCTTCTGTGCAAGGATTAAGCCAAACCTTAGAGCTAGTGTTTCTGCTGTTAATACATCAACACACCAATCAATTCTTCAATTTCAGCCAACAATGAACCTCCCTTTGTCATATCTGAGGACAGCCCATGTCGTGCTCCTAAGTAGATCGTGATCAAAGGAAACATCAACATTTAGTTTCACAAAAACCATAGGAGGTCGGCTCCATCCCCTTGTTTTACTGGTTGCGTTAGGGGAGTGTGCATTAACGTAGTTCGCTGTTATGGCACAAGCCCCCATCGAAGTTTGATGTGCATCTTGAGACTTTCCTTCATGAACCAGTTTACGTCTATCCCACCATAGATACCAAGTTGTTATAGCGATCAATTCACGTGCGTTCTGGAGTCCCAATACAAATAATTCTTGGTCTAGCATAAGTAGTAACAATTCAAGAACTGTCGCTCCCACCCGATCGACACAACAAGCTCTATTGATCACCTCATACAATCCTAACTTGTTCCAAACCTCTTTCGCCTTCTGATACAGACACAAGATGTGTTTTGTGTCTTCTGGCCCATTTGAGCATGATGGGCAGATGAGCAAAATTTTCATGTGTCTATTAGTGAGCATAACACGACATAGGAGAGTTCCATGCAATGTACGCCAGATGAATTTTTTTACCTCTGCCGGGCAATATAGTTTCCAGATTTTGCCCCAGATAGGATTAGCATTTCTTTTTTGAAAGAAAACATCCACTTTATTAATTGGAAATGATAGTTACATCATCTATAAGAAGAGGTACAATATTCTCCATAGGCTCCTCAAACCAATCTCTAGTTACAGAAGCTTTCGCTAGCCTAGCAAGTTCATGAGCAACCTTATTAGCTACCCTATTACAATGTTCCAATCTAGTCAACGGAAAATCGCATGCCATGAAGTAGCAATCCTCGAATACTGCCGCCGTAACTCCCGCCGATCGTCCTCCATTCTTCATTGTGTCAATGACTTTCATATTATTAGAGTTAATAATAAGACGATTGCATCCCACCTTTTGTGCAAGAATTAAACCAAACCTAAGAGCCATCGCTTCTGTTGTTAGTACATCAGCACACCAATCGATCTTCCAATTTCCGCCAGCAATGAAGTTTCCTTTGTCATCTCTGAGCACTGCACCTGCCGTGCCCCTGAGCAGATCATGGTCAAAAAAAGCATCAACATTTAGTTGAACAAAACCTATAGAAGGTCGGCTCCATCCTTCTTTTCTACTAGTCGCACTAAGGGAGTGGGCATCCTATATACCTAAGAAGTTCGCCCCCACTACCTTATTTATCTAAGCATGCAAGCTATCCACATCATCATAGTGACACCTCGGTTGTTTAGTTATAATTACACATTCTTTTTCCAACCGAATAGACAGAATAATCTGGCAGATTACACGCTTCCCCTTCCCTCCACGACCCTTCTTCTCATCGCCTCTTCCCCTTCACGACCCTTCTTCTCATCGCCTCAACTCTCTGTCCACCAACTACAGTTTGACACTCATGACTCACGACTCCTTCCCTCCCATCCCCTCCATCATTATATTTTCTGCTCGCCTTCCACCTCCTGAACGCAGATGACCAGCCCACAACCATATCATCCTGTCTAGATTTAGGTTCGTGACTCATCTACAGGTTACCAATTCTACTAATAGTGGCTGCGGCGGCAGCCATAAGATGAGCTTCACTGGTAATGACGACGTCTACTATTACACGGACAGACACCGCAAACACATTCTCCATGTAAGGCGCCACCGGCAAGCCTATACCCTGACTCCCGATAACATCGCCAATGTAATACTGGCTTCCTGTCAACTCTCCCTCTTCCCCACCTTAATCTCCTCAGGTAATCTTACTTCCTCCCCTCTCACTATTAAATCTCACATATTAGGTTTGTGTCAACAGAGTGTGCCGCTGGTTAGGCCTATATTTGGGTGGTTCCAAATTCCTGGCTGGACTATTGCCATACTGCTCTACTTGGCGGTCATGGGAGGAGCAGTAAACTTTTCCAGCCCATGCATCTCTCTTCCCCTAATTTGTGAATATTTTATTTGCTTGCCTTAATTTCTTTATCTTTTTGGTGGGATGAGACCTTTTCCATTATAGAATTTTTCCCAGTTTGGATCTGTAGCGTGAAACCTCTCTTCGGAAGTCTTGAGTTGTACATCCAGTGATTGTTTATCTGTCCCATGTTTTAGTTTATTTTCATTGTCCCATATGCTTGCAGGTGCGTCCACAAGGAAGGCAACAACTACCAGATAGAAGGTGTTTCTATTTTCGTAATCCAAAGCAATCTCTCTTGCTTCCCACAAGAAAAGCTAGCAACAAAGAATGTTGTTTAATAACTAATGCTCCTTATGTATTACTACTTGGTATTAAGTCTGCACTATTACTAGCACACATATATTTGGTCTGATGGTATAGACTGTTTTCTTCGCAAACCATGATATTCTATAGTTACCCTGATCCCAGTGATCAAGTCATGCCTGCTACCTTACTGCAGGGTTATTGACAAGTACTCCCTTCGTTCCAAATTACTCATCGTGGTTTTAGTTTAAATTTGAACTAAAACCACGACGATTTAAATTTGAACTAAAACCACGACGAGTAATTTGGAACGGAGGGAGTATAATTTATAGATAATCCTGTTACCTCTTATATGATCTAACGGTAATGTCACGTGTACGTGGATATCAGCTCATTCTGGTTTCCCAACAACATTCGTTTCTTTACTTATGTGCCCAGCGTGTGTTCTTTTCACTTGGAATTATATACTGTAGTTCATTTTATTTCATTCGTGCTTACCTCTTGATCAACTATCTCTATGTGTACCCTTCATGATGTTTGTTTCTTTATTGATGTGCCCACTATGTGTTATTTTTATTTGGGATCAAAGACTATAGTTTCCTTTTTTTTACAGCAGAATAAAATGGTATGGAAAGAAAGACAAGAGGTGAGACTTTGCTTAACTGTTGATTATGTTCATAAAAGCCTATAACTATCTTTGTTTTTGCATGCCATTTAGTTATTTTTTTGGAGACCTAACATCCCATAATGTAGTGATACAAAGATATCTCGTTTTTTTTGACATGACACAACCCTATGTCCTATCCTAAAATGGTAAGATTTATCCCAAATAACTATTCTTCCTTCCCATACAAGCTTGCCACGGGATCGCAATCAAAACTACATACTTTTTTATGATGTGATTTATCAATCCTTTAGCATATTATAATAATTAGCTTAATCAATTTAACCACCATAGATAATTAGATATTTTCTCATGATTAAAAAGTTGTGTATGCAGATTAGTACCCCTTTTGACTCCCGATGATTTATTCCTTTGCTTTAAATATTGAGAATTAACTAAAACGAATATATGTCATGTTGCAACTACTAAACTATGCATGCTAAACTTTCCTTCGTTTTGCTGTAGTGGCAAACTTTTGTGTGTTTCTCAACTCAGAATATATATTTATCAAGGATACCTACCACAATGCCCGCGGTATCTTCTATTTTCTCAGTATGTTGGTGAGTGCCCATACTATATGCCTTGGAAAATGACCACCTCACCATGCATGGAAGGTCCACCTCAATAATTATATACAATAAATCATATATTTTCTTCGGCCAGTCCTCATATTTATAACTCAAATATTCATTTTTCAAACAATCAAATTTCACCAAACTATATTGCAATCAGTTCCTGCAGCACCGCGCAAGGTATCATCTAGTTCACATAGTTTGCAGTTATAGCACGAATGCCCATCGAAATCTGATTCACTTCTTGAGATTTCCCTTCATGAACCAACATGCGTCTCTCCCACCATAAATACCAGGTGGTTATCACAATTAATTCACTTGTATTTTGGCAACCTAATATAGATAGTTCTTGGTGCGGCATAAGAAGTAGGTATAAATTCAAGAACCCCCTCGCTCATCTAGTGGCGAGGACGAGCATAAAAGATCTCGAGAATGGCTAACAGGTCAAATCGCACCGCCTAATGGGCTGTCGGCCCATGTTTGGGCGATGCGTGAACCCCAAACATTTACCAGCCTAGCCCAAATGAATCACCACGCCGAGCTATATATATAAGCTCCCACTCACAAACCTTCTTCAGAACCCTAGAAGCCGCAGCTTCCCATTCCTCGCCGCCGCCGCCGCCGCCGCCGCCGCTCCGTACCCGCTCGAAGCCGACCCGACCATGGTGAGTTCGAATCCATGCATCATCTCTTAACCCGTCCATGTCGCTCTCGTAACGTGGATCGATGTTACGTGTCCCCAGGCGGACGTCGACGTTGACACGGAGGTGGCCGCGGGCGCGCAGCCGAAGAAGAGGACGTTCCGCAAGTTCAGCTACCGTGGCGTGGATCTCGATGCCCTCCTCGACATGTCCACTGACGACCTTGTCCAGATGTTCCCCGCTCGCGCCCGCAGAAGGTACCTGTTGTCTATGCATCTCGCGCGTTCGAGTTTCGTTGGTTGTTGTCCTTCGTCTGATGTGGATGAATCGCTGCGTGCTCGGGCAGGTTCAAGAGGGGTCTCAAGAGGAAGCCCATGGCGCTCGTCAAGAAGCTGCGCAAGGCGGTGAGTTGCCCAGTCCTTTTTCTTTGTTTCCGTTTTATGAACATTCTGACTGATATAACTTAAGTTACTCCTAGTCTACTACCTTGTTATCATTCTTTTCTCTTATTAGAAGGTTAATCTTACGGGCATGTGCTGATTGGTAGTGGGAAATAGACATTTAGTTACTCGAGCACATGCTGTTAATTCAGGTGCCTCTTATGTCTGTTGCAACAATCTTTAGGATCTATTGGCTAAATGCTTGTGCGTTGCTATCAATGATTTTTGTTTTCGTCTGCAAGTTTAAACACTTGTGCCATCATAGGTCCTGGGTTGTCTAAAACTATAAACTCTTGTCTCCATAGAATGGTTGAGAAATGTGTCAACTTCTATTAACTTGGTGAATGGATTGCCACCAACTCAGATCTTTGTAAGAGTAAAGATAAAATGTGGTGTTTTTCTGTCGCAAGGTCAGGTTTCCTCACTATGCTGTATGTTGTTGTGTAAGCGTTTATGGTGCTATGCATTTGATCTTGGGCCATTTGCATTTCTGTCCCTAACTCGAACCACCTAATCAGATATACCCCTAATTCGAAAGCCTGCTCAAAAATGCCCCTTCGCCGTTATGTGCACTTATAGAAATGCCCTTCCGCTCCGTTACTGTCCGGTCAAAGGGCTTTGACCGTTTTCTGGACGTTAGTTGGACAATTTGCCCTTGAATCCATGTGACACTTACATGCGGGACCCCCTCTAAAAAAATAAAAGGAAAACTAGCCCAACTCAGCCCTCCCGTGTGTCAGTCACTTACCGGTGGGACCTACCCAGGAAAAAACAAAAAAAAAATCTCTCTCATCCATCTCCTCCTGACTGGACCCACTATGAGGGTAAACACCCCCGGTCCATGCGTTCCCGGCCGTGAGCGCCTGCGCTCGCCGGCGGCTCGCCGTAGGGGAGGACGATCGTGGGAGGACGGCGCCTACTGCGCGAGGCACGCAAGTTGCGCGAGACGCGCCAAGCTCACTAGGAGCGGCAGGGTGTAGATGGGCGCGTGCACGACCGAGCCAACCAAGGTTGGTCATGGCGGCCGGATTCTGTCAGGGTGCTCCGGGCACGGAATCGGGCGGGGGAAGAGCGGAGTAGGGGCACCTGCTTTCCTTGACGACGGAACAGGGGTCGGGTAGGTCAAGAATGGCTTAGAGCGGCCGAATTTAGGACGGGAAGAGCAATGGCCATGGCGGAGTTCGACGTCCCGGGCGTCGTCTACGGGCAGCCCCAGGCCAGATCCACTGCGCAGGATGAAGGAGAGGCGCCCGCCAAAGCTCATGGACATGCTCGTGCTGCTCGATTTGGACTCCGGCCGCGGTGGCTAGCAACGGCGTCGCCGGCAGAAGATCTCACGCGCTCTCAGGATTTAGATCCGATGTGTAAGTCAGAGAGGGGATGAGAGAAAGAGAGTTATTTTTCCCGGGGTAGGCCCCACCTGTAAGTGGCATGTGCATTGAGGGGCAAAAATGTCCATTAAACGTTAGGAAAACGGTCAAAGCCCTTTGACCAGACGGAAACGGCACGGAAGGGCATTTCTGTAATGGCACATAACGGCAGAGGGGCAAATTTGAGCATGCTTCGAAACTAGGGGCAAATCCGATTAGTGGGTTCGAGTTAGGGACACAAATGTAAAAGACCCTTTGATCTTTCCATCTTCACATAATCTGAGTTTGAAATTAGTTCAGACTATGTGAGCTGACTACTTTTGTTCTACCATATGAACTTCAGTGGTGCATTCATAACTAGCAACGCTGGCTATTATACTTAAATAACATGCTTCTGAGCTGCTAACATAAAAAAGGAGAATATGCTCTTTTCTCATTCTTTCCATGGTAATGTTGCAAGTCTCACTGTATTATAGCTGCATTTCTATGCAATACTATATAATTGCCTGTGCGTTGCAGAGGGGAACATATATTTACCATTTGTTTTCTTAATGCAATTGCACACTGAAAATGTATTTTAGCTTCCAATTGGATCAGTAGTTATTCACTTACTAAAGGAAACATGATTTTATTTCATAAATTAGAAGCTGACCAACTGAATGGAAGAGTTGGGGTTGTCAAATTGAAGTAAATATAAGATGGAACCTTATATTTTCTGTAAGTAGATATTTATTGGCTTACCTTGAAACATGATTTTATTTGATAAGTAGATGTTTTTTTTAAGTAGTGTTGGTTTTTGACAAAAACCAGTAAAAAACAGCAAAAGCAAAAACGGAGGGGGAGGCTGGATGAAAGTGTTAGTTAAGGATGGAAAACTAGCTTAGTCTATAGCTTTTTATTTTGCCAACATGTAGTTACCTGACAATCTGTTTTGTTGGTCTTCAACAGAAAAAGGATGCTCCTGCTGGTGAGAAGCCTGAGCCAGTGAGGACACATCTCCGCAACATGATCATTGTCCCTGAGATGATTGGCAGCCTTATCGGTGTCTACAATGGCAAGACCTTCAACCAGGTTGAGATTAAGCCTGAGATGATTGGCCATTACCTTGCAGAGTTCTCTATCTCCTACAAGCCAGTGAAGCACGGTAGGCCCGGTATCGGTGCCACACACTCTTCCCGGTTCATCCCTCTTAAATGAGTTGTGCCGCTTTCTACTTCGAAAGAAATCAGTACGGACCATCTGATGGCATGTCCATCGAGCTGTCTCCCTTGTTTTGAACCAGTTATATATCTAGTATTTGGTTCTGTTTAGCTATATAATTTCGTTATGCACAATGAGCTGTTCTATCTAAATGCTGTGAGAATCTTATTTCCGTTGTGAAGGTTCATTTTGATTCATGCCGTGCTTGTCTGTTTGTGAGACTTTTATTATAAAATGCACACTCATTTGGCCTGCCCATCACCACTCAAAATGGCCATCTGATGGCAACAACACGAGCTCATAGCTTTTGCTTTGTGATAACATCGTTTTGATTCCCGGCCTATGTAGCCTTTTAGGTTTTGCTCCGTGATACCATCGTTGTATCTGAAAATTTGTTCTTTCTGAGCGGTTACAGATCATTTGAATTCTTTGTTACTATTCATACCCAGTTACACCATCATGCTAGTTTTCAATTTTCACATTGATTTGTTGTTCTGTATAGGATATCAAACGGTGTGTTTTTATTGAGTATCGTTTGATTTCAAACGGGTATGAATTGAGCACAGTAAACTCAGAAAGAAAACTCTCATTTTTCTTTCAAAAAAATATAGAAAACTCCCAGTCGCCCCAAGGTAGGTTCAAGTTGCCCGCCGCCCCACGGTCAAATAAAGATATACACTATTAGCTCCCATAACCCCCCAGTATCTTGGATTAATACTTAGCTCCAAAACTTGTGGTTCTCCTCATCAACGGTATCTATCAACCAAGGTTTGCCCTCGAACAAATTACCGAAGTTCGGGGAGTGGCATTGAATATACATCTTCTACCCTACTTCGATGAATTACCAGAGTTTGAGGAATAGCACAGGAGCTCCCATCAACCCTCCAGTATCTAAATATTTTGGCCTGATTTTTTTTACCAATGGATTGTTTGGTCAAACGTTTGGTCAAACACTTGAGATAGCTAGTGCGTGCTGAAGAAGCTCCCACAGTTAGTTTTGAGAGAATCAATGTTGAAGTCGTGCTCACGGGAGTTTGTGGAGTTGTTTTTTTTTCCTTTTTCTGAATGTTGGCATGGCAGGAGAGGAATGCACCGCGTAAGACGTGTCAAATTCATTGATCAGAAAGAGGAATGCACCGCGTAAGACGTGTCAAATTCATTGATCAGAAAGAGGTATTATAAATGAATTTGGAGGAGTGCACCGCATAAGACAGTGCTAAAAAGGAGGAGGAAAAAAAGGGGTTGCACAGTTTATTGATGAAAACCAGGCAAAGACATACAACAACGCCTAAGCAAGAGTTGGCTTAAAGCAGCACAAACACGCCAGAAAGGCAGACAGCCCACAACACGTCTGGCTGGGTACTCGAGCGCCTTCGCTGTCGTTAGGATTTAATTAATTCTCTTAATTAAAGGGATAATCCTCCCTATGTAATACCTCGTGCGGTTGTTTCTGCAACCGTCGCGACCCATTCTCGCGCCCCTGTTAACGGACGCATCTCTTCGTTCGCGTCTGTTTCCTTGTATATATACTGTGATTGTCAATTGAATAAGTGACACTTGAATCATTCTCGTTGTCTCTCGTCCTACTCGAAACACGTTATCAGCACAGAGAACAATTAGCGGCAAGTCGGCGACCCCTCTGCACAGCAAGGTGAGCCCAAAGCCGGTGTCACTACGGCAAACTGCGACGCCATCTTCATCCTCGCGGTGGTGGCCATTGAGGCTGCCCTCCCATCTCCACCACCACGATGTTGTCGTCGCACTCGCGGTCGCCGGTCCTAGGCGAACCTCCACAACGCTCGCGTTCGCGCTTGCCGCGGTGTTGGCCATGCCCGCGGTGTCGCACGGCTTGCATCCTTGCGGTGCGCCGGCACTCGCGACCGCGGCCTCCCGGCGTGGTGGTGCTCCTTGCGGCGCACCAGCGGCTGAGCGACGCGACCCACCCGGAAGCGGCCGACAGCGATCTTCCCTCACTGGCGCGGCTGCCAGCCCGAGGCAGCGGCCAGACAACGCCGCAGACACGCAGTGCTGCTTCCTGCCGTCGCCGACTCCAGGCGACCACGACCCCAGAGCGCCCTCTGGCTCGTCTCCAAGCGGTGGGCGGCGGACGTCGTCCTCGCTGGCGCCGCTGCTCCCTGCGGAAACGGCGCCCTCAGCGGCTGCCGGCTCCGGGCAACTCCCGCCTCGGCGCGGAGCGGTTCCCGCTGCGTGAACGGTGGAGCAGCGGTGTCTGTCAGCGGTGGCCCTTCGGCGCGGTGGAGATGGCCTTGTCCGGCCTGGGGCATCAGGCAATGCCATACGTCGCAGCGAGGCGGCGCGATCCCTAGCCCGGCAGAGGCAGCCCCGACGGCAGACGACGGGAGCGCGCCATGGCGGCCGTGCGGGCGTTGTCCCAGTAGCGGTTGTGGGAGAAATCCCTTTCAGGAACAGCTCGGGAGAGATGGAGGATAGGGAACCTTATCCTTTGCCATGTTTTGATAAGGTCCCTAGTGTTTCACGATTTGCAGAATCAACCAAAACCAGTTTCTAGGGAGATTTTGCATCTGAAACTCGAAAGCTTTAGCGTAAACTGAAGCTTGCTCTGACTACTATTGCTATTCATTAGCATTTGTCATGTTTAGGCCAGATCTGCATTTAAATTATTTCTGTTGAATTTAAAATTCCAGAGATACATGGCCGTTAATGCTTGACATGTTCAATTTGTTTGCTAATTTAGCTTCCGGGAACATGTTTTATCGGGTCAACAACATTGTTTTGCGATTGAAGATTAAATTTTCTCGCATAACAATATTGATTTGCGATTGAGAAAAAAAGTCTTTTTCTCTCGCAAAACAATCTCATAGCGATTGAGAAAAAAAAGTTTTTTCTCTCGCAAAACAATCTCATAGCAATTGAGATTAGTTTTCTCTCGCAAATTATTAATTCACCTCGCTGAATTATCTTGCAACTTGATACAAGATCTTCTCATTTTAATTTGAGATCTATACAATTCAAGTGTTTCACTTGAACATCAAGTTTGCAATATCATTATTATTCACTATATTAGTAGTGTTTTTCTGTTGAGTACCGAGATGTATTCCAGATCTTAAGTTGATGTAATACATTTTCACGTTTATCACGTGTTGAGATTAATTACGTCCATTTGCAATAGAGATTTTTAATCTCTTGCAAAGATAAATTCAGTACCTCTGCAGTACTGTTTCTCTGTTGAGTACGCAGTATTCCGGAATATTTCTATGATGTATCTATTTTCATGTTAAACACATGTCGAGAATAATACATCTATTTGCAATTGAGTTTTTTTATTTCTTGCAAATACATATGCAAAATTTAAGGTGTCATCCTTAGCAATTTGAGACACTAATGATTTCGAGCCACCTTGAAATCTATTAATTTTGCAACATTAAGATGTATTTATATTACGCAATCTGCAATATAAATAAATTACCGGTTTTTCACCGGAGATGATATGTTCTATGTGTTTACCACATTGCCATTCTTCATGAACATGTCACAGCGGTCGAGATTGATTTCTCCCGCACAACAAACTTGTAAAATTTTGACAATAACATCTCCCTCATTATATTAGGAAGACACAAGGTGATGAGTTGGATCTACCGCCCATGTGTAGACTATCTCTATTACTGTGAGATCTGTATGTCTTCAATGTATTTATGTTCCCACAATTGAGGTTGAGCATTTTCAAGTTATACACTTGAGTCAAATTTTTGCATTCTTATTACAAAACCATGATGGTTTTTAGTTTACTTCTTGTAAATTAATTATCTCTGGCTTGCCCCTATAAGTAATCGATGGCTAACAATTTGAGGCACTTGCCTTCAATGGCCACAACTTACTTAAGCGGGTCATGGACATCAAGATCAGCCTTGCATTCCATGGGATAGCATGTGCAATCCAAGCCACGCCACGGGGATGCAGAGGACCTCAAGGGTAATGGTTTGAAACTCACCTCAAACCCTCAACCTGACACCATCAAGCTGTCACGAGACCTTATGAGCATTGAGAGCATGATGGTTGAATATGCATCAGCCGATATGTTTGGAGACTATACATTTAGTCCCTTAGTCTCCTTAGTGATCTATTTATTTATGTCCATTTATGATGTTCTAATAAGAACATGATTATTGTTGTCATCATATATTGTATATCACAATATATTGTATCAGCACTTTGATACAAATTCATTTGTATGTATTCTATATATCACAGTGATTTTCTTGAGAATCTTCATGTCTATATATAGATTTCTACGGGAGTCAATCCGACGAAAAACGATATGTGCCTTGTGGGCATATGCACCACAAACTCTATACTCAGGGAAGTCCAATGTTTCCACTCTCATTGAGAGAAAGGAGATATTTTAAAATCGCTAGATGCGATGAGGTATTTTTTGGCTCAACTCGAGTCATATTTACTATCCCTGTGGATACTCGAGTAACGTCAGGATGCTTCATTGCTTTTCAAGTTTAACTCATACCCTATTAAGCTATAGAGATATTCTCAAAATGGTTTCCATAGCGAAACTTATGCTGACAAGGAAGAGAAATATATTCTCTTTACCATATGCAACGGATATGGCAAACATATTTTCTGTGTATCATCTGGATTGTAATACACATACTACAAAACCCGTAGTACATGTTGTGCCCAAGATAGTTTTCCAAAATGTCTTGTACATGAAAAACTTGGCATACTCACCTTGGTCATCGAGACATTGGGTTGAAACTGAAACTATCATCAATTCCAATAGTTTATGATTATTATGATGCTAAATTCTAACACCATTTGGATTTTATGTGCACTACAAGTGACATGGGGAAGCTAATTTTAAGGCTCGCACACCTTATCGTCTACGCTGAACCACTCAGACTCCTTGAATGCATCAAGTTGAGGTAAGTGGCTCTTCCCATCCATTGACTAGACTATTAAGGTATTCCATGGTTCTAAAAGACATATCTACATGATGGTCTTAAGTGTGTGCTTTGTTCACACGAAACCATTGGCTCATTATCCTGACATTGATTTCAAGCAAATCGAATAGATAACATTGCAGAATTCTCCTTAAGGGCCTTCTCTATGGCCTTTTTGGATTGAAGTTTAGCAATTTGTCCTAATGTCTAGACTCAAAATGGTTTGGTAGAATCCTATCCAAAGAGTTAAGATCGTTGCATTGTCTTTACTTTGGAATTGCAACTTACTAACTTTACGTTGGAGTCATGCAGTTTTACATGCTCATGATAGAAATGCATAATATTATTCCCCTCTATCTTTGATATGTGTATATCTACCAAGTATTTCCTATCTGCGGTAATTCGGTTGCATACCGATATCACCACCAGACATACATCATTGGCCCCTCAACATATAGTTGAGATCTATGTGAGGAATAACTGTATTTCCGTCAATACCTCAAGCCCCTCGCATGAGGAGTTATTCAAGGCCAGTATGCTAATTCAATGAGGAACATTTCCAGGCATTAGGGGGAGATTTCAAGTACCATAAAGAATGCCAGGAAATTAGTGGAATGTTCATCACATTTCTTCCTCAAATCCACATAGTCAAAGATCTGAACCATGTGTTCAGAAGATTTGCAACAAATTGCAAATGACCTGCCAGATTCATTTACTGACTGTAAATGTGTCACACAATCCTACAATCCTAAAAAATTACGCCTGAAAGAGTGGAGGTACCAGCAAAATCCACTCCACTCCCCGTTCAAAGCAACAGGGGGAGATGTATGGCAGAAATACACCAGGATTCAGCTTCTCGCAAGCAAGGATATCAAGGCCCGTGAATCAGTAAATGCAAGTCAACTTCACGTTGACAGACACCTAATGGGTAGTATACACCCAGTGGACGGGAAACCTCCACCAACCCAGGTCATAGTGCACACAATGACTGGGACATCGGAATACCCGACTCGGCCGCATTGGGAAATCGCGAGCAGTCACCATGGGTAACGATATTTCCGTCAACTCTATATTAATATATAGATTCTGGAGAAACATATAACTGAAAGTCTACAACTGTCGACATACATTTCTCAACTAGATTGAAAAAACCTTTCAAGTGATTCAGATCCAAAGACCATGGCCATGGCAAAGTGTGAACAACACTCGGACTGAACTCAAGCAAAGGGTATAATCTAGGTAGAAATAATATTGCTCAATAATGAGAAGGTATTCATAAGCAATACCTACACCCATTTTCTTCTGGAAACAGAATTGAGAACAATGAGGTGGTGAAACAAAGAGCAAGTATTGTAGCACAAGGGTTCACACAGATACCCAACTATTCTCCAGAGGTGGAATCTCTTTTCGATAACTTATATCATTGGCAGTTCAAAATCATCTATCTCTGCAGTTGATAGATGTAGTGATCACATATCCATGTGGATCACTAGATTCAGACATATATGATTGATTTCCAATGGAATCTCAATTCTGAATCGAAATACAAAATGCAACATACATTGTGTAAAATCGGTAAGCCACCATACGGCTTATTGTTGTCGGTACATATGGTACAACGGACGTAGTGAGATCCTTATACATAGGGATTACTCCTACAATGATGATTATCCATGTGTTGTGTGTCTACAATGATGACACATGTAATCATCTAAGTGACGGACTTTAAAATGAAGGATTTGGGTAAACCAAAATACCGCTCGTTACTGCAACTTGAGCACCTTCATCATACATTATGTTATTCTATGTTATCTATATCCAAAATATATTGGAGAAATTCATTATGGACAAGTCTTATATGTCCATAACTCTCATGGTGGTTCATTCTCTAAACGTAGAGAAAGATTTATTTAGACCAAGAGATGATGGAAATGAAATATTGGGACTCAACGTTCCTTAATGCATTGGATCCACCAAACACAATTGGTTGGTACTCAAGGATATCTTTCGATATCTCCAAGGCATCAAACTTCTTGTCCTAGTTTTCAGTTTCACAGAAATGTGAACACCGATATTACTGGATACATCGATCAGATCCCCACTATGTCAGATCGTAGACAAGCTTAGTGTTCCTACTAGGTGTGATAGCCCTCTCATGAAGAGTCTTTGAAACAGACCTCATGGCTATATCCACCAACCATTATCTCAATGATAATGTTTCTTGTGTTGCCCGGATGCAAGCAGGTTACATAATAAGCAATATCACTATATTGCATATCTTGCAAGTCAAATCATGCAACTGATTTGTTCACCAAGTCTCTACCAACTTTTACATTCCAAGAATGTGTAAATGGAATTGGTATATGACGACTTCGGAATATGCAAGAATCAGGGGGAATATCTTCCTAAATTATTCCTGTTCAATGCATCATATTATACTCTTTTTCCCTTCATGAGTTTACTATACAGGTTCTCATAAAGGTTTTTAATGAGGTAATATCAACATGAGATCATATGTCATACTTTTTGTTTTCCCCACCGGGGTTTTTGGGAAAGTATATACGACATATTTATTGTCCTCTGAACTCTATGGGTTTTCTCGTATTGAGTTAAAAGAGACAATAACCATTATATGTTGCTTCATTTTCTCCTTACTTTTCCCATTGGGTTTGAAGGAGTTTTGGCAACATATCAAACACTATACCCAGTTACGTTGTGATGTTTGGTACACCCAAAGCACTCCTACGGTATCCGGGAGTTACACGATCTCATGGTCTAAGGAAAAGATAATTGACATTGGAAAAGCTCTAGCAAACGAACTACACGATCTTTGTGCTATGCTTAGGATTGGGTCTTGTCCATCACATCATTCTCCTAATGATGTGATCCCGTTATCAATGACATTCAATGTCCATAGTCAGGAAACCATGACTATCTGTTGATCAACGAGCTAGTCAACTAGAGGCTTACTAGGGACATGTTGTGGTCTAAGTATTCACACGTGTATTATGATTTCCGGATAAGACAATTATAGCATGAATAAAAGACAATTATCATGAACAAGGAAATATAATAGTAATCCTTTTATTATTGCCTCTAGGGCATATTTCCAACATCTCTACGTCTAGAGAATGAACTACCATGAGAGTTATGGATGGATAAGATTTGTCCACAATGAATTTCTCCAATATATTATGGATATAGACAACATAGTATACCATAATGTATGAGTGGAGGTGCTCAATTTGTAGTAACGAGCAATATTTTGGTTTACCCAAATCCTTCATTTTAAACTCCGTCATTTAGATGATTACATGTGTCGTCATTGCAGACACACAAACATGGATAATCATCATTGTAGGAGTAATTTTTGTGTATAAGGATCTCACTACGTCAGCTGTACCATATGTACTGACAATAATAAGTCGTATGGTGACTTACTGAATTTACACAATGTATGTTGCATTTTGTATTTCGAGTCAGAATTGATATTCCACCGGGAATGAATCATATATGTCTGAATCTAGTGATCCACATGGATATATAATCACTACATCTATCATCTGCAGAGATAGATGATTTTGTACTGCCAATGATATAAGTTATCGGAATGAGATTCCACCTCTGGAGAATAGTTGGGCATCTGCGTGAACCCTTGTACTACAATACTTGCTCTTTGTTTCACCACCTCGTTGTTTTCAATTCCATTTCCATACGAAAACTGGTGTAGGTATTGCTTATGAATATCTTCCCATTTTTGAGCAAGATCATTTCTACCTAGATTATACCCTTTGCTCGAGTCCAGTCCGAGTGTTGTTCACACTTTGCCATGGCCATGGTCTCTGGATCTGAATCATTTGAAAGGTTCTTGCAATCTAGTTGAGAAATGAATGTCGACATTTGTAGTCTTCCAGTTATATGTTTCTCTAGAATCCTTATATCAATATATAGTTGATGGAAATATCGTTACCCATGGTGACTGCTTGCGATTTCCCAATGCGGTTGAGTCGAGTATTCTGATGTCCCGGTCATTATATGCACTATGACCTGGGTTGGTGGAGGTTTCCCGTCCACTGGGTGTATACTACCCATTAGGTGTCTGTCAACGTGAAATTGACTTGCATTTACTGATTCACTGGCCTTGATATCCTTGCTTGCGAGAAGCTGAATCCTGATGTAGTTCTGCCATACATCTCCCCCTGTTGCTTTGAACGGGGAGTGGAGTGGATTTTGTTGGTACCTCCACTCTTTCACGCGTACTTTTGTAGGATTGTAGGATTGTTGACACCTTTATAGTCAGTAAATGAATTTGGCAGGTTATTTGCAATGTGTTGCAAATATTCTGAATGCATGGTTCAGATCTTTGAGTACATGGAATTGAGGCAGAAATGTGTTGAACATTCCACTAATTTCATGGCATTCTTTATGGTACTTGAAATCTCCCCCTAATGCCTGGAAGTGTTCCTCATTGAATCAACATACTGGCCTTGAATAACTCCCCATGTGAGGGCTTGAGGTATTGACGGTAATACAGTTATTCCTCAGATAGATCCCAACTATATGTTGGGGCCAATGATGTATGTCGAGTGGTGATATCGGTATGAAACCGAATTATCGCAGATAGGAAATACTTGGTAGATATCCACATATCAAAGATAGAGGGGAATAATATTATGCAGTTCTGTCATGAGCGTGTAAAGCTGCATGACTTGAACGTAAAGTTGGTAACTTGCAATTCCAAAGTAAAGATAATGCAATGTGCTTAACTCTTTGGATAGGATTCGACCAAACCATTTTGAGTCCAGACATTAGGACAAATTGCTAAATTTCAATCCAAGGGCCATAGAGAAGGCACTCAAGGAGAATTCTGCAATGTTATCCATTCGATTTGCTTGAAATCGTTGACAAGATAATGAGCCAATGGTTTCGTGTGGATAAAGCACACACTTAAGACCATCATGTAGATATGTCTTTTAGAACCATGGAGTACCTGAATAGTCTAGTCAACGGATGGGAAGAGCCACTTATGTCAACTTGATGCATTCAAGGAGTCTGAGTGGTTCAACATAGACATTAAGGTGTGTGAGCCTTCAAATTAGCTTCCTTGTGTCACTTGTAGTGCACATAAAATCCAAATGTTGTTAGAATTTAGCATCATAATAATCATAAACTATTGGAATTGCTGATAGTTTCGGTTTCAACCCAATGTCAATGATGACCAAAGCGGGAATGCCAAGTTTGTCATGCAAAAGACACTCTGGAAAACTATCTCGTACGCAACATGTGCTACGGGTTTTGTAGAATGTGTAATACAACCCAGATGATACCTAGAGAATGTACTTGCCATATCCGTAGCATATGGTAAAGAGAAGTTAGTCCTATTTGTTGTCATCATAAGTTTCTCTATGGAAACTATTTTGACGGATACCTCTATAGTTTAGTAGGGTACGAGTTAAACTGGGAAGCAATAAAGCATCCTAACGTCACTCAAGTACCCACGTGGATAGTAAATATGACTCGAGTTGAGCCAACAAATACCTCATCGCGTCTAGCGATTTTAAAATATCTCCTTTCTCTCAATGAGAGTGGAAACTTTGGACTTTCCTGAGTATAGAGTTTTGGTGCATATGTCCACAAGGCACATAGCATCTTTCATCAGATTGACTCCCGTAGAAATCTATATATAGACATCAACATTCTCAATATAAAAATCAATGTCAGATATATAGAATACATACAAATGTATTTGTACCAAAGTGCTGATACAATATATTATGATATACAATATATGATGATAACAATAATCGTGTTCATATTAGAACATCAGAAATGGACATAAATAAATAAATCACGAAGGAGATTGAGAGACTAAATGTAGTTTCCAAACATGTCAGTTGATGCATAGTCAACCTTCATGTTCTCCATGCTCATAGGGTCCCGTGACAGCTGGATAGTCATTTTATTGCTCGGTTCTAGAAGAACATCATGCAAACAACTGACTTCCATGATGGTATCAGGTTGAAGGTTTGAAGTGAGTTTCAAACCTTTACCCTTGAGGTTCTTTGCGTCCCAGTGGCGTGGCTTGGATTGCACGCGCTATCCCATGGGAGGCAAGACTGATCTTGATGTCCATGACCCACTTAAGTAAGTTGTGGCCATTGAGGGCAAGAGCCTCAAATTACTTAGCCATCTATTACTTATAGGGGCAAACCAGAGATAATTAATTTACTAGTAGTAAATTAAAGACCATCATGGTTAGCGTTGTAATCAATTTTACAAAATTAATGGATATTTCAAGAACTTAGCTTGAAACCATTAGTGTGAATCTCAAATTGCTAAGTATGACATCTTGAAGATAATCTCCAAAATGGAGTAGATCTCGCAGCACTAGGGAGTATAATCTGATGAAATTAGTAGATACTCACTCGTAATGCCTTATGTCATGACATAGTAAAATATGTGGGAGATCACTTTGTAAAGTAATCATAATGTCAAAATGACAAAATGTAGGCTTTAACTGTAGTGGTGATAATCTGCAAAGCAGTAGATCTACACACTACCTTGTGATCTCAATACATTAATTTGAAGAAATCACTAAGAATTTTGCATCTGTATTTGCAAGAAATTGAAAATCTCAATTGCAAATAGACGTATTAATCTCGACATGTGGTTAGCATGAAAATAGATACATCACAGAAATATTCCGGAATACCTCGTACTCAATGGAGAAAATAGTGTCGTGGATTTGTCACGGCAGATGTCCTTAGTGAGAGGACTTAGTCGCGAGGCCGCAGCGCATCTATGTGGTAGCTTGAGAGGGGTTGATCGGGACGAGAGACGCAACACTTAAGACAAGGATTTAGATAGCTTCGGGCCCCGGGAAACATCATCCGGAATAGCCCTACATGCTGTTTGTGGCTAGGTCTCATTATGCTTATCAAGGAGTTGCCGCATAAACCGGCTCTCCTCTAGTTGTGTCTAGCCCTAGAGATTATTGTTCTTGCTTGTCCCCCTTTGGGGAGCCCTGCCCCTCCTTATATATGTTGAAGGGGCGGTTTACATGACTAGTCCTAGTTGGATTAGGATTACTCTATTACAAGTGGAGTCCTAGTTTTGCTTCCTTTGTAGGAGAATATTCCTTGTGCTTTCCTCATAAACCGGCCCACCATTAACATAAATCGGCCTTCTGGGCCTTGGGCCTTGTCATCCGCACACCATCGCCGGGTTACCAGTGAATCATATCATTCGGGCTGGTTGCTTGTAAATCGTCTGGTCAGGGTAGGTCCCTAGTGAATCGCCAAGTGTTAACCGGGTCTCAAGTAAACCGCCAAGCCTGGCCGGGTCATATTTCCGGTCGGTCCATACCACGGGGTATATACCCGACATTAGCCCCTAGTTTAATTTGGATTTATCCATGTTAAACTGATCTGCAACATAAACACAAGAACTAGTTTTACAGGTTGTGCTCCGGGTTAAATGTTTTGTAAGCCGGCACCTGATCATCCTTAAGTCCTTGTCATTTCCTCCTTCTAGAAAATCCGGGTCAATAGAACAGCTTCATAATCAATTTGCTTGTAGAAAAAATATTGTAAATAAAGAATCCATTTGACTCGGCCTTCAATACCCTGACTTGACAAAAATATTGGTCTTCAAATATTCAACTGATATTTAGCCGGCTTGAAAATATAAAACTTGCCGATCTATGATTTCCAAAATCGCCGGGTTATAAAAACTGATAATTCCGGGTCATGATTGTTTCCAACGCCAGTTCATGATTATTGCCAATGCCAGTTCATGATTGTTGATGACGTCGGGTTATGATTATTGCAGACACCGGGTCATAATGATTGGTGATGCCGGGTCAATTTGGTTTGCTCAAAACCGAAAATTGGAAGATATTTCTCCCTTGTATCCATATTACCTGTAGCCCCCAAGTCTTGAACAGAACAAAGTTATGATTTGAGACTTGTTTCCATATAATTACTGCCACTTTGAAGAAATCCATGTTGTTCATCTCAGTCACTAGTAAAAACTGAATACTCCATATATGTAGCCCCCAAGTGCCGGGTTGTCATGCTTGCAGCAACCTAGGACTTGAAATTGCCTTATGCTCATGAAAACTTCAACCAGTGTAGCCCCCAAGGGCCGGATCATTATGCAATAATGAGCTGGGACTTGATATATATTTTAATGAAAATAACATCTTATAATGTAGCTTCCATCGTAGGGCTTGAACCCACATCCACAAGGTTAAGAGCTTTGTGCTCTATCAACTAAGCAATGGACCCTTCAAAATAATGGATTTAACTTGTGTACCTTGAATTGTTGATAGGAGCAATTGGTAGCCCCTAAGGGCCGGCTCATTATAATGTGATGAGTCGGGTCTTCAATAAGGCTAGTAAAAATGACTTTGCATTAGCCCCCAAGTGTCATGGTGCATGCTTGCAGCGACATGAGACTTGCATATTTGATGTAATCTCAACTTCAATAATGTAGCCCCCAAGTGTCGGGTCATAAGCCTGCAGCGACTCGGGACTATTCCTTTGTAGAATAAATCATACCCATTGATAAGATAATATCCATTGCACTGAAGCGACTTTGAAAACCTCAATCATAATATTGGTTATTGATAACCATAATAAAAATCCAGCCATGTTGGCTATTAAAAATTTGAATAATATACCCAATGATTTATAAGCGCATGATCCCAATGGCGCAATTCAAATATATACTGGCAACTTATAGTCCAAAGCCAAGCCGGGTTAACAAACATCAGATAATTTCTCATCATATACTAGCGACTTATCGTTTTAAAGCCAGGCCGGTTTAATAAATGCCGGTGATTTACAATTATGCTTTATTCAACCTGTTCTGCATACAACAAGCTTAAAGTGTCCTGGCGGTTTACCGCCGGACGGGCCATAATGCCCAACATATAACCCGGGTTTATAACCAAGGCTGCACTTAAGAATAATCAAATATGAAATATATCATACCTGTGACATTGAATCACATCGTTGGTTTACTAGCTTTTTGTAGTAAGGGTGATAACCCAAATCTTGAGTACTGATAACTCTTCCCATAGTTTGCCGGTTTATGATAAAACCGTACCGGGTTGTAATAAACACCGGATTATCCATATATAACACTGGCGACTTGTAGTTGAAACCAGACCGGGTCAATAAGCGCTGGTTTATCATAAATATTATAAATATCATCAAAGGAGAAAAGAAACTTGGCAAATAAAAGCATATGAAAACTTGTAGTCGAGGCTTTTCACGGGCTGCCAGGCCCCAAATCGAGTCTTTTCATGGGCTGCCAGGCCACTGAGTTAAACCATTTCACAAAGCCTTTTAAGATGGACCTCAATCTTTAACCAATCATCGTTTTAACTTTGACAAGTTCAGGGTCTATGAGATTGACTTGCCAAACATTCGGCGGGTCATACCAGGTTTACCTGGACGGAGTGGCTTACTTAAAGAAGGCAGGATAACCCAGGGTTTTAGGTGAATACACCTGGCTTCCAAGCTGTGGCTTGATAGCCTATTGCAAGTGTAGATTCTTTGTTCATTGCGAAGCAAAGAATCCCCAAGCAATATTTTGAGCTGTGCTTAGTGGGTGCCTACATTTAAGTTGTGCTTTTGCAACACTCTCTTTGACTCCTAAGTAAATTCCCTGGTGGCCTTACGCCGATCAAGAGGTGTAGCTATGGTTCGAATACGGCCAAGCCCCCAAGTGATCAATAATATGATAAGCCAATAAGGCAGGATACTCATGTTTGAACCGCACATCATGGCAACAGGTCCTCTTCGGCAACCTTTAACTTTTTGCAAGAGAAAAATTCTTCTTGAACCGGGATCTTGAGAGCTTCAAAGCTTTATGGGAGACATCTTTACCTTGAACCGGATCTTAAACCGGAATCTTCATTTTCAGCCGAAATTTTTCTGACGGCCTTTAAACTCGAATTTGCGAGAGATTAATTCTTTTTGAACCGGAACTGAGAGCCTTAGAGCCTCGTGGGAGAACAGATTTCCCTTGAACCGGATTTTAAACCGTCATTCTTCATTTTGAACCGGAAATTTTCTGACGGTCTTTAAATTTTCATTAATATGGTAGTAGCCTCTGGGACCGGGTTATCTTTCCCTCCAATGTCCTGGGGCTCTTGAATTCACTAAAAACCGGCAACATTTGCTGTGTCATATCATTGTAGCCCCCTAGTCTCAAGGCGACTCGAGGAGTTGGCTTGAGATTCTCCATATTTTGACCGTGATATAAACCGGTATGAATCATTCAACAATTCAGTGATATAATGGTCCCTTTTGCAGCAGACAATTTTTCCTGTGTTGGAGAACTTGCAAGGCAGAGTAATTGCTCTTTAAAAAAAGCAATATGTAATATAAAAAATTTACTGGATAGACTTCACCTGACAGGTTAAGCCGAAAATTATCCGCCATGGATTTTAATGATCACTTCAATGAAGCTGAGATCAATCCCGGGTGAGTGAGCCACGGTGTTTTAAACCGGCGCGGACGAGAGAGTCAGCCGCAACATTGGAAATGACACAGACGCGGGCGAAGCGGCCGTGGGCGCGGATGACGAGTCAGTCGCGTGTGTTGATGTGTCGAGGGCAGCGACTTGTGCACGTATCTGTCCAACGACATGGCACGGACAAGCGCTTAATGCAAAAATAGTATTCGTGCACACCCCTTTGCGACCCCTTTTTGTAAGGAATAATAGTCCTGCAAAAATATTATAACACCAAGTAATTGTTCTTCGATAAAAACAATATGTGTTAAGAAAATATATTTGGACGGATATCACCTGATTTTTTTATCGGATGCTGATACTTAATAACATTTTGAACATAGTCCCACACAGATGTATGTTGTGATCTGATGTAGCACTGCCTCGTATATGTCTGGGTATACAGACTGAAATATCAGATGTCGAAGTCTGTCCTATCCTTTATATTCTAGCACTTGATCACATGATCTTCCAAACTTGATTTAGTACTTGGTCCACGTGATGTTGCTATCCACTCAGGTTGAATCCTTCAACAAGTGCATGGGCCCTGCCTTGAAAATTGACCCACCTATGGCTGATGATCGTACAACCTGAACCCGTGCAAGTCTTGCTTATGGCCAACTGTGGCTCTTGCAAGGACATATCACACTAGGTGCATACATAACCTTGATAACTGACAGCGTTTTAGGAGCTGAACCGATCTGGCACCTTTTCTCCCAATCTTCAGCACCAGCGGATGCGGTCTCTCGACGGGGCAGTGGTAATGGCGGTTTAGAGACAAATCCAGGCGCGACTCAGCGTGGAGATAACCAAGGATCCCAGTTCGTCGGCGACGGGTATTCGCAAGCAGGGCCCACATGACGGTGGCTCATCGCGACGCGGAAGCCACTTGAGGTCAGTCCTAGTGGACGGCGGTTTAAGGATGGTGATCCGCAGGCGGGGCAACGGTGGAGATGAACCGGCGCAACAGCTCGTGGCAGTGGCGGGCTTGCGGAGGTGACTCGTCGGCGACTCACAGTTAGGCAGCAGCGGGGGCGACTCAGTGCGAGGCCGCAGAGGTGAGACCGCGACCGGGGCGGCTCAACGGTCGAAGAGGCAAGCCGGTGATGGTGGCCTGAGGTGAGACAAAAACACAGCGGTGATTCGGCGCCGGGCGAAGGCGGCTCTACACGCATAGCCAGCGGGAATCGCTGCTGCGACCCGGCGTTGGCCGAAGCAGGGCGGCTTGCAGGCAACTCCGCAGAAGCTCGCAGTGGCCGCCCCGGCCAGCAGCGGATTGCGGCGAGGTGGTTTGGAGACCAAGCAGTGGCGGCTCATGACGCAGAGGCTCGAAGCAGAGGCGACTCAAGGCGCAGAGGAAACCATCCACAGACACGCTGATGAAGTGGGCCGGAATAGAGGTGGAGTTGGCCCGGCGGCCCAAACCATGGAGGCCAGTCGGTGAGGGGAGGCAATTCGACGGTGGCCTCAGGGCCGGTCCAGCCCTGCTTGAGGCGAGGCAACAACTTGGCGCGGCTGCGGGGACAGCAGTTTGAGGCCGGGGCGAGGCTGCCGCGGCTGTTCGACGGAACCCAGTGGAAACGAACAACGGCCGCGAGTCTCGGTGCCGAGGCGCGGTGACTTGAGAGGAGACGACCCACCGCGGTGGCAGGCGTTGAGTGAATCCGACGGCTTGGCGAAACCGAGGGCACGCGTGGCAGATGCCGAGTCCGAGTTGTGGTTGCTTTAACCATCCTCGATTCGTGGGTAGTGGGCTCATGGTCCCCTCCTTTTTTTTCTTGATTACTTTCCCTGATCCAGCTCGGACTGCTCACTGACTGATTTGTAGAGAAATAGTAGCACATATAGTAACTTCGCTGGGTGACCTTCACGAGCCGTAGTAGTAATGGATGCACTACTTGATGGCTTCGATCTGTTCTGGTCCTCGTGCTAGAAAAATAGCAATGACAGATTGTTCGTTTTCTTGAGCGGTGTCGTACGGTAAAAAAACTGTAGTAGTTGATGCCCTCGGGACTTGAAACGTATACGAACAGCAGCAAACACAAATACGGCAGATTGAACAGATGCTTGATGTATACTCCCTCCTTTCCGGTTTATAGTGCTCAATTCAAAAATCTCACCAATCAAGGTAGATGGCGAGTGGTGGAATACTTTTTCTAGTTTTGCAAAAGCACCCAATTAATGCTCTTGTTATCCTCAAAAAATTATGTTTATCAATGCATTAATTGCAATGCATGCATGCATAAAGTACATGCATTGGTCAATTTTCTCTTAATACTTGCATGCAATGATTTAATGCACATTGGAATCTGAACATGTGATGGAAAACAACCAAATTGAGCCTTACAAAATGGAAAAATTAAAATTTTGAGATAAGCCCTATAAACCGGAAAGGAGGGAGTAGAAATTTGACCCGGTCGTTGATCCTGGGCGGATGCTGACAGCTTCGGTTGACCGTTGTAGTAGTTTGGCTTCAGCGGAAAGACTCTCCTCTCGATCTCGGCGAGTTATGGCAGTTGCACTGATGCAACCAAAATTTCCTCTAAATCTTAAATCTTGAACACAATGTTTTGACTGTTCGTCGGTGATGTGAACATCTGCATCGGTTCTTTCGATGATGTGAACATCTGCATCGGTTCTTTTTTTTATCCGGCATATTGCAAGCTTATTGATCCCTGAAGAAATCCCTCCAAGAACACAAACCACCGTGCGCGGGCCCCATGGTGGGCACCAACTGTCGTGGATTTGTCACGACAGATGTCCTTAGTGAGAGGACTTAGTCACGAGGCCGCAGCGCATCTATGTGGTAGCTTGAGAGGGGTTGATCGGGACGAGAGATGCAACACTCAAGACAAGGATTTAGACAGCTTCGGGCCCCGGGAAACATCATCCGGAATAGCCCTACATGCTGTTTGTGGCTAGGTCTCATTATGCTTATCAGGGAGTTGCCGCATAAACCGACTCTCCTCTAGTTGTGTCTAGCCCTAGAGATTATTGTTCTTGCTTGTCCCCCTTTGGGGAGCCCTGCCCCTCCTTATATATGTTGAAGGGGCGGTTTACATGACTAGTCCTAGTTGGATTAGGATTACTCTATTACAAGTGGAGTCCTAGTTTTGCTTCCTTTGTAGGAGAATATTCCTTGTGCTTTCCTCATAAACTGGCCCACCATTAACATAAACCGGCCTTCTGGGCCTTGGGGCCTTGTCATCCACACACCGCCCGCCGGGTTACCAGTGAATCATATCATTCGGGCTGGTTGCTTGTAAATCGTCTGGTCAGGGCAGGTCCCCAGTGAATCGCCAAGTGTTAACCGGGTCTCAAGTAAATCGCCAAGCCCGGCCTGGTCATATTTCCGGCCGGTTCATACCGCGGGGTATATCCCTAAAAAATAGTATACTGAATTTATCTTTGCAGGAGATTAAAAAAATCTCAATTGCAAATTGTGGATGTATTATTTCAACATGTAGGACATGGAAATATATCACATCACACATATGTTCTGGAATATAAGGTACTAGACAGAAAAACAGTACCGAAACTGAAATAAACATGTCTAAAACTAGAAGGGCTGTTAGTAGACTAGATGCTAATCTGCTAAAACAAATGTGCAAATAAGCAAAACGTGGCATGCTATGCTGGATGCCTAAATTCCCAGCGCATGCATATGGCCACGTAAGGCAGCCCCGACCTGGTCAAACCGAGTAGATAAGGGAGAGCGACTAGATGAAATAAACATGTCGAGCAATTCCCGAGTCACTTCGATCCCAAACCCCCAGCGGAGACCCCCAGCGCTGGCTGACCGGCCGCATCACCGATGGAGAGAAGATCTCCTGCCGCGCTCTTCCTAGAGGAGGAGCCACTGCGGAGGTGGGTGCCGGGTGCGACGCCGTTGTAGGCGCCATCCGCGAGCGTGAGCACTACTGCTGCACGGGTGGAGCGGCTGCTCGACGATGGGCTCTCCAGCGGGACAGCAAGGACCACGAGACGGCGGGCGTCGGGGACGGCAGGCGCGACGGCCCGACAGTGTCCGCGTCGACAACCACGTCCCTGGCTTCGGCTTCAACAGCCGCAGGGGTTGGAGACGGTAGCGCCGCGGCCTCATCGTCATCGTAGATTATGATGACCTCGTCCAGCTGGCCGGTGCTCAAGTCCCGGCACGGCGGTAGATGGCGGCCATGGTGCGGCCGTAAAACCTCTCCGCGAGGCTGCTCCGGCCCGTGTTGGCTGTCGGCATGTTCTGCGAGTGCCACGGGCACGGAGCTAGGGGGGCCGCGGAACAGGTGCGGGACAGGCGCGCGTGAGGGCGCGGCTGAGCACGGGAGTGCGGCGCGGCTGGGCAGCGGCCACGGGCAGGAGGGCGCGCAGATGGGCGGCCAGGCACGGGGGCGCGTCGCAGCACGGAGGCCGTGGTCTGGGGCACGACATGGAGGGCGCGAGTCCGGCGGTGCGGTAGCGTGGCGGTCGAGCATACGGGCGCGTGAGCGCGGCCGAGGCGCGGGACATGCATGTCCACATCTCAGCACCACATGCCCCCCCATCAGACCAAGATCTGATGCATCTCGCTGTATCCGTCGCCGGTCGGCAATCCACACAGAAACTGTTAGATTGACTATTCCATGGCAGCACAGCAAGCATGCAACCATGGCCACGACCTGGCTGTAACGAGCAAATCTTGAAGGATTTGAGTCTTTGTGCTTACTATCAGTCATATTCTCTCTTATCACATCAATCTCCTTATCACCCTTTTGAGCTTGTCTGATCCTATCAAGCCAAGTAGGCTTTACCTCCAGTGTTGCTAAATATCCCTTAGGAACCATCTCCAACCTGAGATTCCTTAACTGTTCACATAACTTGGGTGGCATATTATCAATATTAATTACATTAGCATGGCTCCTACGACTCAATGCATCAGCAACAACATTAGCCTTACCAGGATGATACTGCACATTCAAATCATAATCCTTAATAAGCTCCTCTCCTCTGCCTGAGGTTCAAATCCTTTTGAGTAAAAATATACTTCAAGCTCTTATGATCAGTAAATATATCACAATGATTACCAATAATGTATGGCCTCCAAGTTTTCAATGCATGCACAACTGAGGCTAACTCCAAATCATGCGTAGGATAATTATGCTCATGATTCTTAAGCTGAGGTGAAGCATATGAAACAACTTTACCTTCCTGCATCAAAACACTCCCAAGTCCTTGACGAGAAGCATCACAATATACCTAGAAGTCCTTATGTATATCCGGCAGAGTTAAGACTGGTGTTGTAACCAAACGCTGCTTCAATTCCTGAAAGTTGGCTTCACATTCATTGATCCAAACAAATTTCTTCTCTTTCTTCAACAATTCAGTCATAGGCTTTGCAATTTTGGAAAAGTCCTCAATAAACCTCCTGTAATAACCTACAAGGCCCAAAAAGCTGCGAATCTCTCCAACTAACTTGGGTGTCTCCCACTCTGTAACTGCAGCAACCTTAGATGGATCAACTGCAACTCCATTACCTGACACAACATGTCCCAGGAATGCTACATCATCCAGCCAAAACTCGCATTTGCTGAACTTGGCATACAACTGATGTTCCCTCAATTTCTCTAATACCAAACGCAGATGCGCCTCATGCTCTTGCTTATTCTTGGAGAACACCAATATATCATCAATGAAAACAACCACAAATTTATCCAAGAACTCCATAAACACCTTGTTCATCATATTCATGAAGTATGCAGGAGCGTTAGTCAATCCAAATGACATAACAGTATATTCATACAACCCATACCTCGTAGTAAAAGCAGTCTTGGGAATATCTTGCTCACGAATCTTTAATTGATGATAACCAGAACGAAGATCAATCTTAGAAAACACAGTAGCTCCCTCCAACTGGTCAAATAGATCATTTATCATGGGCAAGGGATACTTATTCTTAATGGTTACCTCATTCAAAGAACGATAATCAACACACATCCTCAAGGTTCCATCCTTCTTCACCACAAACAAAACTGGAGCTCCCCAAGGTGATGAACTTGGGCGAATAAATCCCTGTGCCTGCAATTCTCTTATCTGCTTCTTCAATTCCTCCAACTCTTGAGGAGGCATTCTATATAGTCTCTTTGCAATAGGTCCAGTTCCTGGTACTAAATCAATAAGAAACTCAATATCTCTATATGGTGGCATACCTGGCAACTCCTCTGGAAACACATCTGGGTAATCCCTCACAACTGGCACCTCTTCCAGGCTACCCCCCTTAAGAGAGTTCACCTGCACCTGATTATGCTTATACTTACACACATATTTGATCCTTTTCCCTCCTGGTGCATTGAGAGTAATAGATCGACTGGCACAATCAATACGACATTTATATAACTGCAACCAATCCATACCCAAAATAATATCCAGACCTTGTGGCTTCAATATAATCAAATCTGTAGGAAACTCATGCTTCCCAATAGACAAAGTCAACTAATGGCAACCAACACCTGCTATCATCTCAGCTCCTGGGGAACTCACTCTAAAAGGCATACTAAGGGTTTTGGTTGGCAATCCATGTGTATCAACAAATACCCTCGAAATAAATGAATGCGATGCACCAGTATCAAAAAGAACAAGCGCAGGTACTGAATTAATCAAGAACTTACCGATCACTGCATCAGGTTCATTATAGACCTCCTCCACATTAACATGATTGACATGACCCTTTTGGAAAGGGTTTGGCTTGCTGACTCCTGAATCCCCATTACCATTCTTGTTCCCTGGACAAGCATTGGAGTAGTGGCCCATCTGCCTACACTTGTAGCACCGAACCTGGCTAATGTCCCTCTGCCCAGGCACACTCTGGTGGCTCTGGTTATTATTCCCACCATTACCATTACCATTACCTCTACCATTGCCATTGTTACTCTTGTGCCCATTGTGATGATGGTGGCCATTATGGTTGTGGCCATTCCCTCCATGGTGATTATGTCCATTACCTCCATTACCATGATATGAAATGCGTGGCTTCTGTTATGGTCCTGAATTATACCTGTTATTGCTGTTGTACTTCCTCTTGCGATTCTCTATGGCCTGTTGCTTTCCCTCCAGTACAATAGCCTTATCAATCAGCTCCTGGCAATTATTAAAAGTGGCCAATGTCAACTGAAGGCTCAACTCATCATTTAGGCCCTCCAAGAATTTCTCCTGCCTAGCTGCATCAGTGTTAACATCATTAGGAGCGTAACGTGCAAGATTATTAAATTCCTCCACATAAGCATTAACTGTGTGACCTCCCTGACGCAAACTGCGAAACTCCTTTTTTAGACTCATAGCACCAGCAGACACATGTGCAACACGGAAAGTTGTATGAAACTGCACCCAAGTGATAGTAGCAATGGGATAAGTGACCAAGAATTTGTCCCACCAAGCTGCGGCAGGACCCTCCGACAAATGTGAGGCAAACCTCACCCTCTCTGCATCTGTGCATCCAACCGTATCCAGGTTCTTATTGACTGCACGAAGCCAATCATCAGCCACAATAGGTTCAGGGAACTGGAGAACCTCTGAGAATTCAACCTCAAGAACCTAGTAAGCATATCCACAGGTGGCGGTGGTGGTGGTGGTGGATTGTTGTTGTTATTGTTGTTGTTTCCCATGTTCTGAGTAAGCAACTGGATCAACTAAGCTTGTCCCTGAAGCAACTGCTGCATGTATGGCGGTACATCATTGCCATTGTTGTCTCCTCCTGCAGCAGTGCGTCTAGTGTCACGCCTCGGCGGCATCTGGTGGGCAAGCATAGATGAGTTATAGATATAATAGGGCCAAAGACTATGTATATATAAATGTATTCTACCCATATGCATAATATGATCAAGGCAACAAAACACAACAACGAATAACACCAACACACAAACAACAAACAACAAACAACAAACAACAAATAATATATATA
>NC_041383.1:349128904-349150235 GCF_002162155.2 Triticum dicoccoides | reverse complement strand
CTGTTACCGATAACAGAATATTATTCTGTTACCCTTGCCCCCTATAAGGCGCGACGCGTCCACGACCGACCCAGCCCCAATCCGACCTGCTTCCTACCGCCGGAGGCAGCCGTCGCGGGCGAGCGAGCGACGGCGGCAGCCGGAGCGAGGGAGCCCGCGGCATCGTGATTGGCCGGCGACGGATCCGCCGCCGCCTCCTCCTTCCTTCTGTCGCCGGATCCATCGCCGGGGTCGTCATTGCCGCCTCCTGCCTCCCTCCGTCACCGGATCCATCGTCGGGGTCATGATCCCCGCCTCCTGTCTCGCTCCGCCACAGGATCCATCGACAGGGCCGTGATCCTCGCCTCCTGCCTCTCACCGTCGCCGGATCCATCGCCGGAGCCGTCATCCCCGCCTCCTGCCTCCCTTCGTCGCCGGATCCATCGTGGGAGCCGTCATCCCTGCCACCTGCCTCCCTCCGTCGCTGGGTCTCCTTCTCCGGGGAAGTTATCCCCGCAAGGTGCTTCCTCAACGAACCTCTTCGCCAGACGTCCACTACAAGCAGGTGCTGCGTCAATGGTGCCGCCTTGCAAGAACATGCCAGTAAGACGCCCACGAGAGGTAGAAGAAGAAGACAGTACACTGGAGGTAATGTCTGCTCCCCACGTTTGTGTCACTCCATCAGTTCGTCAGTCCTGCTATGAAGAAGAACCCGATGGTACATTGCAAATGCTAGCATCAGTTCATTGACACCCCTGCCACTTGATGCACGATTAGGATGTCGAGCTTACTGTCAGTGCATCTAATATGCATTGCGTCAGTTCAAGTTAAAAAAATTAAACATATGCGTCAGTCCAGGTATAGTGACAAGGTTCAGCTACCGCTGAGAGTTGTATGTTGTTATTCCTAAGAGTACAAGTCATGTAATTGCGTCAGTTCGAACGAGTAACAAAACTGTTACCAAAAAAATATATAAAATTGCTACACAATAAGTTCAGTGATACATAAGCTAGCAGTACTTGTAATGTATATGCATTGATGCACGATTAGGATGTCGAGCTTACTGTCAGTGCATCTAATATGCATTGCGTCAGTTCAAGTTAAGAAAAAAATTAAACATATGCGCCAGTCCAGGTATAGTGACAAGGTTCAGCTACCGCTGAGAGCTGTATGTTGTTATTCCTAAGAGTACAAGTCATGTAATTGCGTCAGTTCGAACGAGTAACAAAACTGTTACCAAAAAAATATATAAAATTGCTACACAAATAAGTTCAATGATACATAAGCTAGCAGTACTTGTAATGTATATGCATTGATGCACGATTAGGATGTCGAGCTTAGTGTCAGTGCATCTAATATGCATTGCGTCAGTTCAAGTTAAAAAAAAATAAACATCAGCGTTAGTCCAGGTAGGTAGTGACGAGAGAGTGCCATAGTTACACAGTAAGTTCAATGATACATAAACTAGGAGCACTTCTAGTGTAGTTGCATAAGTTACAGAAGAACAGAGGAGAAGTCATGCATGAGTTCAATGTCCAGTTTACAAAAACAGTGCTAAAAAAAGAGCATCAGTACATCCGTGTTTTGAACATGAACGTTCATCAGTTCGACTGAAAACGAAACAAGATTAGTCACAAATTTTTTTGAATGTTGTTTGCAGAAGCATGCAAGGCGGCGCACGCAGCAAGCATTTGATGAGCAAAACAGATATGGGGCACCACCTGGTTGGGTATCACCAGAAATACCGCCTGGATATTTCAACAGTACAGGCAGATTTGAAGATACACCACAATCATCAGAAGCACGGACAGGTCCTTCTATACAGCAAACAACAATGTTTGGGAATGCAAGCTTTGCCGCTGCTGGGTTGCAACTAGGCCAACAATATCACCAATAACAAACGTTTTCCTTCCCCAGCGCATGCAAAAAGCCAAGGACAGGAAGCTGTGGATGGGTTGCAAGAAGGCTTCCACCAGTCGCTCCGTCAACATCAATCATCCGTGCTGCAAAAGCAGTTGCGACGGGAAGACCAGGGCAAAAAGACAGAAATTTTGGCCACTCTAGCAGGTTCAAAAGTACAAGATATGAGCCATATAGACAGGAGCAACATCACAATGAATCTGAGGAGAGACAGCCGTACAATGAGAGACGGAGATATTCGTCATCGTTGCTCCCTCCAAGAGATGCATTGCTGCATGTGCCAAGGGTGACACCACCGGCGCCCATAAACCAGGGAGAACAACAAACACCAGAGGCAACGCAGAGCTATACACATGTAAGTATTCATATAGAAAAAAAATACAAAGCACAGTCCATACCATGGTGCTGTGACCACCCCATCTAACATTTTTGTTTGATCACTGTTGTGTGCAGCCACCTAACATTGAAGCTTATGTTCTGCCAAGGCTAGAGATGAGGTTTGAAACGTTCGAAGAAAGTAAGAACTTCTACAACGTATATGCGAAGCACGCTGGTTTTGCTGTCAGGGAAGGCCCCAAGTTTAAGACAAGAGCCTACCTTTATTGCATGTGCCATGGAGTTTATGAATCAAAGGTGTCTGAAGCAAATAGACAGCGTAACAAGACGACAGCCAGAACTAACTACGGGGCTAAAGTGAGGCTAAAGAAGGAAAAGGATGGAACATTTGTCGTAAAAGAGATAGTCTGGAAACACAACCACAGGCTACAGCTCACCGCAGAAATGCTTGTCTTCTTGCACTCCCACAAAAACTTTGACAAAACAATCTTGGACTATGTCAAGTACCTGCAGTTCAAAGGCATTGAACACGCGCAAATCATGAGCATTCTGGGCGGTGATGACCCTGGTACCTAATTCCTCGAAATGAATGCCAAAGACTTGATTAACCTGTAAGTACAATCTTGTTCTCCTCCCATAAACCGCCTACATATTTTTTCCTCTGTCAGTACAAACATATCACACAACGCATGACCTGACGCCAGTTCAACATGCATTTTTGAATGATCTTTTAATATGCAGGAAAGCAAAGAATTCAAGGATGGATGATGTGGACAATGTCCTAAAGACTGTCAACTTCTTTAGGGAGATGAAAGCTATAAACAAGGAATTCTTCTGTGACATGCAACTCGATGAGTCCAACAGAGTTAAGAACATATTCTGGGCGAACGCAAGCTGTCGGGGGGCGTATCAGGACTTCGGGGACTGCGTAACGTTTGACACAACATATAAGACCAACAAGTACCATATGCCACTTGGGGTGTTTGTCGGAACTAACAACCACTTACAGACTACATTCTTTGGTTTTGCCCTGATAAGAGATGAGGATGCAGATTCATTCAAGTGGCTGTTCGAGACATTTTTAAGGTGCATGAGAAGGAAGGCTCCTACATGCATCCTCACAGGTACACCCGCTAAAACCACCCCAAACCACCACCCCCCTTCCAAAAAAGAAAAGGAAAGTAACACAATAAAAATGTTGTGTCAGTTCTATTGGTATATATGCACAACCATCTGCTGACCACTCCGAGTCTATTTTCTCATTACCAGACCAGTGCCTGGCAATGGCTTTGGCGATCGCAGATGTTTTCAAGAACACATTACATAAGCTATGTCGCTGGCACATTATGAAGAAGTACAGGGAACACCTCGCGTACTTGTATTTCCTGCACGACAACTTTAAGGATGAATTCACATCAATTCTCAACTGGCCCCTCATGCCAACTGAGTTTGAGGATGCCTGGAAAAGACTCATGGATAAGTACAACCTTCACGATGATGCCACAATGGTGGGCATGTGGAACGAGCGTGAGAAATGGATATCAGCCTACTTCAAAGAAATTTTATGCGCCAAAATGACATCGACACAGCGAAGTGAGAGCATGAACTATGTGCTTAAGAAGAACTACGTAAATGAGAGACATAACCTACACCGGTTTGTCAGCCAGGTAAACTCCTGCGTCAAAACCAGGAGGCAGACAGAGAACCAGGAGACAATGGGTAACCGGGTATTGCTCTATCACTTGTTGTAAGACAAAAAATTACATGCTTACTAAAGTAAAAACTTTATTAGAAGTTTTTCCTGCGAGAAAACTAACAATTTGGTCATCATTCTTGCATCTGCAGAAGGAACAAAATACGCTGACCTTCTATGGGTTTGACACCTAGATGGCAAAGCTGTACACACGAGCTGTGTACAGCGAGATCAGAGATAGGCTAAAGCTGAGCACTCTCTTCACGGCGACAGAGACGGAAGAGCCCACAAAGTACCTAGTGCACTACAACCACCCGCAAAAACTCTCTGTGTGGGCTCAGCACGCGTTCCAGGTGGTTGAAGACCCCGTGGGAGAAACATATGAGTGCGAGTGCAGGCTATGGGACCACACAGGTAAGGACTACAAAAAAGATGTTACATACTGTACTACTTTTTTTGCAAAGTTTTTGTTCGAATGAAATAAGAAAAAACATGCACCTCTTCCAAAAACAAATACAGGTCTTCTCTGCGTCCATGTCCTATGCATGATGCAGACAATTAAGGCTGAAAGCGTTCCAGAGAAATACATACTCAGGAGATACACCAAACGCCCGAACATCCAGCCAACATTTGACAGAAATGACTTGAGGACAGTAGCGTCAAACAAGGCATCCCAATACTGCATTGAAAGCTCACTGCTGACGCTGAACATGAGGGTGCACGGAAAAAGCTTGAGAAGCCAAGAGCAAATGGCAAGGACATGAGTCGTCATGGACAAACTTGAGCAAGAACTCGACGCCATGCATTCTGCTGAAAATGGAGGTGTCGCGGACAATGAAGCCATTGAGCAGGATATTGCTACAATGTTATCCGAGATGAACCATATGGGAGCTATTGACCCGTTTGAGAACGAGGAAGATGAGCAGCAGCAACCGGAGCTTGCCCGTGTGCACACTCAAGAGCACCGACAAACTCACATGCGAGATCATGAGCTCGATGGTGCTGTAGGCGAACGACATGACAATAGCACATCCTACCAGCAGCAGTAGGAAAAGGTGATTAAACCCCCAATATTCTCAAACACAAAGGGGAGGAAGAGCAAGACGCAAGCAGCAGCCAAAAAGCCACCACGCCCCATCAAGCGCGTGGAATTTGGCCCGGACGGCAAACCCCTCGGGGTAAGGGCATGCGGATTCTGCAACGTCGTGAGCAACCATAACTACCACACATGCCCACTCCGCACAGATGCCACTGTCAACAAGAACAAGCAGATTGGAGCCACCGAGCTTTCTACCAATGGAGACAACACACGTAACAGCTACACTTGCCGCAAGTGTGGCGGAACTGACGGGCATAATGCCCGCACGTGCAAAGTGGGCAAGGAGGTCAGTGGAGCTGAACATAAACAGGGCAACGTACAGAGTTCCAAGCAATCAAATGAAGACGATGAAGAAGAAGAGTTTGATGACAATGACGACCAATCAGACGAAGACAATGAAGATGACAGTGTCGGGGGCGAGGAAACTGAAATTGACAATGAAGCTGCCAAGGCTCAACCTGGAAAGAGCGCCGGTAAGGCACAACATTCAGGGACAGTTAGGAGAAGCTCAAGACTGAACAATACATAGTGGTTTTCCTGCTGCGTCAACTAAAAAATAACCTTGTAGTCTCGGTTGCATCAGCACACAATGAGGAAGCATTTCACAAAACACTGTCGTTACCAAAACTTATTTAGCTTTATCGTCGATTTCTCTATCAGAACTAAAGTTCTTTTTTAGTTTATGATTTGTGCCCGCTGAAGCAGTGACATTATTATGTAAACCATTTGATAATCATTTTGAATGCAGTCACGAAATACGTTTGAAAAAACTTATCTGGATATATCCGACGCAAAACGCTATTGTGAACCAGTAACTCAGGGAAAAAATATGTCAAGGAAAATTTTAAACTCTTGTAGCACTTCAGTACTGATAAATCTCATTCGTCAGTACAAGGCAGAGTACACATCAGTGCTGATATAATTTCTAATTTGTGCCTGCTGAAGCAGTGACATTATTATTTAAACCATTTGATAATCCTTTTGAATGCAGTCAAAAATAAAATTGAAAAAACTTATCTTGATATATCTGACGCAAAACGCTACTGTGAACCAGTAACTCAGCAAAAAAAAATGTCAAGGAAAAATTTAAACTCTTGTATTACATCAGTACTGATAACTCTCTGTCGGTAGTACAAAAGGCATAGTAATAACAAACACACCAGTGAACGACTGAAAAAAAATCGTTTTGAAAAAAAAGCTATGCCTGCTCCTGCCAGTCCCAATTCAGAAAGACTATCAGTACATAAAAATAATTACCTCAAGGAAAATGCGAATATAATGCATCCTGTACTGGTGAAAATCTAATCTGTAAAAAATACTCACAGGTTATCTTGATATAAACAATCCTTAAAAAAATATGAAAATTGTTTTAAAAAAACATTAGCACCACACATAGTCTCGCTGGTAATTGGTACGTTCAATTACACTTCAATCACCAGTCTGAGTACGACAGTAGAGGAGTTCAGACCTCCACCAACACCGACGCTGACACGTGCAAGTGGGATAAGCAGCTGATAAGTACAGCTTGACTATTCGAATCGGTGCCACAGTAAAATGCCATCGTCACCACCGCAGAGACATGCAAGTGGGATTTTGCAGGTCATAAGTACAGCTTGACAAGACTAGTTAGTTCAACAGTAAAAACCATTTAAATTGGACGGTTAGTTCTTCAACGCCACCACCCGTGCCACCCACTAGGCGGTTGCCACGACGCACTGCAAAACGGCGACCCCACGCCATAACACCCAATACACACACGCCCCCGACGAACCGCCTCCCACACACCACCGTTGGCGCACTAAAAAAATACCCCATTGTATTCCATCTCTCCCTCGTTCCCACAAACCACCATTGCTGCTTCCATTTCCACTGCACACAAACCTCCAGCTTCTCTCTCCAAAGCCCAAAGTCGCCGGAGGAAGGCCATGGCGGAGGAACCGTCCGCCAAGCGTCATCATGCCGAGACGTCGGACAAGAGGAGCAACCTCGTCGACATTAAAGTCCCCGGCGAGAAGCGCAACTACACCAGAACGCTCAAAGGGGTTGAGCTCCACGGCAAGGAGACGATGGAGATCGTCTGCACCAGCGAACTAGACAAGGCCGACGAGGTGATCTCCAGGCTGTGGATGAAGCTTGGCGGCAGGTTTCGTAGGATCGTCGGCGTTGGTGTGCACTACACCAACGAAGATGAACCTCCCCAGATGGCGGCAGTCCTGCAGTTGTGCGTCGATGAACTCTGCTTGGTGTACCACATCGCCGCGGCCACAAAATGGTGAGCAATCCTACTCATTTGCCCTGCATATGGTTTATCTATTTTATTAGTACTGTATCCTGAAAATTTAATCATACTTGTTTCCCAACTAGATGTACTAGTGTGGTTTGTGAAAAGTGGATGCACTACTGCATTTTCTAAAGTGGATATACTATAAATGTATTTTTGAACCTGATGCACTGGATTACTATTTGGAAAATCTTGCGGAAGATTCAATTCTGAAGTTGATCAACTGGTGTAGTTTATGAAGTTGATACAATATAGTAGTCTATGTACTTGATGTATTAAAAAAGGTGTTTCTGAACTTGATGTAGTGAAGTATTTTCTGAATTTGATGTAATGTTATTTTCGTAAGAAAATAAACTAAGGACTTGGTGAAGCACTGGTTCTGTGTTATCCTATTCCAACAAAAGTAGACTAAACTAGTACCAATGCAGAACATACAACATTGACTGAAACTATGTATAATCCAAGAAGAAGAATAACATGATGTACTTAATTTAATTTCAGAACTTTCTTTACTAGTTTTTGAAGTACATTCATCCATTGTTTATCCTACATAAACAACTACTTCATGGATTCATCACTTGTAAAACAAAACAAAAATGGATAATTCAAACATCAAAGTAATGCTAATATTCAAAATGTCTCTGCCCTTGCAGGCCCAAGCGCCTGACCGACATGCTGCAACATGACAAGTTGTTCACATTTGCCGGTTTGAGCATTGAAAGCGACAAAGAGAAGCTGAAGTTGTCCGGTATGGAGATCAACCCCAACAAGTTCATCGACATTCAGCGCAAGTGGAGAGTTCCATACACCGGAAAATAGTACGACTCCTGGACTGATGTTGCAGCCAGCGTCATCCACCCATTCTGCAAAGGCATGAAGAACAAGATCAACACGCAGGAAGACTACAAACTGTGGGGGACAAGCGAGCTGCCAGACAACCTCATCGAGTACGCAGGAGTAGATGCATACGCCGCGTACAAGTCATGGTTCATGATCGACTACATCACAGATGGTTCGGAATTTGCGAAAGAGCGGGAGGCTAACAACTTCTACGACCACCCCTATTGTCCCTTTTAGGGATGAAGATACATCAGAGCCTGCCTTCGTTTTACTTCCGCTTGTGCTTGCCTTTTATCTTGTTGTTTCAAATTAGAAGTTTGCTCTTGTTGGGTTGAACCAGTATGATTATGTCGTGCTTGTCATGTTTGAACAAGTTTAGTTATGTCATCAAGTACAATGTTTTGCTTATCTCATTATATAAGTTTGGTTTGGTAGCTTCGTATGTTGTTAATCCATCATTTCAAAATTGAAAAGTAGCTTCTGAATGGAACGTTGTCGTTGCTCTAAAGTACTAGTTATGATGCAACTAATCACACAACGTTGTTCCATGTCAGCACAACTCAGTACACTTGATCGGAATTGCATACTTACTACAATAAAAAGTACAAAGAAGCATCAGTCCATAAGCGCTACTATGAATGCACTATCAGTACAACTCAGTCTACACGCAAGTATCATAGTTCTGAAAATGACACCAGAAGACACTTGAGAATAATCACAAAAACAAACACAAAAAAGAAGGCAAAAAACTCAAATGAAAAAAGATTACACTCACACAAAACTGACAAGAACTAGAACAGAAAGTATCAGTCCAAGTTACTGGAGGACTCAAGTACTAGATTCAAACAAACAAAAAAATTGACCGCCCAAGGTCAGGCGCAGGCCCTGACAATGCTAGATACTTGAACTCGAGCCCGTGGGCGAATCCCTAGTAATCCGCACAACGCAGGACCCACCGACCAGGGCCCATAGGTCAAGAGAGAGAGCGAGCGCCGTGTATAAGCGCTCAGGTAAGTGTTTAGAGGAGTTCGACTAGTGAGCGTCGGCTGCGCTTATAAACAGGTCCGGAGCCCCTCGACTAGCGAGGTGGGACTAAACCCAGAGCGCACGCGCACGGCGCACTGCACAGGCGCGCGGATGAGCTATCTGGGCCGGAAAACGGCCCAATAGCCTACATCGTCAACAAAACACCCCACCAAATAAGCCCAAGTATACAAACCAGAGGGCGGGACAAAGAAATATAAACCACAAGAAAAATGTTTGTCAATTAACCTCTACAAGAAAAAAGGAAAAAAATATGATACAAAAACAATGAACCTCTAAAAGAACAAAACTTAATAGCCTTTCTGTTAAATGTACATAATTTAAAAAACAGAATTAAATATTACTTTCAAGTTCAACTACTAAAACTAAAAAAGTTCAAAACATATAATGTTTGTTAATTATGCTAAAATTCTTATTTATATAAAAACTGACAAGTTCAACTACTAAAGCTCAAAAAGTTCAAACATATAATGTTTGTCAACTATGCTAAAATTCTTATTTATAGAAAAACTGACAAGTTCAACTACTAAAAATCTAAAAGTTCAACTACGACTCCTTGGCCGATGTTGCAGGCGGCGTCATCCACCCATTCTACGAAGGCATGAAGAAGAAGATGAACAGGGAAGACCACAAACTGTGGGGGAACAGCCCGCTGCTAGACAACCTCATCACGTACGCAGGAATAGATGCGTACGCAACGTACAAGTCATGGAAGACAATCGACAACATCGTGACAGGTTGGGATAGTTCAAAAGAGCAGGAGGGTGACCCATACTACCACTGCAACTTCGCGGATGAAGATGCATGAAAGTCTGCATTTGTTATGTTGAACCAGATACCTTATGCTCTGTGTGTCCTTAGTATTGTTGTTTCAGATTTGTAATTTGCTTTCGTTATGTTGAACCACCTACCTTATGCTATGCGTGTTAGGGTTTGAACAAGTTTGCCTACGTCTATCAAGTACATCGTTTGCTTATGTCGTCCAACAAATTTGCTAGCTTCCTATTTTGTTCATCCATCATTTGAAGTTGAAGTAGGTTGAAGTTGAAACTTGATGGCTGCCACACAGCAGCACTAGTCATGGAGAAAAAAAAATAACACATGAATATTTTTGCAAAAAAAAGTGGAAGACTAAATAAAGGCCAAAAGCAAATAGTAGCCTTCGACTCTCAGTACAGCTTAGACATGAACGGAAGTACTATCACGCTAAAAAAAATCAGTTTTTAGTTTTAGACGAACACTAAAAAGACTAAGTTTCAGCCGAGGACAACATTCAGTACTAAAAAGCATCGCGGTAAAAAGTAGTTAGAAATTCACTAAGTACTGCATCAGAAAAAGCAAAGAAACACCAGTACGTATTTCCTAGTCACTAGCATCCTAGGACTGAAAAGTTCTGGTACAATTGAACACACGGTACATTCATTCTACAAATATATAAAAAGGAACGGGAAGCTTCAGTTTGCATTCCTTAAAACAGTGACGTACTAAGAATTAACAGTGGCAATACAACTGAAATCTCAGTACAACTTAGTCTATACAGCAAGTGCTAGGATTATACCAAACATTGCCTGGACAAGAACCACAACCTAGAAAAAAAGAAGGCCAATAACTTAATCAAAAAGATATAAGTTCGACAAAAGAGAAAAATCACAAGAAACACAACAGAAGACATACTAGCATCAAACAACACAAACAATAAATAATTAATCAAAAGTACTAGCACAATTGGAATCTCAGTACAACTAAGTTTATTCGGTAAGTGCTATGATGATACCAATTAATGCATTGAGAAAGAAATTGTTTTGAACTTAATAGGACTATCTCTTAAACGTAGCTAATTTAAACCAGTAATTTAACTTTTACTATGAAGTTCAACTACTAAAGTTCAAGAAGTTCAAAAAGAAATTTGGCACTAAAATTTTGAAAGCCTTACGCTGAATGAGACTACAAATCAGTACTAACAGAACTATATCATAAGTACAAGAAAACGAGAGTACAGAAACTATAAAGGTCCAAGTTAGGATGGAATCACATAAAAATAAAATAAATCTCACTTTCTGAGCAACAACGCGAAAATACACTTGAAAAAAAAATTGTTTTCAGTTCAACTACTATATAAGTCTTCAGTACAAAAAAAACTTAACCAAAATGAATTCCCGATGAAACATTGTGCACACTTAAAACACAATACAAAATATACTAGTTATTACATAGTACTCGACAAGACATCAAACACTTCAAAACAGAGCCTACAATGTTTTCAAGAGATATATCACACAACTATCAAATTCACTATGCAAATGATGACCATTTATCCTATGCATCAGGAGCCAAAGCCTGAACCTCCTTGGGAAGCTCCGTCACCATAAGATGGTTATTCCGGTTGAACACAACTCTATACAGATCCTCAGCGTTCCAATCAACAATGCGTGGCTGCAAAACAATAAAACAAATTATCAAAAATCATGACACATAAAAAAAGGATGCACAATAAGCCAAAAACAGAAATTGAAAAGCTCAACAAGAAACCCACGTCATTATTTCGAATGTTCTCAACGATCTTTTCACCATCATAGCATCCCGCATACTTCAAAGTATAATGGCCACATTCATTTTTCCCTTGAAGTGGAACCTTGACAAACGTTGGTTTCTTTGCAAACAACTCCCAATTGGGCTGCTTGCTTGCATTGTACTGAGCATCACCATAGACAGCCTTCATTATTTTGACCAATCTAGAAATCTGTAAAAAAACAAAACAACCGACACAGTTTTAGGTCTCAGAAACAGCAGAAACAAAGATGCAGAAATATTAATCCAGTACAGATAATAAATGTCACTCACAATCTTCTCGCAGTCTTTGTGATAGGTGTTCTTCGAAGGGCGGTGGTTCTTCGGATAAGGTAAAGAGTCAAGGACGTTAACGCTACTTCGGTACCGATTCATGACATATAAGGAATAGTGGCTCACTTTCCTATCCTTTGATAAAACCATAGGCTTGAATAGAGGCATCATGATCTAAAAACAAATGACCAAAAAAGAGATGTTAAATATTCAAAGTAAAAACTAGCATCACAACAAACAAATAAAAACCAAAAATCAGCTAGTAGATCTCACAAGGTCGGCACTGAGCAAGTCTTCATTAGCTTTAACATAGCTCTCGAAATCTCTCGCTGCACTCTCCACATTAAACACTTTATTTTCATACTCGTAATACGAACAGTCAAGCACAACCTGCAAAAAAGCCAAAATAGAAAATAGACAGCGGAAAAGAATCAACAAGCAAAGTATTATTAAAAATCATAAAAACAATAGACAGTCTTGTTCAACATAAAGAAACCGATCTGATTGATTACCGTGATGAAATATGGACTCAGCAATATCCTTTTCCCAGATGCGAAATCAGCATTTCTATCGGGATCTTGCTTCCAATCATCAATGAGGAAGTCCATTACATCACCCTCCATCATTTGCCCAGGTGAAAAAACTTCCCAGATGCGATTCCCAGTGAAGTTAGTTACGTTTCCATCAGGTTGAGGTATCATTGAGAATGTATTCCTGCAGCACACACAAGAACAAAAAAGAAGGAGAAGCAAGATAAGGCATTCATAGCAGTTCGAGCTGTATAAAAAGGAACAGTTCATGCCATATTTATCTAGCAGTTACAAACAACACAAGAAAAGGAAGAGGAAAAATAATGAGAGATACTCACTCGGCATACTTCTCACGCCATTCATCACTAAGCAACAGATTATACAACCCGCGAGCCTTGTCCAGGTGACGGAATTTATAAGGGTGAAGCTGCTGCACAGGGGAGCAAAACTTTATAGGAGCTCTGGGCGCATGCTTCGTGCTTACAACATTGCCAGAATCCAAAGCGGGATCTTTCCTAGCACCACCAGCTCTACGAGCCACTATTCCAGCAAGGGGAGATAAACCTTTGGCAGCATCGCTCCTCGTGACTCTTCCAACGCCAGCAATCTTGTCAAACACATCATCATCACTGTCTATCAATTCCACAATGGGATTCTCGGGTGTAGTAGGGCTATCTACACAAGCAGCCGTAAAACCTCTCAGAGCTCCCAACCGCCCCTTCATAACACCAGATCTTGTCTTTTCGAGAGAACGCCCCTGGCTAAGATCAATAGCTACGCGCTCGAGCTCCAAGAACTGGCTACCAAAGAACCCGTAGTCATGCTCACCAAGATCCAGCCACTCACCTGAAAAAAGAAGAAGACCGCACAAAGCGTAAGTTCAAATACATATTTCATGACAGTACTAATAGAGAAGTACAAGCTGCAAAAAAATTACAAAAGTCCATGCACACGTACAGGGTTCGATGCCAAACAAACCCCGAAAGTCAACATCAAACAAATCGCTAGTTGCGCAGGTATACAACAAAGTCTTCCTAATGTCCAAAATGTCTTCATGGCTATAATCGACCATTTCAATTACACCATCCTCCCGGCAATAATAGGTCTTGCAGTTTTGTAGCATAAACAAATCCACAATCATGCCTGTAAACAAAGGAAAAATCAAAAAAATGGTACAACACAAAATCCAAAAAATACAGGAACAACATCCTCCAGCAACAAAAACAACCAGCAAAAATCATTAAAAACGGATACTCACGTGTTTTCCTGCTAAGGCACCCGCACAAACTCGCAAGAGAAACCATCAATATGCGCCGGTGAGAACGGTTTGGCCCTGTCTACACTGGACTCCCTCCAAAGCTTCTTTATATTATCTGTCATATTTCTTAAGAATCTAACTGCATCACCCCAGGTTTCATCACAAAGTGAATCAAGACACTCGAAACGACGGAACTTCAAATTCAGAACAACCAAGCACCAATGTCCAGATTCTTCACTAGGCTTCATGGTAGCCACAAATGACGGCGGATCAAATGTAGGGAAAAGAAGCTGGAAAAAAAATCACAGAGGAAAAATGAATTTACCAAATCATAACGAAACAAAAATTTCAGCCTCCAAACAATAAAATAAAAGAGGGAAATTGAAATTCATAAGTACAAACAAAAAATCACATAATGATAAAGAAATTATATCCACCGCCCAAAATTGAGGAACAATCATATCAGTTCAATTCCCTTGCAACAATAAGTACAACTTTAATAGAAGAAGCATAGATCAAGTTCATTCCCCCCACATCCCAAAACTGCAAAGAAAACATGACAGTTCTAGTTAATGAGTACAAAAAGTCCAAGTTCACCTACTTGGTCAAAACCATCAGCACCTGATCTTGTGAACCAATTTAGCACATTGCGATCAATATTTTCGTCACGGATCTTGGTCTGTTGTACAAAAAGAACAACAATAGTTAGAAAATTGGCAAAACAAGTTATCATCCTATTTACAAAAAAAGCAAAATACTGACCGTCACCGATCTGGGAACTATCAACTTGTCAGTGTCTCGGTACTTCTGACGTAGAGAATATAAAACAACATCAGCACTGTCTGAGTTGAGCATGCCAGTGGGGACAAACGCTTTAGCAATAGAACCAACACTGGCATCACATTCTTTATTTTGAAACATCGGCTTGTGACTAGAAAAACACAAAAGATTACATGAATTAAAACTACAACAACAACAACAATAATCAAACTAGAGAAAGAAAAAGAGACAAAAAATGATATGGGCAAAATCCCAAACTAACCATTTCGTACGGTTCGTGCGCAACCTCGTAACAACGAAGAAAAACGTATCAACCTTAACAACATTACCACTTTCTGCTTGCAGAAAATGATGAAAAATAATAAGTTCAACAACTACAAGAGAACATGTCCAAAATGCCAAAATTAAGAAGTACACCCCATTTACAGGTCCTTACCTGGACTATCAGGGTTTGACGACGACGGTAGTTCCTGTGATGAGACCATTATGCCTCCAGTTTCAGGGTTTGACGATGGGACATCTTGAGAGGACACCAATATTGATGCGCTTTCAGGGTCTGTAGAAAGAAAATCCTGGGATGACAAGAGCGTCTCCTGCGTCAAGGGGTCAGAAGAAATTGACAGAAGTAAATCATCATCCTCGGATGGCACCTCCTCCACACTAGAAGCATCTTGCAATGCATCACCGTAATCAAGACCTCCAGGCGGGAAATTCTCCGGCGGCAAATCTTCACAAACAGAAACATTTTCATTCTCAACAATACCAACACCAGGCGATTTGGCATCAAGTATGCTGGCAGCACCAGCATCCTCATCAGCAACTTTGGTACCAACATTGCGCCCACTACTCAATGGAACATCATGAGCATCATCTCCACCACTAAGGATAACCTCACGCTCAACATCAGTAATCTGATGAAAATAAAAATTCAGAAAAAGTGAATAATATGAACAAAACTAACAATAAAAAATAAGCTACCAATAGGTGCATAGAATAATAAACCTTGGAAGCATTCACAGCAACATCATCGAACTTGCTGCTGCTAACATTCAAAGCGACATCACCAACAGGCAAACAAGGCTCATCACCAACAATAGGACCATGATTCAAATGTAATGAGACAAAAAAACAATGCTATTATGAGCAACAATAAACGATGTGGGATAGAAAAATGAACAAGCAAGACACATCGGTGCGCATGAAATTTTAAGAAAATATTAATAAACACAATGAAAATAAAAATAACCTTGCACTTATCAGTGGATAGATCATTAACTCCACCGTCAACAGAACCCTCAACATTATGATTGCTCTCCTGCATGAAAAGAAAAATTAATAAACAGATGTAGATAAGGAAGTTCAACTACAATACTGACAGCAGAACAACATAGTAAAAACATACAAACAATGAGGACTGACTCACATCAGGAACAGGGTGCTGCGAGCCAACATCGTTCGTACGCTGATCGGAAACATTAGCCTCAGTACCACCATCAGCCCTGCTGTCGGTGCCAGCAGCCTCATCGTGATCAATCTGCATGAAAGAAAATTATTAATAAATAGATGAACATGAGGAAGTTCAACTACAACACTGACATCAGGACAACAACATAAAAATTGCAAACACCAACGACTGACTCACATCAACATCAGGACGCTCAAATCCAACATCATTCGTTTCGTGATCAAAAACATTAGCCTCAGTACCATCACCAGCCCTGCTGTCGGTGGCAGCAGCCTCATCCTGCTCAAACTGCTTGATAACAACATTTGCACTTTCTTCATATGGCTTGCAGCGAGAGTTTTGCGTAGTTCTGAAATGCTTCATGTTGTTCAACAGACGAACCGAGCTCTGAACTAGATTAGCGGCACCGTCGCGCATATCACCGATTAAAATCCTCTCCATCTCAATGTAGTCAACAACTTCCTCAGCGTTAAATTGATGACCTTCAGGAAGGATACCATTGATACAGCTCAAACGCTCAACTGTTGTTGGGACCTTTTGCAGCTCAGAACACACATTACTTAAGATATGCTCAGCACGCTCCAACGCTGAAATAGCAACATCAATACCAAAACCCTGCCTTTGTGAAGCACTAGCATTACTAGGGCCAGGGGGGCATAACCAGCACCCTCAACACCATGACCATCCCTCAACTCATCGGGCAGAGATGAAAACTTCAGAACCTGAGACGACGACATCTCTAGGACTGGCCGTTTATACACTCGGAAAAAACAACCTCCTCTTGAGTTTCCCACTACAAACAAAAGGGAAAAATAGTTAATCAATCAACACAACACATAGGGAAAAATAAATCATGATATTAACAGATTTAAAATCAACACCACTAATAAAACTTTAATTATCATTGCCAATTTGTTAGTATTTACCAAGAGGCCAGTTGAACAAACTTATTCAGTTCAACAACACACGAAACAGCAGTACTAAAAAACCATACCTAAACCATACAAAATATAAACAGGCAACTCTACAGTACACATGTCCACTACAGCAAAAAATAGCTATACCTAAAAATAAAAAAAAGGTCTGCAAGACACAAAACAAACAAAACTCACCGGAAGCTTCCCAAACACCCAAGTCTTTGGATCTGCATTGCCTTTTTTTATCAAATCTGCATCAACCAGATCTGAAAGCTTGGTAGGATCCATGTAACATATGCGGGGGACTCGCATGTCAGGCTCCGCAGTTTTGCCACGGATAAGGCAGTCAAGGTACATTAGTACAGGCCCTATGGCACAGCCTGTGACTGCCTTCCCCATAGTATGGCCACTTTGGTACTTGGCAACAACCCTTCTAAGCTCATCAACCATCAGCTGGCAATAATCCATATTTGCCATGTCCTCAAAGACGAGACCCTCAAACATTGCTGCCTCTCTAGAAACACGTGGGGCAGATCCAGACAACACAACCTTCATAAACACAATAATGAAGAACACTTTCAGAGCAAGGTCATCTTTGCTAGGATCCTTGACGAGCACCTTGAGCTTATTCCTCAAATCCTTTGTCTTGATATCTTTGTCCCTGCTAATGTCAAGCTCCGATCTTAACTTCATCAGAGCGTCATCATATCCGTCCTCTGACGGCCTTGGCGAAGAACGACCACCACGAGGGAAACCAAATAATTGCTGTATACCATCGCTAGTGATGCGAAGCTTCTTATTAGCCTCACCCATGTCAATAGTCATTGTATCACAATCTATCCTCAGGTACAAAACTCCCATCAGAGGGCGGGAAATGTTAGACTTCACCCTCCACCTGAAGATAGAACCAAAACCAGATGCATGAACCCTAGCCACATGCCGACTCTCGAGCAATTTAGCACAATCTTCAACCTCTCTCAACGAACATCGCACAGTTAAGTTCAATTTCCGTTGGTCACCTTCATCCAAGGCAACTTTTCTGGCATTGCCTCCCACCGGCTTGACCGGACTCATAACGCTAACAGGCTGTAAATGAAAACAAAAAAGCCACACCTTAAAAAATGAATATAGAAAACAACAAAAGCATATGAATGCACGTAAAAAGAAAAAGAAAAGATTGCACAAGTTCAACTATTAAAACAACATCAGTACCACCCCTCAATTGATCCAAACAATGATCAGCCTAACCTGGCCGCAATACCAGCCGAAACACAATTAAATCATTGAAAGTACAACTAGTAAATCACATGTAGTACAAAACACAAACCACTGCAAACAATGAATATAGAAAACAAAACAAGCATACGAATGTAAGTAAAAAAAAGATTGCACAAGTTCAACTATTAAAACAACATCAGTACCACCCTCAATTCATGAATACAATGACATGCCTCACCTGGCCAGCATACCAGCCCAAACACAAATTAAATCACTACAATTACAATTAGTAAGTCACATGCACAACAAAACACATACCACTGCAAAAAATGAATATAGGAAACAAAACAAGCATATGAAGGTAAGTAAAACTAAGAAAAGTTTGCACAAGTTCAACTACTAAAACAACATCAGTACCACAATCAAATAGATGCAAAACAATGACCAGCCTCACCTCGCCAGCATACCAGCCCAAACACAATTAAATCGTTGCAAGTACAACTAGCAAGTCACATGCAGTACAAAACACATACCACTGCAAATTTATCTTCTGAATCAACTTCAATACCATCTTCTTCAGATGCAGCATCTTCAGCTTCGACACGAGCACGCTTCTTCACACCTTTGTTCACCTTTGCAGGATGAACTTTACACTTCTTATTTTCTTTCAACAAAGACCGCTCTTGAAGAGGAGACGAAGAAGCCTTCTTATTTGTCAAACCTCGTGGACTCCGACGAACAGAGGAGCCACCAAGTTTGCTTGGACCAATCTTCACAACGACACTATCCGCATCAGCTTTGCTATTACTAGGTTGGGAACCAGCTTTCACACGTGGGCTACGCCTCTGTGTGCCATCAGGATTTTGATCTGACATCTTCCTCTTCAAAACAGCTTTCTTGTCCTTAACTCCATCACGATCAAACACTTGCGTCAAACGAGTTTGCATCAAGTTTGTCTTCACAGGCATGTCACTTCCATGAGATCCGACATGAACAGTTGAAAAACCCGCGTCACCACCTTCACCGCCTACACATTTAGGAGCTTGAGCAACATCAACATAACTTTCTGGCACACAGGCAGCCTTTTGACGCCGTTCCAATTCCTTTCTCTTCTGGAATTCATACTTCTTCTTTCTTATCCTTTCGTCCTCGAGCTGTAACTGCATAGGAACATCCTCAGCTTGGGTAACAGGCTCAGTGCCATCAACACTTTGAGACTGAGTAACAGACAACTGCAAGCTACCATCACCATCATCAACGTTAAATGAATACATTCCATCATTAATATCTTTAACAACATCAGCAATGTCCTCTGGAACACCATGGCTGTCATTAACTGCATAAACCAATAACATAACCATGCACATAAAAAATTAAAACACAATTAACATTGCATACACAAAGATAAATAAAGCACATAGCATCAGACACAAAACAAAATGGAACAACTGATGTAACTAAGCATATATATGTATTAAAGGCTGATAAAAAATAGAGCAAATATAAGGGAAACACCAGCAACATTCGCAAGTTCTTCTAGAGGATTTGGTGTCTCGAAAATAATATTCACAAGATCTTGAAAGCGTTCTGATTTGTCAGAATCAGGAGGCACCGGCACTCCGACATCTGCAACAATCATCATAATTAGCAAAAAAGTACAAGAACAATCAATCAGTTCAACTATGTGAACACTACAAGTTCACCGAATAAAACAAATATGAACCCACCACTTGCAGAACAAACTTCAGGAAACACAACTCTTTCAACACCATACTAGTTCTTCATTGACTACTACAACCTATTCAAATGCCAGGACATCAGATCAGAATACACATGGTGATAAGTACTACATCCTGTCTGCAGGTTGCATCAACTGCCAAAACCATACACGCCATACAATCCAGGACAAAATTAACACATATCAAAATACAAACAACTTATAAAGTCGATACGGCAACAACTGTACAACATAAAAACCAGATCTATTAAAACATCATCCAAAATACAGCGAAAATCACCTGCATTCAATTTGTCCGGACTGGATGATGTACCCATTGAGATCTACAGTCCTAAAATCTGCCGAACCAGATCTGCAATACACATGAACAAAAATTAGGGATTTGAACTATTTCAGAAAGGAAGCACGCCATACAAAAGCAAAACTCTTACCAGCAAACACAAAATCCGCCACGCAATCCAGTATCACTACCGCCAAACGCTCGTTCAACAGCAAAGGAACCCTAGCGAGTGCATCCTGGGACAGCAAAGAGAGCAAGAGATTAGAAATAGAGAGAAAATCTGAACATAAGAGAACGCAAGCAAAGTCAATGGCAGAGCAAAAAGAACAAAACAGAACACCCGGACCTCCACCCCTGGGGTTGAGCCCTCCGGCCGACGCTCCCGCGACGAAACAGGAGTAACAACTCCCCCTCCGAGAAGAGAAGAAGAGGGGAATGAAGACGGAATCGATTTGGGGACGGGAGAGGAGCGGAACGGGGAAGATCGGAGGTTAAAAGGTGAGTGGGAGGGTTAAAAGATGACTGGGAGAAAACGGACGGCTAAAGCCCACAACCATGGCGAAGCCCACTATCTCTAGCCAGTTACAAAACATAATACCAAAAATCAAATACAAATAAAAAAATTTAATATAGATGGTGAAAACAAACGGCTAAAGTACAAATAATAACTCACAAACAGTACAAAAAAATTATCAAACAAGTACAAATGGAAAAAAAATTCATAACGGTCATGTTTTTTCCCTAAAAAATAAAGATAAGATAATGGGGCAAGTCATGTTACGGACTCGCCTCCGCATGCGAGTCCTAGCTCGGCCTCGCCGGGATGGGGGAGGGGGGGTCCCGACCCCCTCCCCCCGGCTCGGCCTCGAGCTAACGCGGCAGTGCGCTCGTTTGACAGGCGCAATGCGGTTATTCTGTTTCCCCCCACCCACGCACCCACACCCCTAAGATAGATAATGGGGCAAAGTCCATACAAGGAATATGCGTCAGTACAACTATGCCCCTCGGTACGGTTCGGTGCGGGGGCAAGTCCTAAAAGATAGAAAACACGGTTATTCTGTTTCCCCACGCACCCACACCCCTAAGATAAGATAATGGGGCAAGTCATGTTA
>NC_041383.1:349120505-349127022 GCF_002162155.2 Triticum dicoccoides | reverse complement strand
TGTTACGGACTCGCCTCCGCATGCGACGCCGCGGCACGCCGCGTCGTCGCCTGCTACGGCTCGTTCCTGGCTCGGCCTCGCCGGGATGGGGGAGGGGGGTCCCGACCCCTCCCCCCTGGCTCGGCCTCGCGCTAACGCGGTAGTGCGCTCGTTTGACAGGCGCAGTGCGGTTATTCTATTTCCCCCCACCCCACGCACCCACACCCCTAAGATAGATAATGGGGCAAAGTCCATACAAGGAAGATGTGTCAGTACAACTATGCCCCTCGGTACGCTTCGCTGCGGGGGCAAGTCATGCCACAGTACTATATTCGAACAAATAAAAAAAGAAAAAGAAAAAATTTACAGCACAAGGACAACAAAGTACCAGTCCAAGTTACTGGTGTAGTCAAGTACTAGATCCAAAAAACAAAAAAATATTGACCGCCCAAGGAGAGGCGCAGGCCCTGACAAATGCTAGATACTTGAACTCGAGCCCGTGGGCGAATCCCTAGTAATCCGCACACCCGCAGGGCCTGCCGTCCAGGGCCCATAGGTCAAGAGAGAGAGAGAGCGAGCGCAGTGTATAAGCGCTCTGGTAAGTGTTCAGAGGAGTTCGACTGGTGAACGTCGGCTGCGCTTATAAACAAGTGTAGAGCCCCCTCGACTAGCAAGGTGGGACTAAACACATAGCTCATGCGCACACCGTGCTGCACAGCCGAGCGAGAGAAGCTATCCGGGCCGAATACAACGACCCAGGCCCATGGCCCAACAAAGTACTTCGCCCCATTACAAAAATCCAGTAGATCACGCACGACTAAAAATAAAAAATGAAAATAATTTAAAAAATAAAACTCACAAGAAAAGTCAGTTAATAAACAAAAATATTATGACAAAGTTCAAACACATCTTAATGGTAAGAAGTAAAAATAATAATATAACACTGTAAATAAAAAAATCAGAAACGAATTTACAAAAAATTTCAACTACTACAATTCATAAGGTTCAAGTACAAATAAAAAGAAAGTACTGTGTAGCGAAGATTATTTTTTTTATTTTAAATAATACCAAAACTATCATTATTCATCTATAAAAAAGAAAAAAAACATGCTCCAAAATTCATGTAAAAAAGTAAGAAAAAAATATTATACAACTAACAAATTTGATTGGTAATTGACAGCCTAAAATAGAGCAGTACTATCATTAACAGAATGTAAGTTCAGCAAACTCAATAACAAAAAGGGGTTCTAAAAAAAATCATCAACGTATAGCACCCGTCTCCTAGTTATGAACATGAAAAATATACCAGCCAAAACAAAGGATGCCCATCAGTTCAACTATAGAAATTGTTCCATTACTAATATAAAGAATGTATAAATAAAACACTTATAATTGAGCAGAACAATAGGAAAAACATTACATAACTAGTTCCATACCATTCTGATAAAACAATACAATTCAACCATCTCACATGCAAATGTTATAAAACAAAAAATACTGCAACATAATCAACCATACACAAATCTCAAAGCCGGCGTCATTTGCCACATTTAAACCTACAACACATAAATTCTGAACGTCAGAGAGTCGTCTTCTCTCAAGAACATAACCATAACCACATCACCATCCTCAAATCCAGACTCAGCCGCAAACTCCTTCCACCCAGTAGTTAGGTTGATGCAACCATCAAAGTCGATGTGGTAGGCAACATCCATCAACTGATACCCATTCTTGTCTGAAGTCTCCATCTTCAGAACACCGGAACTAGGAGCAACAATCCTGATCCTGGGTGACATTTTCTACAAATGGACATGGGAGTACAAAACAAAATGAACACCTGACATAACTGAATTTTTACACAGATATAGGAACGATTTGCATAACAAACTAAAATGGAAAAAATTTGAACCAAAACAACAACACAAAACTAACTAGACATGTGAACTGACTAAATTGAAAAATATACATATAATACACCTACAATAAAAACATCTATTCATAAACAGATCAGGGATTATAGAAAAAATGGTTTAAATAATATTAAGTAATGAACAAATACACACAGAAATCCCTGCTGTTAAAATCCAACAAAACCTAATTAAAAAAATATAGACAGGCTATTCATAAGACAAAGCTGCAGATCCAGTCCATGGGTTTCGAACAGAAACCAACAAGAAAGTAGAAAACAAAACGAATAGAAACACATACCCATGATTCCTTCAAGTCACCATCCGTCAGGCGACAAACATAGGGTGTACGAAACCCATGGTTGCCGTACAGCAAACAAGAAAGTTGCCCACGCCGCTGAGTCTGAGTGAGATCCAAACCAGAGTCATACACATAGCCGTCAGCTATGCGCGCCATCTTTACCAAGCATCCGCATGAACAATCCTCCATCGAACACAAAGGAACAGAGAAAAAGGCAACGAAGAGAAGATAGAGGAACCTAGATCTGATTCTGGAAGAATGAATAAAAGGGAGGGGGAAGACTTGGCCACACACCACACGTAGATGGATAATGTTTATAGTCAGGGACACTCGCAGATTATAAAAATAATAAATAGGCAGATGGGCAACCATCTGGTAGGAAATAGTTATTACACAAGCCATCCAACATTTGACCGCAAATCAGTTCAACTTCAGAAAAACAAGCAGTTCAAAGGTGCACATGTCGAACATATGCAGACAAAACAACACATTCAGAGACAAAAACAAAGTTGAATTCATTTAGTCATTCGAACATCTGCTCCCTCACAACAGAAATCTTAAAAACATAATATTCACTACTTCAGTCATAACGAGCAAATAAATGACGCCATTTTGCCCTGGTAGATGGATGTGGAGCCGTGGCTGCTCTCGCCCTAGCCCAACTAATGATCTGAATATGGTTCCTTCCCCTGCCCTCTGGGAAAAGAAGCTCCAATTCATTGGAGTTGCAAGTATCCATCACCTCATGCGCAAGTCGTCTGTTGAACTCTGCCTCCAGTTCCTCCTCGGCAGCACGTCGCGCCATCTGCCTGCGCCTACGCCTCCTCCTCCTCTGCTCCGCTACTGCAGCCCTCACATCTATGGCGTCCCCCTCCTCCTCTGTAACCTCTCCCAGCTCAGGATCCATCTCCCTTTTCTTTGGTTGCAGCTCGTAGAATGAAACTGACAGAGGGCTCGGCCTTTATAATCAAAGTGCAGAGCCATCGGTGTGGCTCCGATGTCAACACACAATAACAAAACTTTGACACGGCAGCAGTCCAACTACACATACGGGCATCAATTCAAAACAACACTGAAAAACACGCAACTTAATTACACAGTTTGACCAGATTACCCGAAATCGCAGCTTACAGTCAGCCGCCATACACAACCTCCGCCAACGACAAAACAACATGGGAATCTGGGGTAGAAACAACTCAAAAAAGCAAAATTGAAAATGCAAATCTTTTCATACAGTCCTTATATCTCTCCCTGCAACACCAATTCGAAAGTAAAACAACAGAAAAAGAAGAACAGATTTCCATGGCGGGCGTGGGAAACGACCAAGAACACAAAAACTTGTAATCATAAATTACAGATGAAAAAAATCTCAAAGAACTATAACATACCGATAATTCTCACATCAAAAACGTCAAACACGACGTAAATTCAGGCCCACGAACACCACAGTCAACACTGACGCCCAAAATCACATCCGCTGCCAAAATGCCCACGCCGTCACCTCCGGTGACTACAGATCGCGAAACTCATCCAGCTAAGCGCGCAGACGTGCGGAACCCCTTACATGTCTCCTCTAGCAACGAATGGCCCGCAGCATCGCGCCGGGGAACGACTGGAAGCTCCATGTTGCATCCCCTGTTTCCGTCTGCCGTGCATGCAGGAAGATCAGTTCTTGTTAAAAAACACGTCAGTCCAAACTGTGAACCACGTCAGTTCAAAAAGGGTAACAGAATAATATTCTGTTACGCGTAACAGAATAGCTATATATATATGTATATATATATACAGACGGTCTATTCTGCTAATATTAGCAGAATAACTATTCTGCACACCACTTCCGCACTACACGCTGAACGCAAGTGCACTGCATCTTCTTGACGACGAGCACTGCAATATAGACTAGTGAACTTCGCATCGGAAAAAACTGCACGCAGTGTTTTTTCGGTACTGTTTTCGCTCTAATTTTTTGATTGTTTATCGGAACGAGGCGTATAATATACCATTGAAAATATATGGATTAGGCGCAACTTCGCTACGTTGAACACTTTTTGAGATTCCTCGCGGTTTAAGAGCAGTTTCAAAAACGACGCGGTGCATGACGAGTGGCAGCGAATGTATTTTCATGATTTTTTCTAAACCGCGCATCGGAATAAAGCAAATGATATGCCATTGGAAAGATATCGTCAAGGCGCATCTTTTTCATATCTATTATGTTTTCTAATTCGTTACGGTTTAAGAGCAGTTTCAAATTTACTAAATCACGGAATTTTGTTTTTTAAATTTTTTCAAATATTCGGTACTGTTTTTGCTCTAGTTTTTTAACTGTTTGTCGAAACGAGGCGTGTAATACGTCGTTGAAAAGCTGTCGACAAGTCACAACTTTCATATGTAGAAATGGTTTTGAGATTCCTTACGATTTTTAGTTAATTTTGAAAATCGTGCGGCTGACTACGAGAGGCAGCGACCGTTTTTCAAGAAATTTTTACAAACCGGTTGTCGAAATGATTCAAATGATATGTCGTTGGAAAGATATCGACGAGACGCAAAATTTTCATGTAGAACACTCTCTCTAATTTGTTACGATTTAAGAGTAGTTTTAAATTTACCGAAATGCGGACACTCTGTTTTTCGCGACACCCAAATCGACGTGGGTACTTCATCCGACTGAAAACCGCACTGCATCGAATGAAAGACCGCACTGCATTGACCGGGTAAGAGAACTGCATGGTTTCTTTTATTCAAACATAATTTTTTCTTAGACGAGGAAGTGGAGTGCACTTCATATCGGGTGTAAGTGAACCACATCAAGCGAAAAATGAACCGAGACACAAGATTAAGGACACCGTATGATTTTTCTTTGTCTTTTTCTAACTTGTTTTCATAGCGTTAAGTGGACCATATTTTTCAATGTTAATGTGCTGCATCAAACGGGAAAGTGCACAACAATGTCATCATAGAGGACTGCACGCAATTCTTTTTGTCATTTTCTTAAAACCAAAAGAAATGCATAATACAGTTGAGCGAACCTCTAAAAAAACAAAAAAGACGTGCACAGTATAGTGGAGCGAACCTCTCCAAACAATAGAACTGAACCTCTCTGTGGACAAAAGTGAACCTATTGACATAGTTTTTTTTTGCATGTGCAATGTATATTGAGGGGGAATGATACTTGGCTACAACAACAGTGCACTTCATTTTCATGCAAAGTGTGCTGCCTACTGCAATACAGAGACGTGAGGTGGGAGTTTGCTGGAGACCAAGTCGTTGCCGCGGTTGTCGCTCGGTGTGCCCCCAAACTGCATGGAGATGAGCACGGAACCGCATCCCACAATGCCAAAGCTGCACCTCAACGCTTGCTGGACTGCTCAAGGAAACTAGACGCACTGCACGCCAAGCACAAACGAGTCGCACGTCGCTGATGAACTGCACAACAACCCCTGAAAGCAAGCAGCACAAGAAAAGTGTCAACAAGGTGCCACACAAAAAAGATGGTTAATTACACACGCATATCGCCGATGTGAAGTGGAGGAGTTCACTGGGCGGACTAGACGCACGGTCGGCGTAGTGCACGCCGATGTGCTCCGCACTGCATGGGCACGATGCGTGCACTGCACGAACATGTAGAGGGGGAAGGCAACAAACTTCAACACAGGAGGGGATGCATCCAACGTATCCAACAAACTGCATGAACGAGCTGGCCGTTGATGGGGCCGCCAGCGCATTTTTTCAATCACCCCACAAAGAAAAGAAACTGCACACCGGCGGAATCCGAGCTGCCCCCGCTGGAGATGTCAGATGTGAGCTGCGGCAATGGGAGCAGTGGCAGTAGCTAGGAGAGGAAGAGGCAGGGCGGGGTTCCGATCTGCTCGGAGTCACGGCACCAGCGACGAAGAAAGGCAAGATGATGTGGACTGCAACGGGTAGAACGGCAAGCACCGGGGGCTTCAACGTGTGCTGTTGTGTCACTGCCGTCGATGGGGCCGCCGACACACCCACGTACTGCAACCACCACCAGAGTGCACCGCCCAACGCCCAGCTCCCCAACCGTGACACTCGAGGCGAGAGGTGGTCGACGATGAGCCCCTACCTTGATCTGGCATCCGTGGATGTGGATCCAAGCGTCGGCATGGGCGCCGGAATGGATCAGGTCGGTGTAGAGGTCAAAGGCCGCCGGGGAGGCGGATCCGGGCATGGGGGACGGGATCCTCCCGCGGGCAGGGGCGGCGTCCAGGCTGCCGACGTCGACACAGGGCAGGATGGCGCGAGCCCAGCCCGCCGGTGATGCAGGGCAGGGGCGGTGCCAGCCCAGCCCGCCGGTGGGTGGGTCGAC
>NC_041383.1:349087558-349120181 GCF_002162155.2 Triticum dicoccoides | reverse complement strand
AGGTGGGGGTGGGGGTGTTTATTTTTTTATTGCCTGCGCGGTTCGGTTCAGGTTTCGTTGCAGTGTCAAAGTGTTAGCAGAATAAGAGTTTGGTGTGCAGAATAAGGTCTTAAGGGTGTTATCATAATAGACCCACCCTATATATATATATATATATATATATATATATATATATATATATATATATATATATATATATATAGTCGAATAATTTCGACAAGATATAAATTAACAAACAAACTACCAATCAAGCAAACAATCTAGTATCTTCATACCACAAAAGTGGACATAATCAGATACGATAACACGATAACATTGCAATGTAAAACAAGCATGAATGGTGGTCTCAGCACTAGTTCCTACTTAACTGGTCAACATACTTGAGGGGGCTAACTAATAAACAACAAGAAGTATAACTAGTTGATAAAATAATTTTCACTCCTATGGCTTTTCTAATCCATTTTCTAGGGTCACGTCCTACAGTCAACACACTGTTCTGATGCCATCTGTAACGACCAAATCTCGAAGGATTTGAGTCTCTGTGCTTAAAGTGCTAGTCCCTGGATCGAACTCGCTAGCACACACAATATAGATGAATACTAGAATAGCAAGTGCATCATTTATTACAATGTATGATCTGGAATGTATAAAATAAAACAATCTGCATAGCACTTGGCTAGCTTTATTCAATCAAACAACGGAAATGTAGCAGAAAATAACGATGAGTCCCATGATAGCCCACTGGCGATGCTGAGTGCAGACTCATGACCCTAACGGTACCTTACTCTTTGTCTGCATATCCTGCAACATGAGACGTTGCAGCCATATAGGTCAATACTTTGAATGTATCGGCAAGTTACACATGAGTAATAATAGCAGACCTACATGTATATGCATAGTACAACAAAAGGAAGGCTTGAGGGTTTATTTTGCAGAAAGCTGATTTTATCCTCATAACTACCTAATAGTAAATTTTTTATTTAGTTGTTTTATTACTACAATTAAATACACAAGGTTGAGTTGGCAAAATCAACTCCAACCTACCCTTTATTAAGTTCCCCACAAATATTATTAAGTGTCACATCTGTCAAGATCATCCAACAACTGTAATGGCATAGTGGCTCAAATTTGCCCATAACCGGGGACACGGCTAATCATGATTAGTTTTAATACTCTGTAGAGTTTAGTACGCTTTACCCACTAGACCCAATCCGAGGATTGAGACGAAGTCTTTCAGAAGCAGTCCCCTAGTCCCAACAGGAGGCCCATCCCAAGTATTATATCTACATCTGCTGGCACATCCGGGTAAGGGTTCCACAACTGATCAACTAAGCCAGATCCCATTTAGCCACTGGCCGTACATGGAAGCTACTAGTCACTAAGTCTGTCTAATCTTTTCGAACCTGGGCGGCCGTCCACTTACATTCAGAGGGTAAAAACCATGATGTTCTTGAAACCACCCTTCAATACCAATTCCGCCTAGAGGTGAATTAAGTCCTCAGTTACTACTCAATTTTATTATATTTATAATCCTCACATAATCTCAATGTGTACACGAACCACCCTCATCTACAAAGCATAGCAACTACAACTACCACGATTTGAAATGACAGGAAGATAGCTCAACAACATATAGCAAAATAATATAGTATTCCTATGCATGCATATATTCATAGTGTGATATAACTACATGCATAGAAAACAATAGGTAAAGGATGATCAACATGTAACTTCTGGTTCAAAAAGTCACACTCCTGACAATAGCTCGCGTCGCACTCCGGAAAAACTACACGTTTAACACAATTCAACAAATCAATCATCGGAACATGAATAGAACCAAAAGAAAACCAACAGCAAGAAAACCAATTTTAAAACTCAACAACAAAAGCTTAACAGCACCTAAATTGCACTACGGTCACAACGCAAAAAGAATCACTCGATTCCGATAAACGGTTTGAATGTTACGGCCTCCGGAAGATTTATTTCAAATTTGAACGAATTCAAATTTAAAAAGTGCAAACATGTGCAAAGTTTGGTTCTATGATAAAGTGCTGATTTTTGTGAGATCATAGGAAAAAGAATCACCTAATTTTGGATATACAGATTAGGAGTTATAGCTAATGGAAGCTTTAGTTGCAAAACTGAAAAAGACAAAAACCAACAGAAAACTCCTAGCTAGAAATTACTGTAGCGACGCTGTAGCGGTTGCCATGTGGCAGCAGCCGACTGGCCGAAGCCTACTTTGTGCACGTGTGCTCACCAGAGAACAGAGGACGGCGGCGGCGCGTCTGTGACGGGTCTCCGGCGAAGGTAAGGGGATGGGTGGATGCGGCGGTGAGTAGCGGAGGTGGTGGTGGTGTTCAACGGCGGCGGGGCGTCCTCTACTAACGGCCGAGGATGTGAACGGCGGCTGCTCCGGTGTGTCGGCTCAGCGGCGGGTGGTCGCCCCAGTGTGCTCTGGTCCACAGAAGCGAGTCAAAAAGCAGGCAACCGAGCGGGGAAAACAAAGGAAGCAGGCGGAGCGGCTCCAAGTGCACTTATGGCGGCGAAATCGCCCATCGAACGGCGGCGGACGACGGAGCTCCTCGCGAGATGCGCTTTGCCCTAATCGAGGCGTGCAGCAGCGGGGAAGATCGAGGAGGGGATGCGGGGTTTCCCTGGGTGTTCTGCTTGAGCACGGCAGCTCGGGCGCGCTCGAGGTGGTCCAGGGCGCGAGATCGACTCGGGTTCGACCTCGGCGTGCGTGCAGCGTACGGTCCGGCCCGGGGAAGGAGAAGTAGGTGCGGTGCAGGGCCCGCTGGTCAGTGGCTGAGCGGCGAAGCGATGGGTGCGGCGGTGCGTACCGATTCGCGGAGTGGGGTGCTGGGCTGCGGGCGGTGGCTGTTGTGCATTGGGCCGCGACTGTTGTGCACTGGGCACTGCGCTGTGCTGCGTGCTGCTTTTTTTTAAAACACAACTACAAAAACAAAAATAAATAAAATAAAATAACCACAATATAAACTAAACAAAAAATAGAGATACACATTAAAATATATACTACTAATATAAACTACAGGAACACTAGTTCCTCACCTAATGCAATTTTGGAAAATCATTTTATGCAATAGGCCACACAAAACAGCAACAAAACACTCAAATAAAATACTTTGGAGACTAATAAAAATATCAGAACATAACAGATGAACTGGAAATAATATTTTGGACATTATGAACATTTTTAGAACAGGGGAGAAGTCATGTTATCTCCACTCCAATAAATTGCCTTTAGTTGCATAATGAAAGGAATATTGCAGAAGAGGAAATAATGCATGGAAAATATGATATGCATATGTATGATCTAATAACATCCTAATTTAGGAAAATTGGGATGTTACACTGGCGCAGGCGGCACCTGGGGCGCGGCCGCGGAGGCCGGGGAGCAGCGCCGACGTGGCCAGGAACGGCCACGGCCGTCGACGAGGGTGCGAGGCGTGAAGTTTTGAGGCCTCGTGCTCTCGGTTATGAGCGTGCTAATAACGTGTGAAGATTGAGATCGAGAGAGAATCAATAATGAACAGTAATCTCAAACTCTTGCTTCATTGATGATGACAAATGGATATATATATATATATATATATATACAATGTGAGGAGTCGTGACCCGCGGAGGGGTCGCGTTGAACAGATGCAACACAGTCGGTAACTATGACAGTTGCTAAACTAAGCAGAGATTATTAGGATTATAATTAATCCTTAACACTCCTAAACTACTTTTGGCCGTCGGCGGTTTGCACATAGTAGTAGGCACCGTCGAAGTAGTGGTAGTTGTCCTCGGTGGCATCTGGCTCCGGGGCTTCGACATCTAATTGCATCAATTGGGTATAGAGGGAAAAGTGGGAGCAAACCAACCATGAGTACTCATCCAAAGTACTCCCTCCGTCTGGAAATACTTGTCGGAGAAATGCATAAAAATGGACGTATCTAAAACTAATATACGTCTAGATACATCCATTCCTTCGACAAGTATTTCCGGACGGAGGGAGTACTCGCAAGACTTACATCAGATCTATACTACAGATGCATCAATTTCAATAAAAGGGGTAGTATCTGTGGACTAGACTGCAGAATGCCAAAATAAGAGGGGGAGAAGCTAGTCCTATTAAAGACCACGCTTCTGGCAGCCTCCATCTTGAAGCATGTAGAAGAGAGTAGCAAGAATAGTAACAAGTGTCAAAGTGTAGCATAATCATACACGGCGATCCCCCCACGTCACCCGGTGAGAGAGCGATAACTGGGTTGTATCTGTCACTTGTCTAGGTGTGTTTTGTTAAGTATCTGGTTTTAATTGTAAGAGGTCGGAATACAACTCCAAGTCGTCCTGTTACCGTGTACACGACTATTCGAATAGATTACTTCCCTGCAGGGGTGTACCACATTACCCGATACGCTCAATCATCTCTGGTCGGACACACTTTCCTAGGTCATACCCGGCCTCGGAAGATCAACACGTCGCAACCCTACCTAGGCTCAACAGAGAGGCCAGCACGCTGGTCTACATCCTAAGCGTGCAAAGGTCTTGGGCCCATCACCCTTTGAACTGCACGTTGTGTGGGTGGCCCAGATCAGTCTGGCAACCTCCTTTACAAGGCAGGTGCTTACGCGGATCACCCGGGCGCGCGTCGCTTAGTGGTTGACGTCTGAAAAGCTTCGGCTGATACTACGACGCTGGTTGCCGATATCTTGTCCCGTGTGGCACTAGTGCGTATAGGTCAGTGACCAATTCAGATCAAATATCCAAACTCGCTAGGCGCGTTATTTTGATGTAATCGTGGACGTTGACCAAGGACCAGGCCCACCTCTCTCCTGGGTGGTCTCAACCTGCCCTATCGCTCCACCACAAAGTAACACTCGAGGCCCGTCGGGAACCCATGCCCACCACTACCTGGATGGAACCACCTGTCCCTTCAGCCCCCACTTCCGAATAGTAACATAAATGTTATAGTAGTATATAGTATGTATCTGTGATCACCTCCCGAAGTGATCATAGACCGATAGTATAGCATGGCAGACGGACAAGTATGTAGGGCCACTGATGGAAATCTAGCATCCTACACTAAGCATTTAGGATTGCAGGTAAAGTAACAATAGTACTAACAAGGACAAACTATGCAACAGAATACGATCATCCAAAAAGCAGTAACAGCTACACTACTGTAATGCAAGCAGTAGAGAAAAGGAGTAGGCAATATCAGGATGATCAAGTAGGTTTTGCTTGCCTGGAAGCTCTACAGAGAAGGACGGGTCATCAGGGGTGTAGCCGTTGTCAGGAGCAGCGACGTCAACCTCGAAGTCTACCGGAGAGAAGAGGGGAAAGAAACAATAAATACAATGCAAATAGATGCATGACAAGACAATAAGGGGTGCTAGGTGTGATCTAACGTAGTACTAGGCGGTACCGGCGAAGGGGGAAAACATCCGGGAAAGTATTCCCGGAGTTTCGCATTTTCGGAAAGATAAAACAGAGGGGGACAGTTCCATGTTCGCTATGCTAGGGACGTGTGGCAGACGAACGGAGTGTGTATTTGGAATCGTCACGTTTTTCTACGGAACTTTGATGTATAAAGTATTTTCATCCGAATTACGAATTATTTTATATTAATTTTCAAATTTTTAATAATTTTTTAAATTAATAGATTTAATTTAATTCGAAAATATAATAACATTAACTGCTATGGGTACACAGAAGTGTACCCCAGTAGTTTGTACATGTGGCTGCCATGTGGGGCCCTGTTGACTGGCCAGTCAGCAGTCAACAGTTGACTGCTGATTGGTCAATTAAAGGGGGGCCATGTGTCATTGTCACATAATCCTAACTAATAGATTCGTTAGTTTAGTTAGTTAATTAGGTTAACTAACTTAGGTTAATTAAGTTAATTAGTTTATTAAGCCAAATTAATCAAGTCAATTAATTGGCTAATTAATTATTTTTTTATAAATTCCGTTTTTGTTTTTTTGGGGGCTGGTCCCCAGCTGTAAGTGCATCTAGTGCCCCTTAGTGATTTTGGTGTATTGAAGACTTATAGGTTAAGGGACTAATATGTTTGTGAGTGTACACAGACTCTATAAGTCAATGAGGAGTTTGATATTTACAATGAAAGTCGACCCCTAAAAATGAATGTCTTCGGCTGAAGACTTTGGTTCTCCTGAAGACTTTGAAAGTGAAGAAATTGGTGTGACCCTCAAGATGTGGATATTTATGCGAGGATTATGAAGCGCCAATACTTTTGTTTTCATAGTTTTGTTTTCTTTTTCTTGAGTCATAGGAAACACCGTACTGTTAAACTGGGTCGAGGTAATACTAAGGAAACTGATTTCCAAGTGATGCTCGTCTCAAAATCCTACACCTACCCAATCCTTCAAGTGAAGCCATTGAAAATCTCATATCAGTTCAGTCGATTTGTTCAGTGACAGAGACAAAGATCTTCTGGTCTCTGAAGAATTTGTTCTGACGAGGAGTTAGGAATTCGACAGTGCGAATTGCCTACACAATGAGGAACATGATAGCCATGAGGAATTTGAACCTCAAATCCGACCGTTGCTGTGCCACGCGCCAGCTGTCCAAAATATCCTACCACCTAATGGTCATATCAGATAAGGGCATTTATGTCTTATCATGTCGGGCTGCTCGCTATAAATAGCCGCCCCCTACAACCACTAGCTGGTTGACTGCTCCGAGAGAAACTGACACTTGTCATTTGAGAGCATCCCATCCTCCGAGGACTTTGAGTGAAAATCATCAAGTGAGGAAAACCCAAATCCCAAACCCAAACGTACAAAACCCAAAGTGATTGAGCATCACTGAAGAGATTGTTCCTCTGTGGAACCGATGCTTGTTACCTTTGAGGACTATGTATCCTCCAGACGGTTAGGCGTCATGGTCTGAGCATCCAAGAGGAATTGTGGATTGCCGAGTGACCAAGTCTGTGAAGGTTTGGAAGTCACCTGTGAATACTTACCACTACTGTTGGGCGAGGTCTGTGTGATCTTAGCTCAAGGAGAATACAGTGAGGACTGTGTGTCCTCGAGTTTAAGTAATCAGCCGCTCCAACCAGACGTACAACTGTCACAACAGTTGGAACTGGTCTACCAAATCATTGTCTTCACCAAGCCTACTGGTTCTATTTCCTCAGCCCTTTCATTTCCTCAGTTATGTGTTGATGAACCTGATCATTACTGTTTGAAGACTTTGACTGAAGACTTTCTCAAATTCCTCAATCCTATTTCTTCAGTCTGTTTTGTTTTCATCCTGCTTATCCTCTGTTTATGCTTTCCGTGCTCTGTGTTTGTCTTTCATTTCATCATGATGACTATGCTGTTACTCTGTTATGCTTACACCTGAGTACTTATTCCGCTGCAAGTAGTTCTTCGCTTAGGAATTTCCTCACCCTGAAATTCCTTAGTGAAGAATTCATAAAAATCTCCTGTTCACCCCCTTGTTGACGTAACGCACTTTCAATTGGTATCAGAGCAAGGTACTCCCTTGTCCTGTGTGATTTTAGTTTAACCGCCTGGAGTTTTAGTTATGTTGACTGCAGGAATGAAGAAAGTGACATGCCCAATCTTTGACTGTCATGAGTATCCCAAGTGGAAGGCCATGATGAAGAAGCGACTCATGGCGTTGAACAACGAACTGTGGACCATCACTGAGATTGGTCTCACCGATCTCTGCAAGATGGCAGAGGCTGATGACATTTGCAAGTACACTCTACTCAACCTCATGGCAAAAGATGTCATCTGCTCTTGTTTGTCCCAAAATCAGTTCAGGAACATCATGCATCTCAATCATGCGAAGCTAATCTGGTACCGACTTTCTGAGGTCTACGAAGGCCATCTTACTCGTCATGATCCTTGGTTTGAGGATTTCAAGGAATCACTCAAGGAGATGACTTTCGCACCTGAATCATCATTCTCTTCACCATGCCTTATGGCAAAGGATGCCAAGGTAATAGAATGCTACCTTTCCGAATCTAGTGATGATGAATCAGGTGCTGAATTTGGCCCCAGCTATGTCAAACTTGCTTCCCTTGCCACTAAACAACAAAGAGCTCTTGAAAAAGTTCAAACATGCTAGATGAAAGCGATGATATGTTGGGTGAGGAATTGATTTGAACTAAGACTCTGATAGATAATCTTCAGAGACTTCAAACTCGGTTTGACAACCTTCAAAATCATCATAACACTCTCTTAACTGATCATGAAAAGCTTTCTTATGAATTTCTTCAGAGAAAGCAAGATCTTGAGAAGTTAAAAGCGAGTTATGAAGATCTTCAGAAGGAAAACGATTCATTGCTTGCTCAACAGACCAGTTCCGCTCAGGAAGAATTTATTCCACCATGTCTAAAATGCTTTGAGTGTGAATCTGCTAATTCATCACCTAAATGTTCAAATGCTTCTATTCCTGCAAATTCTTCAACTGTCTCTGTTGTCACAAATTCCTCATCTGAGGATACCACATGTATCACTGACGATAATGCAAGGCTGAAGGAATTGTATGTGACAGGCATTTACAAAAGCCTCAAAGGGCATCAGACTCTATGTGATGTGCTCAAAAAGCAGATCTTGAACAGGAACCCTAGGAAAGAGGGTATTGCATTTGAGAGGAAACTCAATGCTGATGGGACCTACTGGAAACCCGAGCAGTATCCCAAAACCTTATGGGTTGCTGCGAAAGGACCTCCTGTAGATCCATGCACTTTATCTGGCTTTACCTTTGATTCTAGATATTCCTCTGATGAGTCATTTGACTCCAACTATAAGCTGTTTACGAATCAGAATGGTGAAGTATTTGCTCGATATGTTGGAACTAATTGCAGGAACGGTCCCCCTATGAAGAAAATCTGGGTTCCTAAAAGATGCCTTGAAAATCTTCAGGTGAATGTCATCATGACACCCCCAATGAAGAATAGTAACCCAGATCAAATTCTTCTTATGGATCCAAGTCCTCATATGGACCAAATTCTTCATATGGATCAAATTCCTCACATGGATCAAAATCCTCATATGAACATCATCGTGCTAACACTTCTGTTTCGCAGGGAAAGTCTAAAGGCTATGAATATGTGCATTATTCTTCAAACCATTATGTTCATAAGTCCTCGAAGAATTTCTCTGTTTATTCATATGCTTATCCTAACCACTCTTTTGTGAAACGAAGTGCACTGGCTTCTATGCCATCCTTTTCTTATGGAGCTCGCAGAATGATGAACTCTTTGCCACCCCTCCAGATATGGGTGGTGAAGAAAAATAACTAATCTGTTATGCAGGGTCAGGTCTCCAGACGAACTTAATCGTCTGAAGAATTTGCTGGAGACTTGAATGTGCTTGAAAGGACGCAAGCTAATCATGAAGAAATGAATCATTCATATCTCACGTCCTCATACTACTATATCTGTTACTGTTGATGAAATTGATATCATATTCTTCACTGATGAAGTATATGGGTTCGTAGGTTGCACTAATTCATCTGCGGGATGAACAACCCAAAGCTACTGAGTGGGTCCTCGACAGTGGATGTACAAATCACATGACTGGTGATAGGAGCTTGTTGATGGACACTAATTTGTCCCCATCTCATCTGAAGCATATCACCTACGCTGACAAAGGCAAAAGCAAGGTATTGGGTCTAGGTAAGGTTGCAATCTCAAAGGATAAACACATGGACAAAGTCATGCTTGTCGAGTCCTTAGGATTCAATCTTATGTCTGTCTCAATGCCTTGTGATCTTGATATGGTTGTTGTCTTCGGCAAATATCGTTGCCTTGTGCTAATGGAATCTGACAACTCCAAAGTCTTCAAAGGCTTTAGGAAAGGAGACTTGTATATTGTTGATTTCTCTGTAGGACCACAGCCTGCCACTTGTCTACTTGCAAAAGCTTTAGAATGCTGGTTATGGCATCGACGACTTGGTCATGCTGGAATGAGGAACTCGCATACACTCGTGAAGAACAAGCATGTCATGAGCATCGAGGGTGTCAAATTCCTCAAAGATCATGTTTGTGGGGCTTGTTAGGCTGGAAAAATCACTAGAGCCAAGCATCCCTCAAAGACTATCATGACCACTTCTCGTCCCTTTGAATTACTTCATATGGATCTCTTCGGCCCTACTCATTATGCCACGTTCTCTAGTTCTGCATCATTATATGGCTTTGTCATATTTGATGACTATTCTCGTTACACATGGGTGCATATCATCACTTACAAAAATGAAGTGCAGGAAGTCTTCAGACGATTTTCCTCAAGGGCTTCCACTAACTTCGGTGTGAAGATCAAGCATATCAGGAGTGATAATCGAACCGAGTTCAAGAACACTGGCCTTGATGAATATCTCGATATGCTTGGTATTACTCACGAATAATCTGCTCCTTATACTCCTCAGTAGAATGGCGTCGTGGAGCGTAAGAACATGACCCTTGTTGAGATGGCTCGCACCATGCTTGATGAATACAAGGCACCTCAACGCTTCTGGCCTGGAGCAGTTAATACTGCATGCCACATCATCAACAGGGTATATCTTCACAAATTCTTCAAAAAGACCTCATATGAACTCCTCACTGACAAGAAACCCAATGTAAGTTATTTCAAAGTCTTCGGTGCTAAATGTTGGATTAGAGATCCTCACCGTCACTCTAAATTTGCACCGAAAGCACATGAGGGTTTTATGCTTGGTTACAGAAAGGACTCGCACACCTACAGAGTCTTCAACATCAATCATCACAAGGTTGTTGAAACTGTAGATGTGCGGTTCGATGAAACTAATGGCTCACAAAGAGAGCACGTACCTCATGTGCTATATGAAATGTCACCTGAGGAATCCATAAAGTTCAAAGCTACTGAGGATGTCATCCCTACCGAAGAATCTGCTAAAGAAGTCACTCCGGATCGTGAAGAAAATCCCGCTGGTGCTGCTGAAGAAACTGGTCCTGAAGAAAGTGTTGGGCCTAAGCAAAGTCATCAAACCGCACATCCTTGCGTTGCAAACGAAGTGCAGATTGAGAAGATCATGGATGACATCAACGCACTAGGTCCCCTCACGCGCTCAAAAGCTTCACATTTATCTAACTTTTGTGGGCATTTTGCATTTGTCTCTATCACAGAGCCCACCAAAGTTGATGAAGCATTCATGGAATCTGAGTGGATTCAAGCCATGCAAGATGAATTGCATCAATTCGAGCTCAACAATGTGTGGGAGCTTGTCAAGCGACCAGACCCACGCAAGCGCAACATATCGATACCAAATGGATCTACCACAACAAACAAGACGAAAATGGCCTCGTGGTGAGGAATAAGGCTCGTCTTGTAGCTCAAGGCTACACACAGGTTGAAGGAATTGATTTCGATGAAACTTTTGCACCTGTTGCTAGACTTGAGGCTATTCGCATATTGCTTGCTTATGCTAACCATCATAATATCATCTTACATCAAATGGATGTGAAAAGTGCATTCCTCAATGGTAATCTTGAGGAAGAAGTATATGTTGCTCAACCACCAGGTTTTGAGGATCCAAAATTTCCAGATCACGTCTACAGACTCAGCAAGGCCCTCTATGGCCTCAAGCAAGCACCTCGGGCGTGGTATGACACACTGAAGAAATTCCTCATGAAGAAAGGCTTCAAACCCGGTTCACTTGACCCAACTCTTTTCACCAAAACATATGATGATGAATTATTCATGTGCCAAATATATGTTGATGATATTATCTTTGGCTGTACTAACCAACGTTACAATGATGAATTTGCCTATATGATGAGTGAAGAATATCAAATGTCTATGATGGGAGAATTGAAATTCTTCTTAGGTCTTCAGATTCATCAACAATACAATGGCATATTCATATCTCAGGAGAAATACCTCAAGGATGTGTTGAGGAAATTTGGCATGCAAGATTGCAAAGGCGTCAAAATCCCTATGCCCACAAATGGCCATCTATGCACTGATGAAAATGGTAAAGACTTCGATCAAAAGGTATACTACTCCATGATTGGCTCTTTATTGTACCTATGTGCATCTAGGCCGGATATTATGCTTAGTGTTTGCATGTGTTCCCGATTTCAAGCTATGCACCGAAGGAATCACACCATAAGGCTATGAAACATATTCTTCGATATCTAGCTCACACACCAACACTTGGATTATGGTATCCCAAGGGCTCTTCCTTTGATCTCATTGGATATTCAGACTCTGACTATGCTGGCGACCGGGTGGACCGCAAGTCAACATCAGGCACATGTCATTTCCTCGTACGATCCTTGGTATGTTGGTCCCCGAAGAAATAGAACTGCATATCACTCTCCACTACAGAAGCTGAGTACATTGCTGTTGGATCTTGCTATGCTCAATTACTATGGATGAAGCAAACATTCAAGGACTATGGCATCAATGTGAAGAATGTGCCACTCTACTGTGACAATGAGAGTGCTATCAAGATTGCTCACAACCCAGTTCAGCATTCGAAGACAAAGCACATCCAGATTCATCATCATTTTCTTCGTGACCATGTGTTGAAGGGCGAAATCTCCATCGACCACGCAAGCACTGAAGACCAGCTGGCCAATATCTTCACAAAGCCCTTGGAGGAGAAGAGATTTAGCAAGTTGCGGTGTGAGCTAAATATCCTAGAATCTTCGATGTTCTTTGAAAAGGACACACATCCTAACACTTATGCTGACTTGATGACTTAGATGTGCAACACATGAAGTAACGTTTTTCTTCAATCAATGACAACTAACCCTCTAAGTGTGAAGAAATTAATGAAGAAATTGATTCTTAGAACCCTACAAGAGTTGTACGCGGTGTCTGAAATCAGCTTCCTTATACGGTGGGTTACGCCACCAACCAAAGTTGAAAATCTTCATTTTGAGTTTTTCATCATTTTTGAAATTCCTCAGTTTTTTCAAATTCTTCAACTTTGCATTGACTTCACTCTTTCCCTCGTTGTTCTTAATTGATTATATATGAGTTTATCTCCTCCACAACATTCACTTATTGCTAATTCTTCAAGTTGTATTTTCTGCTAAGTGAATGTGATCGGATCCTTATCCCCCTCTATGCTAAACTCAACCCAATCTGTTCACAAGTTCTTCATGTGCGTTCTATTTGAAACTTTTTCAAATACTTCACTGTGTCCTTGTCAACTGAAGATATTGCGAACCAAACTTTAAAATATTCTTATCTGAATTTTCGGCTTTTGCCGGTCAAACCGTTACGCATTCCATGATATACTTATCTATTCACCCACGATCTCACACGATCGCCACCTCTCAGTACATGGGTGACACATGTCGTGTGAAATGAGAAGGGTCAGGGGCACGTTCGTCCAATTTCCTCGGACGAGTGGTTTTTCACCTCAGCTATAAATACCCCCTCCCCTCCTCACTTCGTTTTTACTCCGCTCGACCTCACTCCCTCGCTCGAGCTTCTCAAAACCTAGCGCCGCCGCTACTTCCATCATCGCCGGTGAGGAAGAGCTTCACTGCCTCGACCTCGTCCCCGTCATACTTGCATCGACCGCGGACATCTTCTTTCCGCTGCCGCCGTAGACATCTTCTTCTGCCAAGTTAGGGCGTGGAAGATCCGAGCCGACAAACTTCCAGATCTACACCTTTTGTTCGTCGTGTTCTTCATCAAGGGTAATTAAAAGTTACTTTTACTGCATTTATTCTACTGATGATTTTCATCAAATCTTCAAAAGGTGTTTATTCTTCAACCTCCACACTATAAACACCTAGCAAAAATCTTCAGTTCTTGATCTATTTCTCTAAGTATCGTTTTTCTTCATGATTCCTCAAATGTGTGAATCTCACGATCCACACAACTCTGGAACCTAAGTCAAAGAACGCTTAGTGAAATTCTTCAAGACACATTGGGTCAATTTCCTCAAACTTGTTCAATTTTACAAAAACTGCTCAGAACACATATGACCTCTCCAAATTCTTCGCACCTATACTCTGTTCACAGGTACACATGTCTGCTGCTGAATCACTAGGTTCTCGTCAACTTAACTCATTCGCAGTATTCCTCGAAGAAAAGCTGCATACTTCTTCAGAGAACTCAATCGTTCAAATTCCTCAGCTGAAGAAAATGACAGATGGTAAAAGGCCTCAGAAAGGAGGAAAGAAGCTTGAAGTCAATACTGCCTTTGAGATCCTTGATGACATTTATGCAGGGTACTACACACCTGATGAGGCAACCCATGGCAAAGAAACCAAGAATGAGCGCAAAGTGCGTATACATAGGATTGAAAGAAGATGGGCTAGAGAATGGAGGGAGTACAGATATGTCACTCCCAAATACATGAAGAAATTCGCTCTTCACCCTCCATGCTCAAGACCTCCTCTGGCACCTGGCCAAAGAGCTGATCCAACAAGCCTTAAACGTGGCGAGGATTAGGCGGCAAGCTAAATTGGCCAAGCAGGCCAAAGAAGCAGTGAAGAAATTCAATGAGGATTGTGCTGCTGCCACTGCCGAGGCTTCTTCAAGCAAGAAGGCTATGGCAAAGAAGCCTGCCTATAAACCTCCATGTTCCTCAGCAATGCCCTCACGGCCAAGTTCTTCTTCAATGCCCTCACGGCCAAGCTCCTTTGTGCCATTGAGGAAAATTCCTCAAGCTGCCCCAGTTCCTCAGACTGCACAAATTCCTCGAGCTTCAAAACCTTCAGCTCCTCTGGCAAAATCCTCGGCACCTGTGCATCTCGCCACATGCCAAAGGACCACTGGCATATCAATTGCCTCAGGAGCTTCAGCAAGTTCTCCAGCTCATCCTTCATCAAACGATCCCACACTGCTAAAGAACAAGGCCACTGCTGGACGAGGCACTAGACCAAGTCCTCACAAGAAGCAAGTGGTCTTCCATACTCCATCTGATGATGAGGCTGGTGATGATGAATTAGCTGATATCATCAAGGACAGACAGCAGCGGGCTGCTAGAGCCAAAGGGAGTGTTGTGCCCCTTCTACTGGATCCGAAGAAAATCCCGAATGTCATCGATCCCTGGCACAAAGATCCCAATGCTCCAATGCCAGAGCTGGGCCACTCCTGGACAAAGTCACATGGTGATGACGTTCATCGCTGAAGAAAAATGGAAATATGATCAAGCCAGAGTGGCTAAGAAAGCTCAGTATAAAAAGCAGCGCTTTCTGAAAGATAATGTTCTAAGTCTTTCGCCTCAGCAGCTCATTGGACTTCAATCTAAAATCAAAAAGCTCAGTGATGATTTGACGCCTACAAGGCAGAATGGCTAGGAGCCAAGGTCAGATTCGTCAAGATGGCGAAGAAATTCACTTCAAGTGCTGCTGCTCATATGCACGTTGAAGTCATTCCGGCTGAAGCATCTGCTCAAGCCACTGAAGGAAATGCCAGCACCGCTGATGAAAATCAGGCTGCTGATGAAACTGCAAGTAACAGGGCTGCTGAAGAAATTCCAGCCTCTGAAGAAAGTGCCAGGGTAACCACTAGTGTTGCGCCTGAAGAATCTGCCAGGCCAGCTGAAGCATCTGTTGCTGCGCTTGAAGAAATTGCTCAAGACAGGCCAATTGCATCAGTTGTGCCTGAAGAAATTGCCCCAAATACCTCTGCTCCTCCTGCACCTACACCAAGTCCAGTTCTTCCTTCTGCTCCGGAAGGGAAGAAGACCAAAGCTGCAGAGCGAGCTGCTCTGAAGAAGAGGAAAGCATCAGCTGCCTCAGAATCTTCTACACCCAAGAAGGCGAAGATTATGACAAGCTCTATTGACAATCCCATTGATGCTGTTCCTCTTTCAAGCATGCCACCAAAGGAACTTGTTCCTTATGGTCAAGAATATCATATTCCTGAAGAATCTACTGAAGAAGATCCCTCTGCTACTTCCACAAAGTAGATGGATGAAGAAATTGAAGCTGATGTTATCACTTCAACCCCTTAGGTATCATCGCCAACGCCTCAGTTCACTGCTGAAGAGGCCGACGTTGAAGAAATGGAAGTGGATGAGGATGTGGACATTGGCTGCACCACTCCATGATGAATGATGATTTTTGGGATAGTCAACACCCCAACTCTCCTCTGTTCACACCACTACAACAAATTCCTCAGTCCCCAGCACCAACAGAAGTTCAGATGGGCTCTGAAGAAATCCATAATGCCCCTTCCATTATAGCCACTAGTGCTGATGAAAATGCTGCTGAAGAAATGGAGGCCCGGGCTGCAAATGAAGCAGAAACTGAAATTCCTCAGCCTGCGGATCCAGAAATTGAGATTCCAGAGGTTGTATTGCAAATCACTGACACTCCTCAGCCCCAGCCAAAGAATCCATTCTCCAAAACTCCAAAGTTCAAGGTTGATGCCTTTTGAATGAGCATGTATTCTTCACTGATTGCAATCCCTATGATTCTGCTCGTCTGAGGAGGAAGCGATTCTGGACAGCCAGTCAAGCAAATTTCTATTCTTCAGTGCTTTGCAACAAGGATAAAGTCTTCGCCATGAGTATATTCCTCACTTGGATATGGAATCACTGCCTTGCTTCACGCTAGTCCTTGCTGCTATTCATGATGCTGGACTGCTAAACTTCTACACTAACATCTGTGATTGGAATGAAGAACTTATTCTTCAATTCTATGCGATGCTGCACATCATAGGCAATGGTGAAGATGTGAACTCATGGGTGTTGGACTGGATGACAGAGAACACTCTCTATAAGGCACCGGCCACTGAATTGCTTCGTGCCATGCCTGTCAGTCCCCCCTAGAAGGTGCGCGTCTGATCTATTCTGAAGCTGAACTACCTGATCACTTCATGCAAGTGTTGATGCAGCCATTGAAGCCTGGTCAAGCCTCAAGGAGAAAATTCCTTGTGAAGGAATTGCAATATGTGCCAAGGACTATCTACCGCATCCTGATGAAGACATTGAGTCCAATCAAAGGCCACGATTCTAATGATGAAGAGTCGTTGGCATCATGAAGAATCTGCTTTTCAACATCATGCACAGTATTCCCGTGAACTACCATGATTTCTTCATGAGGACTTTGGCAAACGTTGCAATGTCCCCGTTTGAGTTGAAGCCTTACGCTCCTTGGATTATGAAAGTCATCAGATCAAGGTCTTCACTCAACTACAAAGCTGACACACTCAACCATGGCAACTACTTGCCCCCAATTGAAGTCCTCAACCGGACATTTTCCTTAGCTAATGAGAAGGGCAAGGCCACTGCAATTATCGATGAGGACAATCATCCATTGGATGGACAGTTTCGCAAAGCTGCTTCATACTCCACCAATGATGACTCTGCTACTCATGATTCTGCCACCAATGCATCTAAGCAAAGTCCTCGGGAAACAGCTCCAAGGGCGATGATTGATCGTGAGCTTCTCCTCAGTCTTCATCAAAAGGTGGATCGCAATCATAAATGGGTAAAGCGTCAATTTGGTTCTATTCTTCACAATATGACTGCCACATATAATTTAGTGAAGAAGAACCATTACTACCTCAATGAAGTTTTTGATCGCACCTCGACTATTATGTCTCATCTCTATGGTGATGAGGATCTCAAGCAAAAGGGCTTCAAGCAGGACTTCGGCTGGTCTAAGCCTCCTCCGAAGAAATTCAAGAAGGTTGAAGTTCCTCCTTTGGTGCCCAGTTCATATTCCTCATCCCGCGATACTGACAAAAATGAAGATCTGGACGACACTGCGGCAGGTCCGGCTACCACAAACGACCCCAACAACGCTGACGCTCCTCCATCGACTTCGTGATGAAATTCTTCAGGGGTGTTAGTCTTCACTTTTCGTCACTTTTGGTCATTTGATGACAAAGGGGGAGAAATTTGAGTTAGTCTTCAAGCGGGTCTATATATTTATGGGCGTTTTTTTGTTAAGTTGCAACTCTCGCTCTTCTGAAGCTTTTGTTGTATGAGTTGTAAACTTAAGTCCGATGGTGACCTGATACTTTTGCTCTGTTTTTTCTGCATGCTATCTTCTCATTAATGTTATGCACGCATGATGAATTACATCAGTCACCATATTTCATCATGCATTTCAAATTCTTCATTTCATATGTTAAATGCGTGTATGAATTACAAGATATAGGGGGAGTTCTCCATGATTCTACTCTTCAAATGTGCATTGCTTCAAAAGCAAATACCTCACTATGCACATCTTCAGGGGGAGTTCTTCTATATCTTGCAATCAAATTCCTCAATACTGAGTACTTTCAATTCATATGTTTATCCCCATTGAAAACTTAACCTATATTGTCATCAATCACCAAAAAGGGGGAGATTGTAAGTGCATCTAGTGCCCCTTAGTGATTTTAGTGTATTGAAGACTTATAGGTTTAGGGACTAATATGTTTGTGAGTGTACACAGGCTCTATAAGTTAATGAGGAGTTTGATATTTACAGTGAAAGTCGACCCCTATAAATGAATGTCTTCGGCTGAAGACTTTGGTTCTCCTGAAGACTTTGAAAGTGAAGAAATTGGTGTGACCTTGAAGACTTGGATATTTATGCGAGGATTATGAAGCGCCAAGACTTTTGTTTTCATAGTTTTGTTTTCTTCTTCTTGAGTCATAGGAAACACTGTACCGTTAAAGGGGGTCGAGGTAATACACTGATTTCCAAGTGATGCTCATCTCAAAATCTTACACCTAGCCAATCCTTCGAGTGAAGCCATTGGAAATCTCATATCAGTTCAATCATTTTCTTCAGTGACAGAGACGAAGATCTTCTGGTCTGTGAAGAATTTGTTCTGACTGAGGAGTTAGCAATTCGCCAGTGCGAATTGCCTACACAGTGAGGAACATGATAGCCCTGAGGAATTCGAACCTCAAAGCCGACCGTTGCTGTGCCACGCGCGAGCTGTCCAAAATATCCTACCACCTAACGGTCATATCAGACAAGGGCATTTATGTCTTATCACGTTGGGTTGCTCCCTAGGCTATAAATAGCCGCCCCCTACAACCACTAGCTGGTTGGCTGCTCCGAGAGAAACTGACACTTGTCATTTGAGAGCATCCCATCCTCCGAGGACTTTGAGCAAAAATCATCAAGTGAGGAAAACCCAAATCCCAAACCCAAACCTACAAAACCCAAAGTGATTGAGCATCACCGAAGAGATTGTTCCTGTGTGGAACCGATGCTTGTTACCTTTGAGGACTGTGTCTCCTCTAGACAGTTAGGCTTCATGGTCTGAGCATCCAAGAGGAATTGTGGATTGCCGAGTAACCAAGTCTGTGAAGGTTTGGAAGTCACCTGTGAAGACTTACCATTACTGTTGGCGAGGTCTGTGTGATCTTAGCTCAAGGAGAATACAGTGAGGACTGTGTGTCCGGGACTGTGTGTCCTCGAGTTTAAATACTCATCCGCTCCAACCAGACGTACAACTGTCACATCAGTTGGAATTGGTCTACCAAATAATTCTTCACCAAGCCTACTGGTTCTATTTCCTCAACCTTTCATTTCCTCAGTTATGTGTTGATGAACCTGCTCATTACTATTTGAAGACTTTCTCAAATTCCTCAATCCTATTTCTTTAGTTTGTTTTGTCTTCATCCTGCTTATCCTGTGTTTACGCTTTCTGTGCTCTGTGTTTGTCTTTCATTTCATCATGATGACTATGCTATTACTTTGTTATGCTTACACCTGAGTACTTATTCAGCTACTAGTAGTTCTTCACTTAGGAATTTCCTCACCCTGAAATTCCCCAGTGAAGAATTCATAAAAATAGCTTATTCACCCCCCTCTAGTCGGCATAACGCACTTTCACCAGCGCTCAGTGGCACAAGGGGGCCTAGCGGGCGTACGGGCGCCGGGCGAGTGAGGGGCTCCATGGGCGCGGGCGGTGGCCATGCGGGCTGCAGCGGGTGTCGGTGTCAAAACCGGCGGATCTCGGGTAGGGGGTCCTGATCTATGCGTCTTAGGCTGATGGTAACAGGAAGCAAGGGACACAATGTTTACCCAGGTTCGGGCCCTCTCGATGGAGGTAAAACCCTACTTCGTGCTTGATTAATATTGACGATATGAGTAGTACAAGAGTGGATCTACCACGAGATCGTAGAGGATAAACCCTAGAAGCTAGCCTATGATGATTATGATTGTAGTTGTCATCGGCCTTCTAAGGACCAACCTCTCCGATTTATATAGACACCGGACAGGGCTAGGGTTTACATGGAGTCGGTTACAAGGAAGGAAATACAATATCCAGATCGCCAAGCTTGTTTTCCACGCAAAGGAGAGTCCCCTCCGGACACGGGATGGAGTCTTGAGTCTTGTATCTTCACGCTCCAATAGTCCGGACGATGTATATAGTCCGGTTGTCCGGATACCCCCTAATCTAGGAATCCCTCAGTAGCCCCTGAACCAGGCTTCAATGACGATGAGTCCGACGCGCAGTCTTGTCTTCGGCATTGCAAGGCGGGTTCCATCTCCGAATACTCCAAAGTACCTGTTACGACGAATAGTGTCCGGCATCCCATCAATGTTGTACCCCTCGGCTTCAGTGCCTCAATAATGACCATCTCCAGGTGTCCAGCAAATGCGAGGGGCCGATGCATTTTTACATTTGCCACACCCAATCCTTTGGGCTGACCGTCTATTTGAAGAGACATGGATTCTTAGATCCAAACCTCACTCTCCCCCCTCGAGCAAGCATCCAACAGAGCGCTCTGGAAAAACCATTCCAACATGGCCGGTCGTCGCAGCTCTTCTGCTCGCTCTCCTCGCTCCAAGCCGGGGGACTGGGAAGAGTGTTCAGTTCCTCATAGCTGTTTGATAGAGTTACAAACCCAAGGGTTTCTCCCGTCGGTGTTCATGGTCCCTGTCCGAGCCGTAATAGCCACCTATAACGGTGGGGAACAGGCGGAGGGATCTCCTAATCCATCTCTAGAGGAGAGAATAGGCCTCATCCCGCATCTGCTAAGGGGCGTCGGGTTTCCCATCCACCCGTTCCTCTGCGGGATCCTGGAGTTCTACGGCCTCCAGTTACACAACTTTACCCCTGCCTCCATACTACATATAGCAGGGTACGTTGCCCTTTGTGAGCTATTCCTAGGCTCCGAGGCTCACTTCGGGTTATGGAAGAAGCTGTTCTGCCTTGTCCCCCGCAACTAGGGAGAATCCCTATGTCAGGTGGGCGGGGCCGAAGTATGGCGCATTGCCGAGACCGGATACCTATCCGGCACTCCCAAGAAGGCACCAGAGAACTGGCCTTCAGAGTGGTTTTACATTGATGACGTTCCCCTTCCGGATCCAGTCCTGACAGGTCTCCCCAAGTTCAGTAACGCCCCGCCGAGGGCATGTCTAAGCTGGCGCCCCCGGGGCTCCCAAGAGGAGGATACCAGGGAAATACATTTCCTGATGACCAAGATAAAGTTACTGGCCCAATCCGGACTGACGATAATCGAGGTTATGGCAATATGCATAATGCGGGGAGTGCAACCGCTTCAATATCGGGGGAAGCCCATGTGGCACTTCAACGGGGAAGATGATGCACCCGCTGTGGTCGTAAGGGTCCGGACTCCGCCACTGCTCTGGCAAGGATATTGTCCGATTTATACAAAGGGGAAGAGGAAGAATTTCTTCATATTAAACCGCAGGATGGATTCTCCATGTACAACCCCCCAAACTGGGTAAGTCGTCATTCATTTCCCCGCTTCACTTATTGTGGTGTTCTTCGCTAAGATTATCTGCCTCGATATTTCCGAGCAGGAACTGAGGAGGGTAGTAGAAGGAATCTCCAGCCCCTCCCTGCAGCCAGAGGACCCCGGAAGGGCCCTAGATCCAGGACTCGAAGAAGATCCGTATATTACCGTGGAGCTTGTTAACGAGATATTTTAAGCGAGCTGCGATGGCGCCTCAGTGGCCATTATTGCCGACTATCCCGGACTGCTACCTACGTCGCGTGTAAGCCAGGCTGAAAAAACCCTATCCTCCAAAGAGGACTCATTTCAAATGTCATGCCTTACCCTTGAAGTGTCGTGTTTTTGCAGAGACGACGGTCGGAGCGCGGGGCTGAGCCCCTAGGGACTCGTCGGCCACGGGCGTCCGGATCGGGCAGGCTTAAGAGGAAGGCGGTAAGGGTCGACACGCCGCTACAGAGGTAAGGCACAAACCTGTGCTGCGATTATGGTATTTTGAAGTATAACAACGCCCCTTGTGTCCGGCAGGAAGAGGAGTAGCCGGAATATATCCGGGGATCCCGCCAATCACGCCTCCACCACCCGGATTCCAGAACCGCCTTCGAGAGCGGAAGCGGGAGCGGGGCCGATGCCGCATAGTTCTCTGACAGAGGACGCGGATATGCTCTCGGCCACGAATTCCGAAGTAGAGAGCGCCATGAATCACCGGCGTCGACGGGCCATACTTCGGAACAACATCTTTTTCGAAGAGGCATTTAACGCCTTCAATTCGGGAGATGCATACATCCGAGCTGCTCAAGGCGGGCTTGCCCGAGCGACGGACCAGTATACCAAAGATATACGGGTAAGAAAATTTGATAAGCATGTATAGCAGTAGCCCCTGAGACTTGAAACGGTTGGAACAACTGTTTTAAGGATCAATTTATGCACAGGTCCTTGTAGATAAGAATGAGCAATTGTCTCGGGAGCTGGAGGAGTGCAAGGCCCAGCTGAGGGACATGGTTGCCAAGTTAGAGGAATCCCAGAGGGCCTCATCTGGTAGCATTTGTCTCAATTGTACGAAGATGCACCAGTTAGTAAATGGCTGGTATGACAAGTCTAACAGAGAATTCTGCAGACAATCCCGGGGTGAATCCGGAGGGCGTAAGAGATGACGACTCGCACCTCAAAAGGCAGCTAAAGGCTGGCGAGCGCATTCTTACGCAAGTTAGGCAGGAGAAGAACAATCTTCAAGATGCCAATGTCCGGCTGGACGTGGAACCAAAAGACGTCCGCGCTCAGCTGGCGGACTCTGTGAAGGATAAGAAAAGGCTTCGATGCGGCATTTATGGTAAGTTCCTAGACGAGCTGTATTATAGTTCGGCGAGGAAGTATATTGAAAGAATTTTGCTTGTAGGAATGTTAATGGGTCGCCCTGAGGAGGAGATGCCCTCATCTGCAAGTGATTTACTGCAAGACCTCTCGCAACTGCACGAGCGAGCTCGACAGGTGATGCAGGGTGTTGCTCAGGCCTTGTGGCCATCAAGCTTCTTGCCGAATGGCACGTGGGAGCTTGTGGATATGCTTCAAGGAGCACGGCGGCGTTTCTGATTGTGGAAGATGTCAGCTTGCCGGCAAGGTGCAAGAGAAGCCTGGGCTATGGTGAATACGCGCTACACCAAGATGGACCCGAACCATATGGCCGAAGTAGGACCAGCGGGGCCTGATGGGCAAGAAATTCCCGTGAGCCTGGTATATGACCAGGTAGCGTTAGCCGCCAAGTATTCGGTCGGTTGAATACTCTACCCTCGAAAGCTGTTGCGATCCCCTACACTTGTGGGTTATCAGTACCCAACTAGCTATGTTATATTACATGGATAGTAAGAAACATCTTCCAGGGAGAATAGTTCCATTAGGGGTTCCTTTCCCTGGGTACTCATGCGATGATGCACATGTCCGGACTGCGAACAAGGGTGCAGGATACAAATTTTTTGGGGATTTACGTTGTAATAAACGAACACATCTTTTGTTCACCGACCGAATATTCTCTTAAGGACGCTAGCTTTCGGCTTCACCCAGTCTAAGGTACACATCCGGCTGAACCGGCAGTAACAATCGCAGAGGTGCTCCCCTTATGCCCTAGCCGAATTAACAGGAACGTAGGGCATAAACACAAGAGCCAGGCAACCCAGCTTGGCCACATCTTAAGTCATATCGATGCATATAATGGTGAAGAAAAGGCACATATGGAAAAACAAACGCATATGTGATGGGCAAAAAGCCATTAGAGTAATTATTTTTAGCTTCCGTATAGGAAGCCCCCAGGTATTGCTTACACACATAGTGCAGACGGAGTGATCCGGGAGTCCGCACTATATTAAATACTTTGTGTGAAGAGGAAAAAAGGTCGAGAAAGGGAAAGGGATGGAGCATAATTAAAAAGGAGGGGGTAAGGATACGAACTCTGAGTTCGGCGCTAGGCGTAGAATCTCCGGAGTCTGGCCGCGTTCCATGGGTTTGGCTCGAGTCTATTGTCGGATGCATTATGTAAGCGGTACGCTCCTCCAGTAAGAACTTTGTCAATGACGAAGGGACCTTCCCACTTGGGTTTGAGCTTGTCCTTCTTCTTCTCCGGTAGGCGTAGGACGAGCTCGCCAATATTATAAGTTTTGGATCGCACTTCTCTGCTTTGATATCATCGAGCCTGCTGCTGATAAAATGTGGAGCGGGCTTTTGCGACGTCGCACTCCTCCTCCAGGGCATCCAAGTTATCCTACCGATCTAACTCGGCTTCCTACTCTTTGTACATGTGTACGCGTGGCGAATCATGTATTATGTCACAGGGTAGTACTGCTTCCGCGCCGTACACCATAAAAAATGGTGTATATCCGGTGGTGTGATTCGGCGTGGTCCGCAGCCCCCAGAGTACGGATTCAAGCTCTTCGACCCAGTGCGTGTCCGACTTAGTCAAGGATCACACTAGTCTGGGTTTGATGCCGATCATGATGAGACCGTTTGCCCGTTCGACCTGGCCGTTTGTTTGGGGATGGTAGACGGAAGCGTAGTCAAGCTTAATGCCCATTTTGCCGAACCATGATTTCACTTCATTGGCTGTGAAATTTGAGCCATTATCAGTGATGATGCTGTGGGGGGCGCCGTATCGGTGTACAACCCCGGATATGAAGTCTATTACTGGTCCGGATTCGGCCGTTTTGACTGGTTTGGCTTCTATCCATTTGGTGAACTTGTCCACCATGACCAATAAGTATTTTTTCTTATGGCTTCCCCCTTTAAGAGGTCCGACCATATCCATCCCGAGACCGCGAAGGGCCAAGTTATGGGGATTGTTTGGAGAGCGGTAGGGGGCATATGACTCTGATTGGCAAAGAGCTAGCAACCGACGCAGTGTTGGACGAGGTCCTGTGCGTCTGCTAGGTCCGTCGGCCAATAGAAGCCTATACGGAAGGCCTTGCTGACTAGTGCTCGAGCCGCGGCGTGGTGCCCGCCCAGTCCGGCATGGATTTTAGCCAAGAGCTGCCGCCCTTCCTCTTCGGAGATGCACCTTTGGAGCATTCCGGTCGCACTTTTCTTATAGAGTTCCCCTTCATGGACTTTGTAAGAATTAGAACATCGGATGATGCAGCGTGCTTCATTTTGGTCTTCGGGGAGCTCCTGCCTATTTAGGTAGGCCAAGAAAGGCTCAGTCCATGGTGCGATTACAGCCATGATTTCGTGGGCCGAAGATGTTATTTCGGTGGTAGAGCCTCTGATTATGTCTGATAGTTCGAAATCTGGGGGCGTATTCGCATCCGTGCTAATATTGCCGGACTCCCCTTCTCATACCATGGATGGCTTGAACAGCCTTTCCAGGAATATGTTAGGTGGGACAGGGTCGCGTTTAGCGCGGACGCGGGCGAGAATGTCCGCCGCTTGATTGTTTTCTCGAGCCACATGGTGGAATTCAAGCCCCTCGAACCGAGCTGACATTTTGAGGACGACATTATGATAGGCCACCATTTTCAGATCCTTGGCGTCAAAGTCTACGTTTATTTGTGATATTGTGAGGTTTGAATCCTCATGCACTTCTAGGCGTTGAATGCCCATAGAGACTGCCATCCGAAGACCGTGTAACAGAGCCTCGTATTCGGCTGCATTGTTCGAGTCTGTGTATAATATTTGGAGGACGTATTGGACCGTGTCTCTGGTGGGAGACGTCAGGACTACACGTGCTCCCAATCCGGCCAGCATTTTAGAACCGTCGAAGTGCATGATCTAGTTAGAGTACGCGCCGTACTCTTTAGGGAGCTCGGCTTCTGTCCATTCGACGACAGAGTCAGCTAGTACTTGCGACTTGATGGCCCACTGTGGCTTGTATGTTATGTCGAACGGAAGGAGCTCGATAGCCCATTTAGCGATCCGGCCCATAGCGTCGCGGTTATTTATTATGTCATTAAGTGGTACTTCGGAGGCCATCGTAATCGAACACTCTTGAATGTAGTGTTGTAGCTTCCGGGATGGCATGAAGACCGCGTATGCTATTTTTTGATAGTGTGGGTATCGGGATTTGCATGGGGTGAGGACCGTGGATACATAATAAACTGGCTTCTGGAGCGGGAATTTTTATCCGTCAACCTCTCGTTCGACGATGAGCACTCCACTTACAACTTGGTGTGTTGCAGCTATGTACAGCAGCATAGTTCGCCGATATTTGGCGCTGTTAGGACTGGATTACTGGCCAATAAGGTCTTTATTTCGTTGAGTCCGGCCGCGGCTGCATCCGTCCACACGAAGTGTTCGGTGCACCGAAGAAGGCGGTAAAAGAGGTAATGCCTTTTCTACTAACCTGGAGATAAAGCGGCTTAAAGCAGCCATGCATCCAGCTAGTTTCTGGATGTGCTTGAGGTCTGTTGGTATAGCCAAGTGCGATAGAGCTCGGATTTTTGCCAGATTCGCTTCAATTCCTCTATTGGAAACAATGAAGCCCAGCAGTTTGCCAGAGGGGACGCCGAAGGCGCATTTTTCCGGGTTCAGCTTGATGTCGTATGTTCGGAGGTTATCGAACGTAAGCCTCAAGTCATCTATTAAGGTTTCGACGTGTCTTGTTTTTATGACCACGTTGTCCACATATGCCTCCACTGTTTTGCCGATTTGCTTTTCCAAGCATGTCTGAATCATGCGTTATAGGTTGCGCCGGTGTTTTTAAGCCCGAAATGCATAGTGTTGAAGCAGAAAGGACCATATGGCGTTATGAAAGCTGTTGCAGCTTGGTCGGACTCTGCAATTTTTATTTGATGGTATCCAGAGTATGCGTCGAGGAAACACAGCGAGTCGTGTCCTGCTGTGGCGTCGATGATTTGATCTATGCGAGGGAGGGGAAAGGGATCCTTGGGGCAAGCCTTGTTGATGTCTTTAAAGTCAACACATAGGCGCCAGTATTTGTCCTTCTTTGGTACCGTTACCAGATTTGCCAGCCAATCCGGATGCTTGATATCTCTGATGAATCCGGCCTCGAGTAGTTTGGCTAGCTCTTCCCCCATGGCTTGCCATTTAGGCTCTCAAAATCGCCTTAGAGACTGCTTGACAGGTTTGTATCCTTTTAGTATATTGAGGCTGTGTTCGGCCAATCTTCGTGGGATACCCGACATGTCCGATGGGTGCCAGGCGAAAATGTCCCAATTCTCGCACAAGAAGTCTCGCAGTGTGGTGTCCATTGCGGGGCTGAACTGTGTCCCGATGGAAGCCGTCTTCGTGGGATCCGTTGGATGAACTTGGAATTTGACTATCTCGTCTGCGGGTTTAAATGAGGTGGATTTGGGTCATTTGTCGAGTATCACGTCTTCCCTGTCCACGGTGGCACGCAGCATTGTTAGTTCTTCGGCTGCTAAGGCTTCGGATAATGCTTCCAGGGCTAGTGCTGCGGTTTTATTTTCGACGCGAAGTGCGACGTCCGAATCACTGGCTAGAGTGATGATTCCATTGGGTCCGGGCATTTTAAGCTTCATGTAGCCGTAATGGTGTATAGCTTGGAAGCTTGTAAACGCGTCTCGCCCTAAAAGGGCGTGGTATCCGCTGCTGAAAGGAGCCACTTGGAATGTGATTTCTTCAGACCTATAATTCTCCGGGGTGCCGAATACCACATCGAGTGTGATTTTTCCCGCACACCGTGCTCCCCGACTAGGGATAATCCCCCTGAAGGTTGTGCCACTTTGTTCAATGCGGATTTTATCAATTTCCATCTTGTTGAGTGTTTCTTCGTACATCAGGTTTAATCCGCTTCCGCCGTCCATGAGTACTCTAGTGAGCCGAAAGCCGTCCACGATTGGGCTAAGGACCAGAGCGGCTGGTGCCCGGACAGTCTGGAATCGAGGTTCATGACTGGCATTGAAAGTTATAGCAGTGTCATTCCATGGGTTTATTTTTGCCACATGGCAGATTTCAGCGGATCTGCGATGAGCTTGCTTGCGCCTATTGTTTGAGGCAAAAGTCTCGAAGACTGTTAGTACCGTATTGTGTTTGTTGGCGGGATATTGTTCTACTTTATGGCTTGCAAGAAGATCCTTGCCACTTTTTGCAACCTGCCGGAGTATCCAACATGACCTAAGGCTATGAGTTGGTGTTGTGTCCGGAGTACTATGGAGTTTACATGGCCCATTGAGCCATTCTTCAAATACGGTTCCCCGCCCTGGGGTGGGCTTTGGTTTCTTGGGGATTGGATCGACCGACTTACAAGAGTTCACCCATTTAGTTCGGACAAAGGTTTTGGTGAGAGCCGGACTATCCCAAAATTCTATTTGGGTTTTCCAGGCGCTTTCCATCGCACAGTACTTCTGTACTATGGTTGCCAAGTCAGCAAAGTGTACTATGTCACGGAGACTTATAGCATTAAGGATTCCTTTGTTCGTGCAGTTTTTATAGAAAAGTGAGACTACGTCCTCCTCGTGACAGTCCTTGACCTTGTTTAACACAAGGAGGAATCTGGCCCAGTAGCGATGCACTGTCTCCTGGAGCTCTTGCCTGATATGGGAGAGACGGTTTAAGTCCGGGTGAGTACTTGTAGCTGAATACAGATTCTGATCCGATCTAGCGCCCAGGGGCATGGGAGCTTCCGAGTCTGACAGCTCGGGATCCGTGGTGCTGCCCAATTTCTCTGGCCCAATGCCCGATTCTAAGTCCGGGATCCGGGTCATGTCTTCCCTTGAGCGGGTGTCCGGCTCAGGGAGCTCGGTGATCCTGACATAATTCGTTCCCAAAATTGAGGGGTAATCCGTGTGTGGTTCCTCCACTACCTATATCTCATGGGTGGCCGACGGGGATTTAATGTCCCTTTGGTCAGGTTTAACCCCGATCCGGTCATAGTCCGTAGCGACTCCCAAAGCGTCAATGCGATCCAAGAGCTCATTAAGGGAGGAGATCTCTATCGGATCCATCTGTTCGGCGAGTTCCAAATTGACGCGAAGGTTATGCGTGATGACCCGAGAGGCCATCATCGGCGCAACTGCCAATGGGGCGGCCATGATGAAGCCGCCAATTCGGAGAGTTTGGCCTACAACCAGCGCTCTCCCAGAGGTAATGTTTTCCTTGACAACGAGACGAGCCATCGAGCCTTGCAGCGACGACACAGAGGAACTCTCAATGAAAGCACCAATGTTGGTGTCAAAACCAGCGGATCTCGGGTAGGGGGTCCCGATCTGTGTGTCTTAGGCTGATGGTAACAGGAAGCAAGGGACACAATGTTTACCCAGGTCCGGGCCCTCTCGATGGAGGTAAAACCCTACTTCCTGCTTGATTAATATTGACGATATGAGTAGTACAAGAGTAGATCTACCACGAGATCGTAGAGGCTAAACCCTAGAAGCTAGCCTATGATGATTATGATTGTAGTTATGATTGGCCTTCTAAGGACCAACCTCTCCAGTTTATATAGACACGGACAGGGCTAGGGTTTACACGGAGTTGGTTACAAGGAAGGAAATACAATATCTAGATCGCCAAGCTTGTCTTCCACGCAAAGGAGAGTCCCCTCCGGACACGGGACGGAGTCTTGAGTCTTGTATCTTCACGCTCCAATAGTCCAGACGATGTATATAGTCCGATTGTCCGATACCCCCTAATCCAGGACTCCCTCAGCGGGCGCGGTGCGTGCATGCACATCAGGAGGAGGCGATCGAGGTCAGGTGCAGCCCAGCGACGGCTAAAAGTGGCTGCGAGGCTGGGCGGAGCGGATGAGGGCGAGGGTGAGCATCGCCAGGTAATGCGTGGAGGAGCAGGGGGCATGGTTGCAGTCGGCGGTGATGGCTGGCACGCGTGTTGTGCGGAGCGCACGTGTGGGCGACCGCGACATGCAGTGGCCGGCGAGGGTGCAGCGGGGGCGCCGCAGAGGTGTGGCCAGGGCGGTGCGACGCGACGCAGAGAGGGGGGACGGCACGGGATCGTGCGGGACGTCTGGGGCACAACGGTGGCGAGCGTGCACTGGTACGCGGACGCAGCAGCAGGAACGACCAGTGCGGGCTAGGGGGAGCGGGGGCGTGGCCAGGCGGGAGCCGCTGCGAGGTGGACGCAGCGACGTTCGAGCGAGGGAGAGAGGAAGGGGGTGCTCATGGTCTGTCAAGGGAAGGGGTGATGATCCACAAGTATAGAGGATCTATCGTAGTCCTTTCGATAAGTAAGAGTGTCGAACCCAACAACAAGCGGAAGGAAATGACAAGCGGTTTTCAGTAAGGTATTCTCTGCAAGCACTGAAATTATCGGTAACAGATAGTTTTGTGATAAGGTAATTTGTAACGGGTAACAAGCAACAAAATTAAACAAGGGGCAGCAAGGTGGCCCTATCCTTTTTGTAGCAAAGGACAAACCTGGACAAACTCTTATATAAAGGAAAATGCTCCCGAGGATACATGGGAATTATTGTCAAGCTTGTTTTCATCACGCTCATATGATTCACATTCGTTACTTTGATAGTTTCATACGTGGGTGGACCGGTGCTTGGGTGCTGCCCTTCCTTAGAAAAGCATCCCACTTATGATTAACTACTCTCGCAAGCATCCGCAACTATGAAAGAAGAATTAAGGTAAACCTAACCATAGCATGAAACATATGGATCCAAATCAGCCCCTTTCGAAGCAACGCATAAACTAGGGTTTAAGCTTCTGTCACTGTAGAAACCCATCATCTACTTATTACTTTCCAATGCCTTCCCCTAGGCCCAAATAATGGTGAAGTGTCATGTAGTCGACGTTCACATAACACAACTAGAGGAAAGACAACATACATCTTATCAAAATATCGAACGAATACCAAATTCACATGACTACTTATAGCAAGACTTCTCCCATGTCCTCAGGAGCAAATGTAACTACTCACAAATCATATTCATGTTCATAATTAGAGGGGTATTAATATGCATTAAGGATCTGAACATATAATCTTCCACCGAATAAACCAACTAGCATCAACTACAAGGAGTAATCAACACTACTAATAACCCACAGGTACCAATCTGAGGTTTTGAGACAAAGATCGAATACAAGAGATGAACTAGGGTTTGAGAGGAGATGGTGCTGGTGAAGATGTTGATGGAGATTGACCCCCTCCCGATGAGAGGATCGATGGTGATGATTTCCCCCTCCCGGAGGGATGTTTCCCCGGCAGAAAAGCTCCGCCGGAGCCCTAGATTGGTTCCGCCAAGGTTCCGCCTCGAGACGGCGGCGCTTCATCCCGAAATCTTCCTTATGATTTTTTCCAGGGCGAAAGACTTCATATAGCAAAAGATGGACACCGGAGGCTGTTGGAAATATGCCCTAGAGGCAATAATAAAAGGATTATTATTATATTTCCTTGTTCATGATAATTGTCTTTTATTCATGCTATAATTGTATTATCCGGAAATCGTAATACACGTTTGAATACATAGACCATAGTATGTCCCTAGTAAGCCTCTAGTTGACTAGCTCGTTGTTCAACAGATAGTCATGGTTTCCTGACTATGGACATTAGATGTCGTTGATAACGGGATCACATCATTAGGAGAATGATGTGATGGACAAGACCCAATCCTAAGCATAGCACAAGATCGTGTAGTTCGTTTTGCTAGAGCTTTTCCAATGTCAAGTATCTTTTCCTTAGACCATGAGATCGTGTAACTCCCGGATACCGTAGGTGTGCTTTGGGTGTACCAAACGTCACAACGTAACTGGGTGACTATAAAGGTGCACTACAGGTATCTCCAAAAGTGTTTGTTGGGTTGACACAGATCGAGACTGGAATTTGTCACTCGGTATTACGGAGAGGTATCACTGGGCCCACTCGGTAGTGCATCATCATAATGAGCTCAAAGTGACCAAGTGTCTGGTCACAGGATCATGCATTATGGTACGAGTAAAGTGACTTGCCGGTAACGAGACTGAATGAGGTATTGGGATACCGACGATCGAGTCTCGGGCAAGTAACATACCGTCTGACAAAGGGAATAGTATACGGGGTTGCTTGAATCCTCGACATCGTGGTTCATCCGATGAGATCATCGAGGAGTATGTGGGAGCCAACATGGGTATCCAGATCCCGCTGTTGGTTATTGACCGGAGAGCCGTCTCGGTCATGTCTACATGTCTCCCGAACCCGTAGGGTCTACACACTTAAGGTTCGGTGACGCTAGGGTTGTATGAATATGAGTATGCAGCAAAACGGAAGTTGTTCGGAGTCCCGGATGAGATCCCAGACGTCACGAGGAGTTCCGGAATGGTCCGTAGGTAAAGAAAACTATATAGGAAGTGCTGTTTTGGCCATCGGGAAAGTTTCGGGGTCACCCGGTATTGTACCGGGACCACTGGAAGGGTCCCGGGGGTCCACCGGGTGGGGCCACCTATCCCGGAGGGCCCCGTGGGCTGAAGAGGGAGGGAAACCAGCCCCTAGTGGGCTAGTGCGCCCCCCTTGGGCCCCCCCTGCGCCTAGGGTTGGAAACCCTAGGTGGGGGGGGGGGGGCGCACCACTTGCCTTGGGGGGCACTCCACCCC
>NC_041383.1:349067176-349087337 GCF_002162155.2 Triticum dicoccoides | reverse complement strand
CCACCCCCCCTGGCCGCCGCCCCCTTGGGAGATTGCATCTCCCAGGGCCGCCCCCCCTGGGGGCCTATATAAAGGAGGGCAGGGGGGAGGGCAGCTGCACCCCAAGTCTTGGCGCCTCCCTCCCCCTGCTACACCTCGTCCTCCTCCCGCAGGAGCTTGGCGAAGCCCTGCCGGAGTTCTGCTGCATCCACCACCACGCCGTCGTGCTGCTGGATCATCATCAACCTCTCCTTCCCCCTTGCTGGATCAAGACGGAGGAGATGTCACGCTGACCGTACGTGTGTTAAATGCGGAGGTGCCGTCCGTTTGGCGCTAGGATCTCCGGTGATAGGATCACGACGAGAACGACTACTTCAACCCCGTTCTTTTGAATGCTTCCGCTCGCGATCTACAAAGTGGTATGTAGATGCATCTCTCCTTTCACTCGTTGATTAGATTAACTCATAGATGGATCTTGGTGAAACCGTAGGAATTTTTTTTTTCTGCAATGTTCCCCAACAGTGGCATCATGAGCTAGGTCTATGCGTAGTTCTCTATTGCACGAGTAGAACACAAATTTGTTGTGGGCGTAGATCTTGTCAACTTGCTTGCTGCTACTAGTCTTTTCTTGCTTCAGCGGTATTGTGGGATGAAGCGGCCCGGACCGACCTTAGACGTACGCTTACGTGAGACAGGTTCCACCGACTGACATGCACTAGTTGCATAAGGTGGCTAGCGGGTGTCTGTCTCTCCTACTTTAGTTGGAGCGGATTAGATGAAAAGGGTCCTTATGAAGGGTAAATAGAAGTTGACAAAATCACGTTGTGGTTATTCGTAGGTAAGAAAACGTTCTTGCTAGAACCCAATTGCAGCCACGCAAAAGATGCAACAACAATTAGAGGATGTCTAACTTGTTTTTGCAGCAATTGTCATGTGATGTGATATGGCCAGAAGTTGTGATGAATGATGAATGATATATTGTGATGTATGAGATCATGTTCTTGTAATAGGAATCACGACTTGCATGTCGATGAGTATGACAACCGGCAGGAGCCATAGGAGTTGTCTTTATTTTTTGTATGACCTGCGTGTCATTGAAGAACGCCATGTAAATTACTTTACTTTATTGCTAAACGCGTTAGCCATAGAAGTAGAAGTAGTCGTTGGCGTGACAACTTCATGAAGACACAATGATGGAGATCATGATGATGGAGATCATGGTGTCATGCCGGTGATGAAGATGATCATGGAGCCCCGAAGATGGAGATCGAAGGAGCTATATGATATTGGCCATATCATGTCACTACTATATAATTGCATGTGATGTTTATTATGTTTTATGCATCTTGTTTACTTAGAACGGCCGTAGTAAATAAGATGATCCCTTATAATAATTTCAAGAAAGTGTTCCCCCTAACTATGCACCGTTGCTAAAGTTCGTCGTTTCGAAGCACCACGTGGTGATCGGGTGTGATAGATCTTTACGTTCACATACAACGGGTGTAAGACAGATTTACACATACAGAACACTTAGGGTTAACTTGACGAGCCTAGCATGTACAGACATGGCCTCGGAACACAGAGACCGAAAGGTCGAACATGAGTCGTATGGAAGATACGATCAACATGGAGATGTTCACCGATGATGACTAGTCCGTCTCACGTGATGATCGGACACGGCCTAGTCGACTCGGATTGTGTAACACTTAGATGACTAGAGGGATGTCAATCTGAGTGGGAGTTCATTAAATAATTTGATTAGATGAACTTAACTATCATGAACTTAGTCTAAAGTCTTTGCAAAATATGTCTTGTAGATCAAATGGCCAACTCTCATGTCAACATGAACTTCAACGCGTTCCTAGAGAAAACCAAGCTGAAAGATGATGGCAGCAACTATTCGGACTGGGTCCGGAACCTGAGGATCATCCTCATAGCAGCCAAGAAAGCATATGTCCTAGATGAACCGCTAGGTGAAGCACCCATCCCAGAGAACCAAGACGTTATGAACGCTTGGCAGTCACGTGCTAATGATTACTCCCTCGTTCAGTGCGGCATGCTTTACAGCTTAGAACCGGGACTCCAAAAGTGTTTTGAGAACCACGGAGCATATGAGATGTTCGAGGAGCTAAAAATGGTTTTCCAAGCTCATGCCCGGGTCGAGAGATATGAAGTCTCCGACAAGTTCTATAGTTGTAAGATGGAGGAAAACAGTTCTGTCAGTGAGCACATACTCAAAATGTCTGGGTTGCACAACCGCCTGTCCCAGCTGGAGATCAACCTCCCGGACGAGGCGGTCATTGACTGAATCCTTCAGTCGCTCCCACCGAGCTACAAGAGCTTTGTGTTGAACTACAATATGCAGGGGATGGTGAAGACCATTCCTGAAGTATTTTCAATGCTGACGTCAGCAGAGGTTGAAATCAAGAAAGAACATCAAGTGTTAATGGTCAATAAGACCACTAAGTTCAAGAAGGGCAAGGGTAAGAAGAACTTCAAGAAGGACGGCAAAGATGTTGCCGCGCCCGGTAAGCCAGTTGCCGGGAAGAAGTCAAAGAATGGACCCAAGCCTGAGACTGAGTGCTTTTATTGCAAAGGAAAGGGTCACTAGAAGCGGAACTGCCCCAAATACTTAGCGGACAAGAAGGCCGGCAACACTAAAGGTATATTTGATATACATGTAATTGATGTGTACCTTACCAGTACTCGTAGTAATTCCTGGGTATTTGATACCGGTGCCATTGCTCACATTTGTAACTCACAGCAGGAGCTGCGGAATAAGCGGAGACTGGCGAAGGACGAGGTGATGATGCGCGTCGGGAATGGTTCCAAGGTCGATGTGATCGCCGTCGCCACGCTACCTCTACATTTACCTACGAGATTAGTTTTAAACCTCAATAATTGTTATTTAGTGCCAAGTTTGAGCATGAACATTGTATCTCGATCTCGTTTGATACGAGATGGCTACTCATTTAAATCCGAGAATAATGGTTGTTCTATTTATATGAGAGATATGTTTTATGGTCATGCCCCGATGGTCAATGGTTTATTCTTAATGAATCTCGAACGTAATGTTGCACATATTCATAGTGTGAATACCAAAAGATGTAAACTTGATAACGATAGTCCCACATACTTGTGGCACTGCCGCCTTGGCCACATTGGTGTCAAGCGCATGAAGAAGCTCCATGCTTATGGACTTTTAGAGTCTCTAGATTATGAATCATTTTACACATGCGAACCATGCCTCATGGGCAAAATGACCAAGACTCCGTTCTCCGGAACAATGGAGCGAGCAACCAACTTATTGGAAATCATACATACTGATGTGTGTGGTCCAATGAGCGTTGAGGCTCGCGGGGGAGATCGTTATGTTCTCACTCTCACTGATGACTTGAGTAGATATGGGTATGTCTACTTGATGAAACACAAGTCTGAGACCTTTGAAAAGTTCAAGGAATTTCAGAATGAAGTAGAGAATCAACATGACCGAAAGATAAAATTCTTACGATCGGATCGTGGAGGAGAATATTTAAGTCACGAATTTGGTACACACTTAAGAAAATGTGGAATCGTTTCACAACTCACGCCGCCTGGAACACCTTAGCGTAACCGTGTGTCCGAACATCGTAATCACACTCTATTGGATATGCTGCGATCTATGATGTCTCTTACCGATTTACCGCTATCATTTTGGGGATACGCTCTAGGGACACCTACATTCACTTTAAATAGGGCACCGTCTAAATCCGTTGAGACGACACCGTATGAATTATGGTTTGGGAAGAAACCTAAGCTGTCGTTTCTAAAAGTTTGGGGATGCGATGCTTATGTCAAGAAACTTCAACCTGAAAAGCTCGAACCCAAGTCGGAAAAATGCGTCTTCATAGGATACCCTAAGGAAACCATTGGGTATACCTTCTACTTAAGATCCGAGGGCAAGATCTTTGTTGCCAAGAATGGATCCTTCCTGGAAAAAGAGTTTCTCTCGAAAGGAGTAACTGGGAGGAAAGTAGAACTCGATGAAGTACTACCTCTTGAACCGGAAAGTAGTGCAGCTCAGGAAAACGTTCCTGTGGTGCCTACACCAACTAGAGAGTAAATTAATGATGATGATCAAGGTACTTCTAATCAAGTTGCTACTGAACTTCGTAGGTCCACAAGGACACGTTCCACACCAGAGTGGTTTGGCAACCCTGTCCTGGAAATCATGTTGTTAGACAACGGTGAACCTTCGAACTATGAAGAAGCGATGGCGGGCCCAAATTCCAACAAATGTCTAGAAGCCATGAAATCCGAGATAGAATCCATGTATGAAAACAAAGTATGGACTTTGACTGACTTGCCCGATGATCGGCGAGCGATAGAAAACAAATGGATCTTTAAGAAGAAGACGGATGCGGATGGTAATGTTACCATCTATAAAGCTCGACTTGTTGCTAAGGGTTATCGGCAAGTTCAAGGGATTGACTACGATGAGACTTTCTCTCCCGTAGCGAAGCTTAAGTCCGTCCGAATCATGTTAGCAATTGCCGCATACTATGATTATGAGATATGGCAGATGGACGTCAAAACGGCATTCCTTAACGGGCATCTTAAGGAAGAACTGTATATGATGCAGCCGAAGGGTTTTGTCGATCCTAAGAATGCTAACAAAGTAGGCAAGCTCCAGCGATCCATTTATGGGCTGGTGCAAGCATCTCGGAGTTGGAACATTCGCTTTGATGAGATGATCAAAGCGTTTGGGTTTATGCAGACTTATGGAGAAGCCTGCGTTTACAAGAAAGTGAGTGGGAGCTCTGTAGCATTTCTCATATTATATGTAGATGACATACTTTTGATGGGAAATGATATAGAATTCTTGGACAGCATTAAGGCCTACTTGAATAAGTGTTTTTCAATGAAGGACCTTGGAGAAGCTGCTTACATATTAGGCATCAAGATCTATAGGGATAGATCGAGACGCCTCATAGGTCTTTCACAAAGCACATACCTTGATAAGATTTTGAAGAAGTTCAAAATGGATCAGTCCAAGAAAGGGTTCTTGCCTGTACTGCAAGGTGTGAGATTGAGCTCGGCTCAATGCCCGACCACGGCAAAAGATTAAGAAGAGATGAGCGTCATCCCCTATGCCTCAGCCATAGGATCTATTATGTATGCCATGCTGTGTACCAGACCTGATGTAAACCTTGCCGTAAGTTTGGTAGGAAGGTACCAAAGTAATCCCGGCAAGGAACACTAGACAGCGGTCAAGAATATCCTAAAGTACCAGAAAAGGACAAAGGACATGTTTCTCATTTATGGAGGTGACGAAGAGCTCGTCGTAAAGGGTTACGTCGACGCTAGCTTCGACACAGATCTGGATGACTCTAAGTCACAAACCGGATACGTGTATATGTTGAATGGTGGAGCAGTAAGCTGGTGCAGCTGCAAGCAGAGCGTCATGGCAGGATCTACATGTGAAGCGGAGTACATGGCAGCCTCGGAGGCAGCACATGAAGCAATTTGGGTGAAGGAGTTCATCACCGACCTAGGAGTCAGACCCAATGCGTCGGGGCCGATCAAACTCTTCTGTGACAACACTGGAGCTATTGCCCTTGCCAAGGAGCCCAGGTTTCACAAGAAGACTAGGCACATCAAGCGTCGCTTCAACTCCATCCGTGAAAATGTTCAAGATGGAGACATAGATATTTGCAAAGTACATACGGATCTGAATGTCGCAGATCCATTGACTAAACCTCTCTCGCGAGCAAAACATGATCAGCACCAGAACTCTATGGGTGTTTAATTCATCACAATGTAACTAGATTATTGACTCTAGTGCAAGTGGGAGACTGTTGGAAATATTCCCTAGAGGCAATAATAAAAGGATTATTATATTTCCTTGTTCATGATAATTGTCTTTTATTCATGCTATAATTGTATTATCCGGAAATCGTAATACACATGTGAATACATAGACCATAATATGTCCCTAGTAAGCCTCTAGTTGACTAGCTCGTTGTTCAACAGATAGTCATGGTTTCCTGACTATGGACATTAGATGTCGTTGATAACGGGATCACATCATTAGGAGAATGATGTGATGGACAAGACCCAATCCTAAGCATAGCACAAGATCGTGTAGTTCGTTTTGCTAGAGCTTTTCCAATGTCAAGTATCTTTTCCTTAGACCATGGGATCGTGTAACTCCCGGATACCGTAGGTGTGCTTTGGGTGTGCCAAACGTCACAACGTAACTGGGTGACTATAAAGGTGCACTACAGGTATCTCCGAAAGTGTCTGTTGGGTTGACACGGATCAAGGCTGGAATTTGTCACTCCGTATTACGGAGAGGTATCACTGGGCCCACTCGGTAGTGCATCATCATAATGAGCTCAAAGTGACCAAGTGTCTGGTCACGGGATCATGCATTACGGTACGAGTAAAGTGACTTGCCGGTAACGAGACTGAACGAGGTATTGGGATACCGACGATCGAGTCTCGGGCAAGTAACATACCGTCTGACAAAGGGAATAGTATATGGGGTTGCTTGAATCGTCGACATCGTGGTTCATCCGATGAGATCATCGAGGAGTATGTGGGAGCCAACATGGGTATCCAGATCCCGCTGTTGGCTATTGATCGGAGAGCCGTCTCGGTCATGTCTACATGTCTCCCGAACCCGTAGGGTCTACACACTTAAGGTTCGGTGACGCTAGGGTTGTATGAATATGAGTATGCAGCAAACCGAATGTTGTTCGGAGTCCCTGATGAGATCCCGGACGTCACGAGGAGTTCCGGAATGGTCCGTAGGTAAAGAAAACTATATAGGAAGTGCTGTTTTGGCCATCGGGAAAGTTTCGGGGTCACCCGGTATTGTACCGGGACCACCGGAAGGGTCCCGGGGGTCCACCGGGTGGGGCCACCTATCCCGGAGGGCCCCGTGGGCTGAAGAGGGAGGGAAACCAGCCCCTAGTGGGCTAGTGCGCCCCCCTTGGGCCCCCCCTGCGCCTAGGGTTGGAAACCCTAGGTGGGGGGGGGGGGGGCGCACCACTTGCCTTGGGGGGCACTCCACCCCCCCTGGCCGCCGCCCCCTTGGGAGATTGCATCTCCCAGGGCCACCCCCCCTGGGGGCCTATATAAAGGAGGGCAGGGGGGAGGGCAGCTGCACCCCAAGTCTTGGCGCCTCCCTCCCTCTGCTACACCTCGTCCTCCTCCCGCAACAGCTTGGCGAAGCCCTGCCGGAGTTCTGCTGCATCCACCACCACGCCGTCGTGCTGCTGGATCATCATCAACCTCTCCTTCCCCCTTGCTGGATCAAGACGGAGGAGACGTCACGCTGATCATACGTGTGTTGAACGCGGAGGTGCCGTCCGTTCGGCACTAGGATCTCCGGTGATAGGATCACGACGAGAACGACTACTTCAACCCCGTTCTTTTGAACGCTTCCGCTCGCGATCTACAAAGTGGTATGTAGATGCATCTCTCCTTTCACTCGTTGATTAGATGAACTCATAGATGGATCTTGGTGAAACCGTAGGAATTTTTTTATTTTCTGCAACGTTCCCCAACAAAGGCCTGCTAGGGGGCCCACGAGACAGGGGGTGCGCCCATGGGGGTAGGGCGCCCCCCACCCTCGTGGCCAGGGTGTGGGCCCCCTCTGGTTGATTCTTTCGCCAGTATTTTTTTATTAATTCCAAAACGTGCCTCCGTGAAGTTTCAGGACTTTTGGAGTTGTGTAGAATAGGTCTCTAATATTTGCTCCTTTTCCAGCCCAGAATTCCAGCTATCGGCATTCTCCCTCTTCATGTAAACCTTGTAAAATAAGAGAGAAAAGACATAAGTATTGTGACATAATGTGTAATAATAGCCCATAATGCAATAAATATCAATATCAAAGCATGATGCAAAATGGACGTATCAACTCTCCCAAGCTTAGACCTCGCTAAGCGGAAGCCGATATCGAAAAATATGTCCACATGTTTAGAGATAGAGGTGTTGATAAAATAAAATACGGACATGAGGGCATCATGATTATTCTTAGAACAGCAAAATATATAAATATATATTGTCATATGATTTCTTATGCTAAAGTAACAATCTATTGACAGTGTCAACTATGAATCAGAAACTTCATTGAAAACTAATAAACTATAATCTCGGTCATTGAAGCAATTGCAATTTATCATAACACCGGAAAGAGTCAATATAAGAGCTTTTCAGCAAGTCCACATACTCAACTATCATTTAGTCTTTCACAATTGCTAACACTCATGCAATACTTACGGGTATGGAGTTTTAATTGGACACAGAGAAAGATAGGGGCTTATAGTGTTGCCTCCCAACCTTTTACCTCAAGGGTAATGTCAACAATAATAGTTTATATCAGGATCTTTCCAACAGAATGTGCTTGCCAAAGGATAAAATGTAAAAAGGAAAGGTGAAGATCACCATGACTCTTGCATAAGGCATAAGACAAAAATAAAAGATAGGCCCTTCGCAGAGGGAAGCATAGGTTGTCATGTGTTTTTATGGTCGGATGCACAAAATCTTAATGCGAAAGAACGTCACTTTATATTGCCACTTGTGATATGGACCTTTATTATGCAGTTCGTCGCTTTTATTACTGTCAAGGGAAACTGACCCACGAACACCTATGGGGCCGGCGGACCGGACCCCTTTCGGTTCGGTGGGGGGCGGAGGTTGCACGAAGAGCAGATCGAGGCGAAGCACACGAGCGGTTTACCCAGCTTCGGAGCTCTCCGGAGAGATAACACTCCTACTGCTGCTTGTCTGGTTGTATTATCTGGTGTTCTTGCTCTCGAGCGAGAGAGTGATGTGTTTTCTGGGCTACCAATGGATCAAAGCCGACTGACTGAGGCTCCAAACCGAACAAGCCGAACCCCCTCTACGTTGCGCATGGGCCTCCTTTTATACGCTAAAGGGGTCACCGACAGGTGGCAACGTAGAGGAGGGTAAAAACGTAAAAAGCGAGGTAGTTGATACAGTTGCTAGCACAGTGCACCCTACCTAACCCTGACGGCAGGGGACAAGGGCATTAAATGCCCGTCTGAGTCGCCCGAACAGTGCAGAAAAGGACCGTTAGGGGTGCCACCGTTCGCCACGATGGCGATCTTGTCAGCTTCGCATGCCGCCGTGCACCGCTGGCTGCACAGCCTCCCACCACGCGCGCCCGGAGAGGCCCCCAGAGCGACACGTTGGTGGATGCGCTGGAGCGTCGACGCAGAGTGGTCGCCTGCCGCGGCAAGCGTCTTGCCGCTGCTGCTATCTTGTCGGGTCTGGAAGCTTGTCGCTCACCGGGCTTCGAAGCACCTTGGTTTGTCTTCCCGGCAAGCTCCTCTTGCCGGGGCCTTGTTGTCTTGCCGGAGCGCGTGGCGCTTCGCGGCAAGTTCATTGGAGTGCCTTGGTTGGCCTTCCCGGCAAGCTCCTCTTGCCGGGGTCTTGTCTCCTTAGCTTAAATACTTTGTTCTTGGATGGCTCCAAAGGAACCTTGGGGGATCTTGGCGATCACCCGGCAAGCCTCTGCTGCGGGGTGCTGCAACTGCCCGTGCACAAGTTCGGGGTACTAGGGTACCCCTAATCTAGTACACCGACAGGAGCCCCCGGGCCTGGGCCAGACACGGTGCCAAGCGCTATTGGGCCAGGCCCAAGACAGGGCACGGGCACATGCGGGCTGGGTCACGCCAAATCTTGTTCGTATCCACCGCACTCTCCCATAAGGGCACGCATTGAATGCGGCATCATGGGAGAGATCGTGGGTGGTTGTTTAAGCGGAAGGCCGAAACGTACGCCCCGTCCCTCTTTATAAGTAGAGGAAACAGGGGCAGTTCGTTCCCCATCGCTGCTTGCTGCTACTCCTTCTTCACAAACTCCGCCTCTCCCCTCTTCTTCTCGAAGCCGAGAGAGCAGCGCTCCGCCCCCCATTGCCACCAGCATCACCACGTCGTCGACCTTCTCCACCACCTCCGCCATGTCCCCGAAAGCCGACAAGGGAAAGGGCGTGAAGTCGGCCGAGGCACAGCGGCTCGCGGCGCTGCGGAAGGAGCGGGCGATCTTCACCCCTCAGCTCGGAGTGCAGGAGCTGAGGGAGTACTTCTACCTCTTTTGGGTGACGGAGACGCGTGCGCATCCGCGCACGAGGGTACTCCCGGCCGCTGCCTCGGAGTCGGCTCCAAATGGGTACCCGTTCTTCCCGCTATTCTTCTATTGCAGGCTCTGCCCGCCCTTCTCGGAGTTCTTTTGTGACATTATGAACACATATGGCTTCCGCCTCCTTGACTTCACCCCCAATGCTGTCCTGACCATGGCGGTTTTCGCACACTTGTGCGAAAACTTTGTCGGAGTCCACCCTAGTGTAGCCCTTTTCCGCCACTACTTCATTCCTCGGGTAGAGAGAGGAGAGCCGCTTGCCGGAGGGATTGCCTGGGTCTCGAGAGTCGGCAAGAAGGAGGCGTACTTGGATGGTGAGCTCCGCAGCAAGTGGGAGGAGTGGAGAGCGGAGTGGTGTTGGATTGTTGAGGAGAATCCGCAGCCCTTCACCGCCGTGCGCCAAACTCCAATAGTGCGCGGCAACGACTGGAGCAACGTGGCCCCGGAAGACGAGAGGCTGAAGATCGCTATCACTAGGATTCTTCGCCTCAGGCTTGCTGGGCTCACCGTAGGTGCTGTCGGGGCAGATTTCCTCCGCCGCCGCATTGCCCCCCTGCAGGAGAGGGGGAGGCCCGCCTGGGAATTCAAGAATTCGGCGGACATCATGAGGCTGCGGCCGGGCCTCAACTACAACTTCACCGTCTTGGAGTTGGATGCAATGCTCTTGGAATTATTCAAATGCGACCCCCAGCACCCATTCACACTGCCGAGGGGCGTAGTTCCTTTGTGCAATAACTCTTCGCTTGACCGGATCCGCGCCATGATGCCGTTGTGCGATTCACACCGCATCATCCCAACTTGGCAAGAGCCCGCGGATGACGTTGTGCGAGCATTCTTTGACACCCTGGAGGAAGTGCCGGTCCACGCTGACGAGCAGAAGAGCCTCACCCGTGACACCACCGACGAGGAGCTGCAGCTCATCGCCACTAGGGCGGAAGAGGCTGCGGCTGTAGCTGCCGCGGGTGCATTCGGGTTCACCGTAGAGGAGGCGGAGGCTGCAGAGGCGGCAAACCTTGCCGAACGCGCGGAGTTCATGGGCGAGGAGGAGCCTGCCGGCTCTGAAGCCGAGTCGAGCGAGGCCGGCGAGGAGGAGGCTGAACCTTCAGAGAGCTTGCCGCAGGCGGAGCCCCCGGCCCCGCCAAGGAGGCGCCTTCGCAGGGCCGGGGACGCAGCAGGGCGGCAGCTGGCTCCACAGCCACCGAGCCGCGCGACGCGCTCTACCGCGGCAAGCAATGTTGCCGCGGGAGCGCCTCATGCAACAGCGGCAACTGGAGCGGGACCTTCCCGGGCCACCGCCACTGCCCCTGCCAAGCGGGCAAGGGATCCTACTCCTCCACCTCGCCGCACCGGAGGAGGGCCGGACTTCGATCTTTCCGCGCTCAGCTCCGATGAGGAGGAAGAAGAGTGAGTTTCTTTGGCGCCCTTATAATCGTTCAATCTTACTGTTTATATCTTGTATCTGACTTGCTCCAATCTGGACTCCTTTCTTTTCAGAACACTGGCCCAGAGAGCGGCGAAGAGGGCCAAGGCCGCGGTGATCGTCATCGAAGATGACCCCACCTTGTCGATAGGGGGTGGGTCCGAGATCACCTTGACAGACCCGGCAATCACTCCTCAAAGCAGCCCCCAGCGTAAGTTCGTAGTTTGACCTTCTGCTGCCGGGCGCGCTTGAGTGCTTTTTCCTTTGTTGACATCTTGCTTGTTGACTTGTGCAGGAGTAGAGCAGCCTCATCAGGAGCGCCCGGAGGCCGGTCCCGAAGTGCCACCTGCTTCGACTGTGCCGCCAAGGGAGGAGTCCCTGGTAAGGGAGCGCTCTCCGGCAAGGGGGGACTCCCCGGCAAGGGACGGCACTGCTGATCCTGCGGTGACCGAGGCCGTAACTGAAGATCTTGGCGCAGGTAATCCACTTGCCCAGAAACTTTCCCTTGGGTTCTGTTTCTTCCGTTTTTCCTTTCTTGGATTTTTGATTGATTTTCCTCCCTTCTTCGTTCTTCAGACCCACCTTCGGCTGAGCCAATGGAGACAGAGGGTGTCGGCCAGGAAGGTGTTGGTGCTGATGAGACTGCCGGCGAGGAGGCCGCCGGGGCTATTGCTGCGGAAGCCGGCGAGGGGTCGGGCGGTCGCACTGACGACCCTGAGGCCGCAGGAGCGCCGGGCGCTGCACCGACCGCCGAACCCTCTGCCGCTTCTGCGGAGCCGGGCTCCGAGGAGCCCCAGCCCGGCGCTTACTTGCAGGCCGGTGACAATATCTTCATCAAGCTACCCTGGGCGTCGAGCTCCAGGGTGCCGGTCGAGGGGGAGACTTTTGACGGGGAGGTGCTCGCCTCTGCCGGACTGTCATTGGTTGACGCGCCCGGCAGCAGCAGTGGCGAGGCTGAGGAGGAGCAGCTGCTGCGGAAACTGCTGTCACTCTACCGCACCCGGCAAGCCAAGCTGGCTTCCCGGGAAGCGCTTGTCGCGAAGGCGGGAGTTGACATGGAGAAGCATGCGGAGGAGCTCCGGGGACAAAATCAAGAAGCTCTTCGATCCCTGGCGCAGGGGCGGGAGCGAGTAGACGAGGAGCGCACGGCCTTTCTTCTCGAGAAGGCCGAGGCTGAGGAGGAACAAAGGCTTGCTGCCGAGAAGCAGTCCGCGCGGGAAGGCGAGCTAGTGCAGCAGAAGGCCCACCTCGACAGCTACGAGGAAGAGCTCGCCGAGCGCGAGCGAGCACTTGGCAGGGCGCTCAAGGAGGCAAAGGATGCCGTGGCAACTTCAGAGGCCGCCAATAAGGAGCTAGAGGATAAAGTGGCGCGGCTGGAGGCCGATATTGGGAAGAGCGGCGAGGAGATTGCCGCTCTCAAGCATGAGCGCGAGAAGGATGCTGCCGCCCATGGTGAACTGCAAGGCCTTCTCGCTGAGAGGGGCAAGGAGCTCAGCGCCGCCAAGGATTCCAAAGCAGACCTGGAGCTGAAGCTGGCCACGCTGACGCAGACGCTGGAGGCCGCCAAGGAGCGGGAGAAGACCTTGGCGGAGAAGGTCAAGGCTGACGCGGCACTGCTGGAGAGCATTGCAGTTACCCAGAACTCCTTCAGAGACACAGTGGAGCACTGGACCGAGGGTCTGGTGAACACTGCCGCCGTCATCAACGAGGAGCTGGCGCAGCTGGGGATGGAGGACTTTGGGTATCCTTCCGACGAGAGCCTTCAACCCAGCGCCAAGCTTAGCCTATTCTTCAAGGGCGTGGCGACGACACTCCAGCGGCTCCGGGAGAGGATCCTGAAGCGGTTGTTCAATGAGTCGCGCAAAATCTGTGCTGGGGTTCTCCAGAAGGTGCTGATGAAGGTGGCCTTCCGCAACCCAGGCCTCAGCTTCACCAACGTCCTCCGATCCTTGCCGCCTGACGCCGATCTGGACGCACTCAAGGCCCTTGTCGCACCCATTGTGGACAAGGTGAGCGAGATCAAGCGAGTCGAGGGCGGGCGCGTAGATTAGGCCGCCCATTTCTTCTTTTCCCTTGCCGCTGCTAGTCATGTCATGAAAACAGTCTATTAGAGCCACGACAAGTTATCTTTGTAATATAACTTTATTTGTGTTATCAATTGCAATGTTATTTCCTCTACTAGATTCCTTCCTTTGTATGTTTTCACCCTACGCTTCTAGGGAACTTGTCGGCGCAGGCGCCCGAGCCGCGAGCGCTGAGTGCGGAACTTCAGCAGCCTGCTGGCGGCGCTGCTTCCGACAAGAAACCTTGTCGTGACTAGATGCAGCACGCTTAAGCTGTTGAGCGGACTCGAAACAAAGTAAGGGCGCAACTAGCCACGAGTTGGTTCCTCCGTGCACAGGTTTTCCATACAAAGCAGGGTCGTTCGAGGAAGATAACTCAAAAATTAAAAAAGTGATTGCTCAAACTTTGGCAACTTAGCTTTTCTGTTATTTTCTTCCCGGTAAGGCAAGTCTTTGTTTGAATGATGCCTGGCCCACACCACAATCTTCTCCTTCCCCCCGGCAAACTTGTGTGCGAGAGAACCTTCTTTTCCTTTAAAAGAAAAAGAAAGAAGAGAAAATAATAATATGGAGCACTTCGGCTCGTTACTGCTTACCGGATGTAAGTGCTGCACAAAGTGTCAGATAATCACATGCAAGAAAGGAACTAACACATGAAATAGACAAGCTGTGCGGAGCACATGGGGTTTTACTTATGCACGGGATCTGCGCCCGGCTTTGTACAAAGGTTTACATGCAACAGCGGCAAGACTTGTACAAAAGGTGGTTGCCGGAACGGGTTCCGGCAACCGCGCCTTATGGGAAAAACTTACAAAGATGTTCTATGTTCCAGGAGTTGCTCACTGGAATGCCATCCTCGGTCTCAAGGCGGACAGCGCCAGGCCTTGTGACTCGTCTCACCCGATAAGGGCCTTCCCACTTCGGCGTCAACTTGTTGGAATTCTTGGCGTACTGAACGCGCCGAAGAACAAGGTCGCCTTCCACGAAGCTTCTGGCTTTAACTTTGCGGCTATGATAGCGGCGCAAAGCTTGCTGGTATCGAGCAGCTCGTACAGCAGCCTGAAGACGATCTTCCTCAAGGAGCAGCGCGTCGTCTTGCCGCAGCTGTTCTTGCTCAAGCTCATCATAAGCGAGCACTCGAGGTGATCCGTATACAAGTTCCATGGGGAGAACTGCCTCTGCTCCATAGACTAGAGCGAAAGGTGTCTGGCCAGTGGCTCGATTTGGCGTCGTTCTGATCGACCAAAGAACCACCGGCAGCTCCTCGATCCAGTTCCTTCCGCACCTGTGCAGCCTGTCGAAAGTTCTGGTCTTGAGCCCGCGCAGCACTTCAGCATTTGCCCTCTCTGCTTGACCGTTGCTTCTCGGATGAGCAACAGAAGCGAAGCAGACCTTGGCGCCAAGGTCTTGGACGTACTGCATGAAGGTGCGGCTCATGAATTGCGTACCGTTGTCGGTGATGATCCTGTTAGGGATCCCGAAACGGCAAACAATTGACCTGAAGAACTTGACTGCTGACTGTGCTGTCACCTTCCTCACTGGCTGCACTTTCGGCCACTTTGTGAACTTGTCGATTGCGACGTACAAGTACTCAAAGCCCCCGACAGCTCGGGGGAAGGGGCCGATGATATCGAGCCCCCAGACCGAAAATGGCCAGGATAAAGGGATCGTCTGGAGAGCTTGAGCTGGCTGGTGTATCTGTTTGGAGTGGAACTAGCATGCTTCACACTTGGTTACTTGTGTAGTTGCATCCTGGAGGGCTGTCAGCCAAAAGAAACCCTGCCGAAAAGCTTTTCCGGCAAGTGCTCTTGCGCCGATGTGGTGGTCACATATGCCTCCATGTATCTCTGCCAACAGCTTTTGTCCATCTTCCCGGCGAATACACTTCAATTTCAACCGTTGAGTCTTCTTCTGTACAGTATGCTATCGACAAACTGGTACATACTTGACTGCCGGGCTACTCTTTCCGCTTCTTCTTGTTCTTCGGGAAGTTCTCCTGTCTGAAGGAAGTGGACAATCTGCTGTGCCCATGCTGGAGCTCGTGGCTCGACAACAAGGACTAAAGGCACATCTTCTGCTGTGGGAACATCCGCTTCCACGGCAAGGACTTGTGGTCCTGTCGGAGCTTGATGTTCCCCGCCAAGCTTGCCGGAGCTAAACTTGTCGGGAGCGTCTGCTTCAATGGAACAAACCATAAGGTTTGCCGGAGTAGACTGCCCCTCAGCATCCTTGGTGTTGATCTTGGGGACTTTCTTTGCGGCGGCTTCGGGGAGCTCTGCCGGAAAGTAGTCGCCGGAAACCAACTTCCTCTTCTTGCTTTGTTCAGTTGATGGTGTTACAGATGGTTGAGTCAACTTAAGCACAAAGATCCCTGGTTCCGCAGGTAACTTTAGTGCGGCGCACTTTGACAGGCCGTCAGCAATATCATTCTGAGCTCTTGGGATATGCTCCATTTGTAGGCCGTCAAAGTGCTCTTCTAGCTTTCTCACTTCATCGACATACGCTTCCATCAACGGACTCTGGTAGTTCTTGTTCACTTGTCGGATGACAAGCTGTGAGTCACCCCTGACAATGAGCTTCTTGATCCCAAGGTCTGCTGCGATTCTGAGACCGGCAAGCAATCCTTCATACTCTGCAGTATTGTTGGTTGCTTTCTCTTTGGGAAAGTGCATCTGGACTATGTACTTGAGGTGCTCTCCGGTGGGTGCAACAAGCAGCACGCCTGCACCGGCGCCTTGCAGCGAGAAGGCACCATCAAAGTACATCAGCCACTCTTTGTTTGCCTCTTTGATGGGGATGCTCGTTTCTGGAATTTCTTCATCTGGGGTTGGCGTCCACTCTGCTATGAACTCTGCCAATGCTCTGCTTTGGATAGTTGAGGTGCTCTCAAACTTGAGGCCAAATCTTGACAGTTCCAGCGCCCACTCGACAATCCTGCCTGTTGCTTCTGGATTTTGCAGTATCCTCTTCAGCGGAAAACGAGTGACGACTGTGATCTCATGTGCTTGGAAGTAATGGCGCAGCTTTCTCGAGGCCATAAGGAGTCCGAAAAGCAACTTCTGCACACCGGAGTACCTTGATCTAGCTCCCTGCAGAAGAGAACTGACAAAGTAAACTGGGCGCTGCACCATTCTCCTTGGCATCTCATCATGTTCCTGCGCAAACTCATGTTTGTCGGGACCAGATCTTGTCGGCGAAGCCCCCTGCATGTCGCTGGATGGATCTGCCGTGGTTGCTGGCTCATCATCCGCCTCCCTCTCTGCCACTAACGTAGCACTAACCACTTGATTGGTTGCTGCTATATACAGCAGCAACTTCTCTTGCGGCTTAGGTGCGACAAGTGTTGGAGTGGAGGACAGGTATCTCTTCAAGTCCTGCAGCGCAGCCTCCGCTTCCGGAGTCCATTTCATTGGACCTGCCTTTTTCAAAATTTTGAAAAATGGCAGGGCGCGCTCAGCAGATCTAGAGATAAACCTGTTGAGAGCAGCCACGCAACCGGCAAGCCTTCGTACATCCTTGACGCGCTTTGGTGCTTCGATCTGCTCGATGGCTTTGATCTTGTCGGGATTGGCTTCAATTCCCCGCTGAGACACGAAGAACCCGAGAAGCTTGCCGGAAGGGACTCCAAACACGCACTTCTCGGGGTTAAGCTTGAGGTTGATCTTGCGCAGGTTTGCAAATGTTTCGTCTAAATCTTGAATCAAGGTCGCTGTGACGCCCCGATTCAATCATACACTAATCATGCACGCAAATGTGTACGATCAAGATCAGGGACTCACGGGAAGATATCACAACACAACTCTAAAACATAAATAAATCATACAAGCATCATAATACAAGCCAGGGGCCTCGAGGGCTCGAATACAAGTGCTCGATCATAGACGAGTCAGCGGAAGCAACAATATCTGAGTACAGACATAAGTTAAACAAGTTTGCCTTAAGAAGGCTAGCACAAACTGGGATACAGATCGAAAGAGGCGCAGGCCTCCTGCCTGGGATCCTCCTAAACTACTCATGGTCGCCGTCAGCGGGCTGCACGTAGTAGTAGGCACCTCCGGTGTAGTAGGGGTCGTCGTTGACGTGGCGTCTGGCTCCAGGGCTCCAGCATCTGGTTGCGACAACCAGGTAGAAGGGAAAGGGGAAAAGAGGGAGAAAAGCAACCGTGAGTACTCATCCAAAGTACTCGGAAGCAAGGAGCTACACTACATATGCATGGGTATATGTGTAAGGAGGCCATATCAGTGGACTGAACTGCAGAATGCCAGAATAAGAGGGGGATAGCTAGTCCTATCGAAGACTACGCTTCTGGCAGCCTCCGTCTTGCGGCATGTAGAAGAGAGTAGATTGAAGTCCTCCAAGTAGCATCTCCAAGTAGCATCTCCAGTAGCATCTCCAGTAGCATCTCCAAGTAGCATCTCCAAGTAGCATCTCCAGTAGCATCTCCAAGTAGCATCGCATAGCATAATCCTACCCGACCATCCTCCCCTCGTCGCCCTGTGGAAAAGCGATCACCGGGTTGTCTGTGGAACTTGGAAGGGTGTGTTTTATTAAGTATCCGGTTCTAGTTGTCATAAGGTCAAGGTACAACTCCAAGTCGTCCTGTTACCGAAGATCACGGCTATTCGAATAGATTAACTTCCCTGCAGGGGTGCACCAACTTACCCAACACGCTTGATCCCATTTGGCCGGACACACTTTCCTGGGTCATGCCCGGCCGCGGAAGATCAACACGTCGCAGCCCCACCTAGGCTCAACAGAGTGGCCAGCACGCCGGTCTAAACCTAAGCGCGCAGGGGTCTGGGCCCATCGCCCTGAGCACACCTGCACATTGCGTGGGCGGCCGAAAGCAGACCTAGCCTAGTGGCGTTCCAGTCCAATTCGGCACGCGCCGCTCCGTCGCTGACGTCTGAAGTGCTTTGGCTGATACCACGACGCCGAGTGCCCATATCTTTCCCACGTAGTTGGTTAGTGCGTATAGGCTCGTAGCCAACTCAGATCAAATACCAAGATCTCGTTAAGCGCGTTAAGTATCCGCGAATGCCGAATAGGGCCAGGCCCGCCTCTCTCCTAGGCGGTCTCAACCTGCCCTGTCGCTCCGCCACAAAGATCCACTCGCGGGTGCTCCACCAGCCGACCCGACTTTAGTCTCCACATGCATCATGTAGAAAGTATATAGTATATACCCGTGATCACCTCCCGAGTGATCACGGCCCGATAGTATAGCACAGCAGCCGGACAAGAATGTAGGGCCACAGATGAAAAATACTAGCATCCTATGCTAAGCATGTAGGATTGCGGGTAAGGTATCAATGACTGTAGCAACAATGACAGGCTATGCATCAGAATAGGATTAACGGAAAGCAGTAACATGCTACACTACTCTAATGCAAGCAGTATAGAGGAGAATAGGCGATATCTGGTGATCAAGGGGGGGGGGCTGGCCTGGTTGCTCTGGCAAGAGAGAGGGGTCGTCAACTCCGTAGTCGAACTGGTCAGCAGCAGCGTCGGTCTCGTAGTCTACCGGAGAGAAGAGGGGGAAGAAATAATGAATACAGAGCAAACAAAGCATCACAAAATATATCAAGGCAATACACGGTGTTCGGTGTGCCCTAACGCGGTAGTAGGTGATACCGGTGAAGGGGGGAAAACACCCGGGAAAGTATTCCCGGTGTTTCGTGTTTTCGGGCAGAGGAGCCGGAGGGGGAAAGTTGCGGGTTCGATAGGTTAGGGGTGTGTGGCGGACTAACGGACTGCGTATCCGGATTCGTCTCATCGTTCTGAGCAACTTTCATGTTGAAAATATTTTAATCCGAGTTACGGATTAAAAGATATGATTTTCTAAAGATTTTATTAATTTCTGGAATTTAATTAATTATTTAATCCAACATTATCCAGAATAGTAAATGCTGACGTCAGCATGACATCAGGGTGATGTCAGCAATCAACATTGACCATTGACCTGGTCAACCTGACATGTGGGTCCAGTGGGACCCACCTGTCATTCTCTGTTTAGTTTATTTACAGATTAATTTATTTAATTAGTGATTAGGTTAATCTAATCAGGATTAATTAACTTAATTAATTACTTACTTAATTAATTAGTTAATAATCAAATTTATTAAATCATTTTATTTTTATTTTATTTTTTTAATTCTCTTTTTTTTTCTAAAAACGTTACGGGGCGGGGCCCACTAGTCAGTGGCCCGGGAGGGCCTAGCGGGCGCTGGGTACAGGGTGCGGGCACGCGCCCGAGTCCACCTGGGATGGGGGCGACGGGTGGCTGAGCGGGCGTAGCCCGCCCAGGCGGCGAGGGAGAGCTGGGCCCGGGCGCCGGCGGCCAGGGACAGAGAGGAGGGGAGGGTTCAGGGGCCGGCGTCGCCGGAGGGAGAGGAGGCCGGGGTTGGAGGCGATTCGGTGGAGGGCCGGCGACGGCGTGCAGGGGACGGCGCACGGGCTCGGGAGGCGGGACGAGGCCCGTGCGTGAGGGGGGACGCGGCCGTGTGTGGCCGTGCGGGGCCGCGGCTGTGGCCGTGTGGGCACGTGCGGG
>NC_041383.1:349058680-349066020 GCF_002162155.2 Triticum dicoccoides | reverse complement strand
TTTTCTTGTCTCATTTTATGTGTAGTTTCTTTTATTTTAAGTTTTATAAAATTACCACTAGTGCCTAATTTGTATTTACCAATAAACTACTACGAGATTAATTCTTAACCAATAATAAAATAGTGTTAGCATTTTATAAATTCAATAGGCATTTGTTTAATTGTTTTCACTATTGTTTTAATTGTTTTAGGGCCTTTAAACATTTTATCAAAGTTTGGTTTCTCCACCATAATTACCTATGTATTATTTGGTTCACTCCGAACATTTAAATTTTAATATTTGAAACTTTTATTGTTTGCTCGATTTTGAATTTGAAATTCGAACTAGGTTCCGAACTAACGCAAGTTTATCCACAGTAACCGAGGTGATGTGGCATCATTAGCGGGGATTACTGTAGCTTAATTACCCGGGCGTCACAATTCTCCTCCACTACAAGAAATCTCGTCCCGAGATTTAAGAGGGGAGTAAGGGAAAAGTTCTGGTTACGATATTCTAACGGATCTTCTCGAAGAAGTTAATCCCTTTCGCTGGTGTCTTCAATCCTTTATTCCGATGCATGATGATAAACTTGTCATCATTTCTTTGGGAACTCCATCGTACTTACGAAAAGATAAGGGGCAGCTCACTATGACATAATGCTTTTGAGGGAAACAATCTGGGGTTAACCCGTGAATTAGTATAAGATTATCTCTCGAGTTGAACATATGAAATACCTCGAGAGTAAGGTACGAAGGTACCATAATAGGCTCCAAGCAGATAGATAGTTGCTCGAAGCCGGAACCAGAGTGAGAAAGGGGTTCAGAGTAGCGAGAGTAAGTATTGCGTCTGATACCAGAATAGATCACTAGGACAGTGGCCCGTGGATTACATACGAGTCCACGCGCGAGGAATAACTTTGGGAATAGGGGGTGTACAGGACAGTCAGGTTTCGATCCTGTGGAACTGTGGGTTATGGGCCCACCATGTGGTTTTTCTTGTTATTTTTTTTTAATAGGAGCAGTGAAATCTTTCACGGTCATGTTAGCAAGGCATGTCAGAGAGTACCATGTCAGTTATGTCGGCAACAACGTTGGTACCAAGGGCGAGGGACGAAGAGAACCATTTTCCTGCTCGTTGAACGAGGCGGACCAGTAGGCGAAGTTCTCGTCCATCGGTGGTTACCGGAATGTCATCAACAAAAGTAACAGGGTCATACTGACAGAATTGTACAACGAGGTGTTTACATAAGCAGGAGAATATTACTGCTCAGATCATATAGTTCACAAGAAAGGTTAAATCAACAATGGAAGGAAAATATGATCATCAGGTTAAACAGAGCAATGGAAAGGAAATTATGTTTAAACACATATTTCAAGGGTATATCCTTCCCAAGGACAAGCAGAGCATGATATCCATGTCAGGATATAATGTAGAAAACTCTTTAGGTAGGGGAGAGAATTTTCATGACATTGCCCATACAACGGTGTTTGGGTAATTGAGCAAGAAACATTTAGTATTGGGCTTCAAATGGTCTTGTTGAAAATCGGAGTACCATAGACATGCTTCGAGATAGCACTGACATGGTCATCAGGTGAAGATCAGACTTTGGAAACACGAAGGATCCATCAGGAATAACTTGTAGAATAAGTCTTACAATTTCCTCATGGATGAATGGATAACCTTGCTGAAAAGGAATCTATAATGATAGGTCCTCCAGCCGGGGGGGGGGGGTGCTAGGCATGACATCATGTTACCGGGTCATCAAAGGATCATCATCATAACTCTTGGAAAGTTGTCCCAACCATCATATCTGACCGAGATTCAGATCCGATTGGTGTCAGGATACCTCAGACTTAGGATACCTGAGAAGAAAAGGTGTAACGCAAATTGACGAGATGACATTGTAAGATTCTCGGGGAAATGAACTATGTAGTGATTTCCGTTATCAAGAGTCCATCATTAACCCAAGGAGAGGACAAGGAGGTGTCTGGTGAACTCAACGGCAATTCACCGAGATTCCCAAAAGATGGATGTCCACAATTAAGTGAACAAGGAGATAACATTGGTCAGATCAAATGATATAAGGAAATTTGCTCGAGGAAAACATACACAATTAAACATTGGTTGAAAGGTGCGCCCGAAATATGGGTTGGGTTGCACGACCAATGTCAGAATGGTGTTTAATAGTCAATAGCCTAAGAATGAACTGTCGATCGTTAACTTCAAAGCAATAGGGTTGCTAGAAGTACAGAACTCACATAGCGTCTATTGGTATGCTGGTTAAAAACAACACAGGGACCAAGGAAGAATGGTGATGGTGAGAAGTATCACCCTACCAAGAATTCTTAAGAGGTGGTGCAATTCTGACAACATTCTTGTCATCAAAGGTGGTAATACTCCAAGGTAAAGAACAGATTCTGGATAGCTAGGAAATCAAGGTACAACACAAAATGTGAACAAATTTGTGTTGGGGGGGGGGCAATAAAGTGGTCGATGATAATACAATTCATCGAGGTCAAGGATGGTATTTCTCATCATGAATTCAATTGATATCCTGGATGAGCTCAGAATGTTGATGATCACGACACCTTTGTCGCGAGAGTTCATGAAGATGTAATCGATCGGTGACGACATCAAGTCAAGTAATGATGAAGTGAAAGGTTATTGGAACCAAGGGTACGACACAAACTCGAAACCAAGCTTGTTGTTCAAGGCGAAATGATATGACGATGAGGATAGACGTAAGGTTAGTTCATCATCGAAAATTGGTGCACCGAGAATAAGGACCAGGTAGCACAGTTAGAATCGTCACGACAATGATATAGCCAAATAGGCTAGGAATGGGTACAAACTCGTAAGCAAAGAAGATTACTACGAGTTGTTTAATTGCGAGGCGGACTCGATTCAGTTATCGATGTCCGTGAGTGTTTAATAACTCCGAGCCCGTGAAAAACTGTAATCAGTGAGAATGTAGTACTTGATGAAGAACTCATAAAAAGTTATGCAGTTCCATGATAATCTCGAGATACCAGGGGGTAATACTCGACACAAGATCAAAGTAAAGATTGGACTGGTGTATTGATCCATAGAAGACAATTGTTTTAACTTGTCCGAGAAATGAGATCAAAGAAGAACAATCATGGTCGGAATCACGATTGCAGAAGGCCAGATCCTAGATATAAGATGAACTTATACCAAAGGAATAATTCATTTAAGAGAAGCTTTAATGATAAGATCTACATCGTGTCCATGGGCATGAACACAAGTTCAAGGTCGACTCCCACTTCTCCAATGCATACCCTTTCATTCACTTCTCGCTTTCGATGAAGTTATAGCGTTGAAATTTTATCTGGCAAAATACCAGAAGAGTACGACTCGTGAAAACTTTCGAGTTCACACATATTAAGGAAGGCATAGGTTCAACCCATCGGGGCATCTTAGAATCATATACCAAAATCTTTAGAAGTAATTAACTCAAGCTCGAAGGCAGAGCATGGTTGAGAAAGCAGACGATACAATTTACCAAAGGCATTATGTATCCGAGAAAAGGCTCACAAGTTTATTGAATATGAAGGGCGTTGTCAGATAAAATCCAACAAAGGATCTGGTGGTCCACAAGGGATCTGACGTGAGCATCGGTACTCAACTAGAGGGAGCAGAATATAGAAACAACTGACTAACTCAATTGTCAAATGCAAAGGAATTATGATTTCCAAATCAAGGGATCAGAAGCAATGCTCTGATTAGGGGTGGACAAGTTGAATAGCCTTAGGGTACAATCAAAGACAATTGGATTGGTCGAGAACCAATTCCAGTTAAAAGAATGGAAGCTCAGTCGGAAAGGTAATTTATAATGATCAATGATGATTGCGTGTATTCGCAACATATTGAGTCAACAGACTCAAAATGATAATGACAAGGAATGTCAATAAGATTTCTATACTTATGGGATTAATCATAATGAAAGCAAACAAGAAATTCCAGAGCAATAGGTTGCTGAGGATTCTCGGAATATCGGGTGGTATTTCGAAGACTTTTGTGTAACACATGAACAACTGGGGGATGAGCGGATAGTCGATAAGTGCGAGAATTAACCGTAGGGGTATTCAAGTGACAAAGAACAACAAGGCAGTAAGCTCAAGGGATTATCGAAACAACGACGAGTTCTTCAGGGTATCTTGTAATAACAAGACCACTGGGGATGAATGTAAGAATAACAAATGCAAGTAGTTATCCATAAGGGTTTGCGGTGGAAGGTGAATTGCAAACGCGATGTACACAAGTTCTCGGGTTAACAGCGGAGAGTATCTTCAGGGTCTTCTAGTGCAGCAGACGATCATTAGTAATAAGGGGCTCTCCGGGTGAAAGTGATAACGAGATCCTAATGTTAGATTTAGTAAACTTCATTTAACCTGAATAGAGGAGAGATCAGAGTCCCAGAGTAAAGGTCGAGGAGTAAAAGATCCTACTACCACCCAATGGCGACCTGTGACCGTAAGACACACAGCCATGTTAGTAAAAGTTTTTGCAACGTCTAGACTTGACTTCGGCCAAGGAGTGTGGAAGGGGGATTCCTACAGGCAGTCGGCTCTGATACCAACTTGTGACGCCCCGATTCAATCATACACTAATCATGCATGCAAATGTGTACGATCAAGATCAGGGACTCACGGGAAGATATCACAACACAACTCTAAAACATAAATAAGTCATACAAGCATCATAATACAAGCCAGGGGCCTCGAGGGCTCGAATACAAGTGCTCGATCATAGACGAGTCAGCGGAAGCAACAATATCTGAGTACAGACATAAGTTAAACAAGTTTGCCTTAAGAAGGCTAGCACAAACTGGGATACAGATCGAAAGAGGCGCAAGCCTCCTGCCTGGGATCCTCCTAAACTACTCATGGTCGCCGTCAGCGGGCTGCACGTAGTAGTAGGCACCTCCGGTGTAGTAGGGGTCCTCGTCGAAGTGGCGTCTGGCTCCAGGGCTCCAACATCTGGTTGCGACAACCAGGTAGAAGGGAAAGGGGAAAAGAGGGAGAAAAGCAACCGTGAGTACTCATCCAAACTACTCGGAAGCAAGGAGCTACACTACATATGCATGGGTATATGTGTAAGGAGGCCATATCAGTGGACTGAACTGCAGAATGCCAGAATAAGAGGGGGATAGCTAGTCCTATCGAAGACTACGCTTCTGGCAGCCTCCGTCTTGCGGCATGTAGAAGAGAGTAGATTGAAGTCCTCCAAGTAGCATCTCCAAGTAGCATCTCCAGTAGCATCTCTTGTAGCATCTCCAAGTAGCATCTCCAGTAGCATCTCCAGTAGCATCTCCAAGTAGCATCGCATAGCATAATCCTACCCGGCGATCCTCCCCTCGTCGCCCTGTGGAAAAGCGATCACCGGGTTGTCTGTGGAACTTGGAAGGGTGTGTTTTATTAAGTATCCGGTTCTAGTTGTCATAAGGTCAAGGTACAACTCCAACTCGTCCTGTTACCGAAGATCACGGCTATTCGAATAGATTAACTTCCCTGCAGGGGTGCACCAACTTATCCAACACGCTTGATCCCATTTGGCCGGACACACTTTCCTGGGTCATGCCCGGCCGCGGAAGATCAACACGTCGCAGCCCCACCTAGGCTCAACAGAGAGGCCAGCACGCCGGTCTAAACCTAAGCGCGCAGGGGTCTGGGCCCATCGCCCTGAGCACACATGCACGTTGCGTGGGCGGCCGAAAGCAGACCTAGCCTAGTGGCATTCCAGTCCAATTCGGCGCGTTCCGCTCCGTCGCTGACGTCTAAAGTGCTTTGGCTGATACCACGACGTCGAGTGCCCATATCTTTCCCACGTAGTTGGTTAGTGCGTATAGGCTCGTAGCCAACTCAGATCAAATACCAAGATCTCGTTAAGCGCGTTAAGTATCCGCGAACTCCGAACAGGGCCAGGCCCGCCTCTCTCCTAGGCGGTCTCAACCTGCCCTGTCGCTCCGCCACAAAGATCCACTCGCGGGTGCTCCACCAGCTGACCCGACTTTAGTCTCCACATGCATCATGTAGAAAGTATATAGTATATACCCGTGATCACCTCCCGAGTGATCACGGCCCGATAGTATAGCACAGCAGACGGAATAGAATGTAGGGCCATATATGAAAAATACTAGCATCCTATGCTAAGCATGTAGGATTGCGGGTAAGGTATCAATGACTGTAGCAACAATGACAGGCTATGCATCAGAATAGGATTAACGGAAAGCAGTAACATGCTACACTACTCTAATGCAAGCAGTATAGAGGAGAATAGGCGATATCTGGTGATCAAGGGGGGGGGGGCTTGCCTGGTTGCTCTGGCAAGAGAGAGGGGTCGTCAACTCCGTAGTCAAACTGGTCAGCAGCAGCGTCGGTCTCGTAGTCTACCGGAGAGAAGAGGGGGAAGAAATAATGAATACAGAGCAAACAAAGCATCACAAAATATATCAAGGCAATACGCGGTGTTCGGTGTGCCCTAACGCGGTAGTAGGTGATACCGGTGAAGGGGGGAAAACACCCGGGAAAGTATTCCCGGTGTTTCGTGTTTTCGGGCAGAGGAGCCGGAGGGGGAAAGTTGCGGGTTCGATAGGTTAGGGGTGTGTGGCGGACAAACGGACTGCATACCCGGTTTCGTCTCGTCGTTCTGAGCAACTTTCATGTTGAAAATATTTTAATCCGAGTTACGGATTAAAAGATATGATTTTCTAAAGATTTTATTAATTTCTGGAATTTAATTAATTATTTAATCCAACATTATCCAGAATAGTAAATGCTGACATCAGCATGACATCAGGGTGATGTCAGCAGTCAACGTTGACCATTGACCTGGTCAACCTGACATGTGGGTCCAGTGGGACCCACCTGTCATTCTCTGTTTAGTTTATTTACAGATTAATTTATTTAATTAGTGATTAGGTTAATCTAATCAGGATTAATTAACTTAATTAATTACTTACTTAATTAATTAGTTAATAATTAATTTTATTAAATCATTTTATTTTTATTTTATTTTTTTAATTCTCTTTTTTTTTCTAAAAATGTTACGGGGCGGGGCCCACTAGTCAGTGGCCCCGGGGGGCCTAGCGGGCGCTGGGTACGGGGTGCGGGCACGCGCCCGAGTCCACCTAGGATGGGGGCGACGGGCGGCTGTGCGGGCGTAGCCCGCCCAGGCGGCGAGGGAGAGCTGGGCGCGGGCGTCGGCGGCCAGGGACAGAGAAGAGGGGAGGGTTCAGGGGCCGGCGTCGCCGGAGGGAGAGGAGGCCGAGGTTGGAGGCGATTCGGTGGAGGGCCGGCGACGGCGTGCAGGGGACGGCGCACGGGCTCGGGAGGCGGGAC
>NC_041383.1:349058066-349058601 GCF_002162155.2 Triticum dicoccoides | reverse complement strand
GGAGGCAAGGCGACCTGGGGGAAGAGGGCGCGGCCACGGGCGCGAGGGCCACGGTGAGCGCGACGAGCGCGGGGAAAGGAGGAGACGGGGCGGGACAGTCCGGCGCGGTTGGTGTCGCGCATGCCCAGGGCGCGGCCGGCGCGTGCGGCCCACGGCGGGGCGGCAACGGCATAACGGGGGGGGATGGGCGCCGGTGACGGAGAAGGGAGAGGAGGGAGCTCACGGAGGGGGACTGTAGGGCACTGGCAGCGGGCGTGACGGCGGTCGGGGAGGACTGGCGAGGAGGAGGACGAGGCAGCGGCGACGGTCGGTGACGAGGTGGTCCGACGTAGGCGAGCGGCAAGGTGCGGGGCGTCGAGGGCGTCGGCTGCCCCGACCGGATCCATGCGGGGTGGAGGGATGAGGGGGCGGGCACCAGCGACGGCGCTAGGTGGCGGCGGGGTCAGCGCGCGACGGGCGGCGCAGTCGGCCCCGATCCAGGTTGGATCGTGGGGAAGCGTGAGGGAGGCGAGGGGAGAGGTGGGGATCGATCCCG
>NC_041383.1:348987727-349058032 GCF_002162155.2 Triticum dicoccoides | reverse complement strand
GGTCGGGTGGGGGGGTTAAGGGAGTGTGTGGCGGGGCCGGCTGGGCCGTGGGGTGGGCCAGCCCGTTCGGGAGGCTGAGGCCAGCTGGGCCACTTGGCCCAGCGGGGGGGGGGGTGTCCTGTTTTCTGTTTCCCTTTTTTTAATATATTTTCTTGTCTCATTTTATGTGTAGTTTCTTTTATTTTAAGTTTTATAAAATTACCACTAGTGCCTAATTTGTATTTACCAATAAACTACTACGAGATTAATTCTTAACCCATAATAGAATAGTGTTAGCATTTTATAAATTCAATAGGCATTTGTTTAATTGTTTTCACTATTGTTTTAATTGTTTTAGGGCCTTTAAACATTTTATCAAAGTTTGGTTTCTCCACCATAATTACCTATGTATTATTTGGTTCACTCCGAACATTTAAATTTTAATATTTGAAACTTTTATTGTTTGCTCGATTTTGAATTTGAAATTCGAACTAGGTTCCGAACTAAGCGAGTTTATCCACAGTAACCGAGGTGACGTGGCATCATTAGCGGGGATTACTGTAGCTTAATTACCCGGGCGTCACAGTCGCCTTGCTTTTGCTCTTGACCACTATGTCATCCATGTAAGCTTCCACATTTCTGTGTATTTGTGGCTCAAAAGCATGGTGGACTACCCTTGCGAATGTTGAACCAGCATTCTTCAAACCGAAAGGCATCCGTACGAAGCAGTACGTGCCACACGGGGTGATAAATGCGGTTTTCTCTTCATCTTCTTCTGCCATGAAGATCTGATGGTACCCTGAGTATGCATCAAGAAATGAAAGCAAATCACATCCGGCTGTGGAGTCAACAATCTGGTCAATACGCGGCAAGGGAAATGGGTCTTTGGGACAAGCTTTATTAACATCAGTGAAGTCAATACAAAGTCTCGATTTCCCATTAGCCTTGCGCACAACAACAGGATTGGCCAACCACGTGGGATGGAGTACTCCTCTGACAAGGCCTGCTGCTTCCAACTTCTTGATTTCTTCTGCGATGAATTCTTGGCGCTCTACTGCCTGCTTCCTGACTTTCTGCTTGACGGGCCGCGCATGAGGAAAGACGGCAAGGTGGTGCTCAATTACTTTCCTGGGAACACCGGGGATATCGGACGGTTGCCGCGCAAACACGTCGACATTCGCCCGCAGGAAAGCAACGAGCGCGCTTTCCTATTTGGGGTCAAGAGTGGCGCTGATGGTGAAGGTACCACCAGCGCCATCCTCCTTGGCGGACACCTTCTTAGTCTCAGGTGGAGCTGCCATTGCCTTCTTGCACTTGCCGGTGGAGCTCGATGGTGCGTCCTCGACGGTAGCGCAGCACTCCGAAGAGGTGCGCTTGCCGGAGTAGGCATCAGAGCTCTTGCCGGACTTGGTCTTCTTCTTCCCCCCGGGAGCTTCAGCGGCAAGTGTCCTCCGTTCTGCTGCGGCTGCCGCTTCCCGGTAGATCTTGTCGGCACAAATAAGAGCATCCTTCTTGTCACCAGGGACAGAGATGACACTTATTGGCCCTGGCATTTTCAGTATGTTGTACGCATAGTGAGAGGCTGCCATGAACTTGGTGAGTGCCGGACGGCCAAGGATTCCATTGTAAGGTAATGGAAAGTCGGCAACGTCAAACGTGACCCTCTCAGTCCTGAAGTTCAGCTCACTGCCAAATGTTACCGGCAACGTGGTCTTTCCCTTTGGCTTGCTCCTTCCCGGGTTGATTCCTTGAAATGTGCCGGTCTCTTCGAGCTCGCTGTTGGGGATCTGGAGCTTCTGGAGCACCATGGAGGAGATCAAGTTCAAACTGGCCCCGCCGTCAACTAGCATCTTAGTGACCTTGAGGTTGCGGATTGTTGGTGAAACCAACATCGGCAAGCACCCGACCGCAGTTATGCGATCCGGGTGGTCCTCAATATCAAAGATGATAGGCGTGCTGGACCATTTCAGAGGCCTGCGTGACTCGACGGGTGGTTCTGCTGCATTAACCTCCTGCATCCACTGCTTGAGCTGGCGGTGCAAGGCATGCAGAGAAGCACCACCGTCAACGCACAGGACCTCTGTAGCTTTCTGGAACTCCTGCTCATCGGTCTCCTCATCATCCATATCTTCATCGTCGCCGTCATCTTCATCCTTGTCGCGGCCGCAAGGAGGTCTGTCTCCTTGCCGCTGCTTGGCCTTGCCGCGGCGTCCTCCTCGGCCGGGACGTTTCTTGCCGGATCCACCAGCTCCTTCCTGGGCCTTCTCTTTGTCGCGCCGCTCGTATTCAGCTTTCTGTTGCTCAACAAGCTGCTCGACTCTCTTACAGTTCTGAAGATCATGGCCCTTGGTGCGGTGAATCTTGCAGTACTGCTTGTTGGCGCCGTCCTGCTTGTCGGCGACCGCTACCTCCGCGGCAACCTCCTTGTCGGAGTTACCAACTTTGGCTACCTTGGCGCCGCCACCGTTGCCGGACTGCTCAACAACTAGCACTTCTTTGCCTTTCCTCCTTCTGTTGTTCCGCCGCCGGTTTTTCCTTGTCGGGGCAGCATCTTCACTGTCAGATCCTCCCGCTCCTATATTTTCTCCGGGGAGTCTCCTCCCTTCCTCAGCACGTGCACACTTGTCGGCCAGTGCATATAACTCACTGACGTCCCTGATCTTGCACATCGCCATTTCCTCCCGCATCCTGCGGTTCCGCACGTTCTGATGGAACACGCTGATCACCGCGGCAGGGTGGACGTCTGGGATGTTGTGCTACACACTGCTGAATCTCTGAATGTACTTGCGCAAGGGCTCTCCTTCCTTCTGGGCGAGCAGGTGAAGATCACTCTCCTGGCCATGAGGCTTGTGTCCGCCTGTAAAGGCGCCGACAAACTGATGGCACAGATCAGCCCAAGAGGATATGGAGTTGTCCGGCAAGTGCATGAGCCAGGACCTGACGTTGGGCTTGAGCACCAGCGGGAAGTAGTTGGCAAGGATCTTGTCATCTCGTCCCCTGGCAGCCTGTACTGCAATGGTGTATATGCTGAGGAACTCTGACGGATGCGTCTTGTCGTCGTACTTCTCCGGTACGTCTGGCTTGAAGTTCTTTATACTGGGCCACTGGACTTGCCGCAGCTCACGAGTGAACGCAGGACAACCTACCGCGTACGGCAGATCGCCTGGTTCCCCTGGCGCATGCATGTCAACAGAGGGCCCAGCGCGCTTGTCGGATTGACGTCGCGCTTCTCTTCGGCGCTCGATGCGGGTTCGAGCGTCTTCTTGTTGTCGATCATGAAGAACTTGGCGCTGATCACGACGAGCTCGTGGATCCGATGATGCAGTGGAGTCGCTGTCGAGGTGGATCCGATGAGTCGGCGATCTTGGCGTTTGGAGCGGTGATTGCATGGTAGTTGCACCTCCGCCCGTTTCGTCGCCACCAGCTCGCGTCCGGCGGTCCTGCCGCGGCGGCGACGCGCTCGGCTGCCATGGAGTGTCGCCGTTGGCGTAGCCGATGAGACTCTGAATGGTGTCCCTCCATTCATCGATCTTGTCCGACGTTGGAGGGTAATCTAGGAGAAGTTGAGCTCGCGCCAAAGTTTCTGCTGGAGTGGTGGGTGGCAGTGGCGGACGGCGCGAGGAGCGGGACGTGCTCGAACTTCTAACTATGTTAGAAGGAGCAGTATCCCGTCCAGGCGACCGTGTTCCGCTCGTGCCAGCACGCTGGCGTGCATGCTGGTCTTGAGCGCCCCGAGATCCACCAGCTTGGTCTTGGGCTATCATGCGTATGGCACTGCTAGTGCCATGACGCTGTTGATCTTGTGCCTCCTGGGAGTGGCGTGGAACATGTACAGTCGCCGAGGTCTGTGCAGCCTTGTTCTTGGACCTGGCGGCATCATGGACTTCCTCGTCGACGTCCTTTCTTCCGCCGGCGTCCATCCCACCACTCGTTTTCTCCACGGTGGCGGAAGTGACGTGGATGGAGCGGCCGCCGCCGAAGTCTTCTTCTTCGGTGGCATGTTGATGAAGGGAATAAGGATCTAGCTCGTGTGAACGCCGGATCAGGTTCACGCAATCTCGACGCCCCCTACCTGGCGCGCCAAAGATGTCGGGGGAAACTGACCCACGAACACCTATGGGGCCGGCGGACCGGGCCCCTTTCGGTTCGGTGGGGGGCGGAGGTTGCACGAAGAGCAGATCGAGGCGAAGCACACGAGCGGTTTACCCAGCTTCGGAGCTCTCCGGAGAGATAACACTCCTACTGCTGCTTGTCTGGTTGTATTATCTGGTGTTCTTGCTCTCGAGCGAGAGAGTGATGTGTTTTCTGGGCTACCAATGGATCAAAGCCGACTGACTGAGGCTCCAAACCGAACAAGCCGAACCCCCTCTACGTTGCGCATGGGCCTCCTTTTATATGCTAAAGGGGTCCGACAGGTGGCAACGTAGAGGAGGGTAAAAACGTAAAAAGCGAGGTAGTTGATACAGTTGCTAGCACAGTGCACCCTACCTAACCCTGACGGCAGGGGACAAGGGCATTAAATGCCCGTCTGAGTCGCCCGAACAGTGCAGAAAAGGACTGTTAGGGGTGCCACCGTTCGCCACGATGGCGATCTTGTCAGCTTCGCATGCCGCCGCGCACCGCTGGCTGCACAGCCTCCCGCCATGCGCGCCCGGAGAGGCCCCCAGAGCGACACGTTGGTGGATGCGCTGGAGCGTGGACGCAGAGTGGTCGCCTGCCGCGGCAAGCGTCTTGCCGCTGCTGCTATCTTGTCGGGTCTGGAAGCTTGTCGCTCACCGGGCTTCGAAGTACCTTGGTTTGTCTTCCCGGCAAGCTCCTCTTGCCGGGGCCTTGTTGTCTTGCCGGAGCGCGTGGCGCGTCGCGGCAAGTTCATTGGAGCGCCTTGGTTGGCCTTCCCGGCAAGCTCCTCTTGCCGGGGTCTTGTCTCCTTAGCTTAAATACTTTGTTCTTGGATGGCTCCAAAGGAACCTTGGGGGATCTTGGCGATCACCCGGCAAGCCTCTGCCGCGGGGTGCTGCAACTGCCTGTGCACAAGTTCGGGGTACTAGGGTACCCCTAATCTAGTACACCGACAATTACTTCGATATCACAAGATCATATAAAGCTTATTTTCTCCACACTAATAAATCATACATATTTAAAGAGCAATTTTTATTGCTTGTAACAATGACAACTTACTTGAAGGATCTTACTCAATCCATAGGTAGATATGGTGGACTCTCATGGCAAACTAGGTTTAAGGATATTTGGAAGCACAAGTAGTATCTCTACTTGGTGCAAAGAATTTGGCTAGCATGAGGGGGAAAGACAAGCTCAACATGTTGGATGATCCATGCCAATATACTTTGTTTTGGATATAAGAAAACATAACCCATTACGTTGTCTTCCTTGTCCAACATCAACTTTTTAGCATGTCATATTTTAATGAGTGCTCACAATCATAAAAGATGTCTGAGATAGTATATTTATATGTGAGAACCTCTCTTTCTTTATTACTTCCTATTAATTGCAACGCTGACCAAAACTATGTTTGTCAACTCTCAACAACTTTTATTCACCATACTCTTTATATGTGAAGTCATTACTCTCCATAAGATCAATATGAACTCGTTATTTATTTTTATTCTCTCTTTTTTCTTTAATTCTCTCAAGATCACAACAGGATAATCAAGCCCTTGACTCAACACTAATCTTTATTATATATATAGCTCACGGACTCGATCACATAGAAGGATCATAAAGAAAAACTCAAAACTAAATCATACTAAAACTTTATTCTAACAGATCGAGAGATTACCAAAAGGATCGAACTAAGAAAAACGATAAAGATAGGAGTGTGATGGTGATACGATATCGGGGCACCTCCCCCAAGCTTGGCAGTTGCCAAGGGGAGTGTCCATACCCATGTGTTTATGTCTCTTTCTACGGAGGTGGTGATGGTGATGACGATGACAATTGTGCCCTCAGCTTCTTCATATTGTAATTGAGGAGAGCAATTTCCTCCTTTAAATGATCCGTAGTTTGACCACAAGGAGATAGATCCCCATAGGTCTTTGGTTCAGCAATGAGATGTGAGACATAGCTCTCTCCATCGGAATCGTGAGATGACATCTTGCTCCAAATCTGCTACAGAAACAACTCAAAACAAACATAGAGGATATTTGCGTGGTACAATGGTCAAAACCTTCGGGAGATTACATAATGGATTTTTACCGACCAAAAGAAGTATCCTGCAAGAAAATGGAGTCCGGAGAGCACACGAGGTGCCCACGAGGCAGGGGGGCGCCCCCTGGGGGTTAGGGCGCACCCTCCACCCTCGTGGATGCCTCGTGTCCTTCCCGGACTACTTCTTATTTTCCTATTTTCTTAAATATTCCAAAACGGAGAAAAATTGCTATTAGAACAGTTTTGGAGTCAGTTTACTTACCGTACCACATACCTATTTCTTTTCAGAGTCTGAAACGTTCTGGAAAGTGTCCCATATGTATTCCTCCGGGGTTATGGTTTCAATAACATTGGTTTCAACCTAGTTTAGTACTAATAAATATGCTATTTCCCATTAATTTTGGGCAACTAAATAAAATAGTTTAATATTTTATTAATTTAAAAGGCATTTAATTAATTGTTTTTACTGCTGTTTTATTTATTCTAGAGCATTTAACATTTTATAAAAATGTAGTTTCTCCACCATTATTAATTATGATTTATTTGCCACATTTAGAACATTTTAGTTTTGAGTTTTGAAAATTTTATTTGTTAGACTTGATTTTGAATTTGAATTTGAATCAGTTTTGAATCAACGCGAGATTAACAACAGTGATTGCGGTGACACGAAATCATTAGTAGAGGGTTACTATAGCTTAATTATCCGGGCGTTACAATTCTCCTCCACTACAAGAAATCTCATCCTGAGATTTAGGAGGTAGAAGAAAACAGAGCGGGATATTCATCACGAAGGCGATCCTCGCGTTCCCAAGTGGCTTCGTCTTTAGAATGATGTGACAACTGGACCTTGAGGAACCTGATCGCCTTCTGACGGGTGCGGCGTTTAGCTTGGTCGAGAATGCGGACCGGATGCTCTTTATAAGAGATGTCCTGTTGCAACTCGAGCATCTCATGGTCAACTGCTCGGATTGGGTCCTTGAAGCAGTGACGGAGTTGTGACACGTGAAACACGTCGTGAACATGAGAAAGGTTCGGCGGCAGTTCCAGTTGATATGCCACTTTTCCACGCCTTTCAAGAATGGTTAAAGGACCAATATAGCGAGGATCTAGCTTGCTCTTGACCCCGAAGCAGTGGGCACCTTTCATCGGTTTGACTCGAAGATAAGCCTTTTCGCCAGGTTGGTATACCATATCTTTGTGATGGCGGTCATACTGACTCTTCTGATGTGACTGAGCAGTCTTCAGATTCTCGCGAATAAAGCGGACTTGTTCTACGGTGAGTTGGATAATATCCAAATGGAAGAGTGAACCTTCCCCAGTTTTCGACAAATTCAGTGGGGTCCGACACTTTTGTCCATATAACACTTCGAAGGGGGCCATATTCAAACTAGCTTGATACCTATTGTTATAAGAGAACTCAGCATACACAAGAGATTCCACCCATTTCTTGCCGAAGGAAATGACACAAGCTCGAAGCATGTCTTCGATAACTAGCACCTAGTTTAGTATTAATAAATATGCTATTGCCCATTAATTTTGGGCAACTAAATAAAATACTTTAATATTTTATAATTGCAAAAGGCATTTAATTAATTGTTTTTGCTGCTGGTTTATTTATTTTAGAGTATTTAAACATTTTATAAAAATATGGTTTCTCCACCATTATTACTTATGATTTATTTGCCACATTTAGAACATTTTTAGTTTTGACTTTTGAAAACTTTAATTGTCTGACCTGATTTTGAATTTGAATTTGAATCGGTTTTGAGTTAATGCGAGATTAACAAAAATGATATCGGTGACACGACATCATTAGTAGAGGGTTACTATAGCTTAATTATCCGGGCGTTACAATTCTCCTCCACTACAAGAAATCTCATCCCGAGATTTAGGAGGTAGAAGAAAACAGAGCATGGTATTCATCACGAAGGCGATCCTCGCGTTCCCAAGTGGCTTCGTCTTGAGAATGATGTGACCACTATACCTTGAGGAACTTGATCACCTTCTGATGGGTGCGACGTTCAGCTTGGTCAAGAATGCGGACCGGATGCTCTTTATAAGAGATGTCCTGTTGCAACTCGAGTATCTTGTGGTCAACTGGTCGGATTGGGTCCTTGAAGCAGCGACGGAGTTGTGACACGTGGAACACATCGTGAACCTGAGAAAGGTTGGGTGGCAGTTCCAGTTGATATGCCACTTCTCCACGCCTTTCAACAATGTTGAAAGGACCAATATAGCAAGGATCTAGCTTGCCCTTGACCCCGAAGTGGTGAGCACCTTTCATCGGTGTGACTCGAAGATAAGCCTTTTCGCCAGGTTGATATACCATATCTTTGTGATGGAGGCCATACTGACTCTTCTGACGTGACTGAGCAGTCTTCAGATTCTCATGAATAACATGGACTTGTTCTTCGGCTAGTTGGATAATATCTAGACCGAAGAGTGAACCTTTCCCAGTTTCTGACAAATTCAGTGGGGTCCGACACTTTCGTCCATATAACACTTTGAAGGGGGCCATCTTCAGACTAGCTTGATAGTTATTGTTATAAGAGAACTCAGCATACGGAAGAGATTCCTCCCATTTCTTGCCGAAGGAAATGACACAAGCTCGATGCATGTCTTCGATAACTAGCACCTAGTTTAGTATTAATAAATATGGTATTGCCCATTAATTTTGGGCCGCTAAAGAAAATAGTTTAATATTTTATTAATTGTAAAAGGTATTTAATTAATTGTTTTTGCTGCTATATTATTTATTTTAGAGCATTTAAACATTTTATCAAAATGTGGTTTCTCAACCATTATTATTTATGATTTATTTGCCACATTTAGAACATTTTAGTTTTGACTTTTGAAAACATTATTTGTTTGACTTGATTTTGATTTTGAATTTGAATCGGTTTTGAATCAACACGAGATTAACAACAGTGATAGCGGTGACACGACATCATTAGTAGAGGGTTACTGTAGCTTAATTATCCGGGCGTTACAATTCTCCTCCACTACAAGAAATCTCATCTTGAGATTTAGGAGGTAGAATAAAATAGAGCGGGGTATTCATCACAAAGGCGATCCTCACGTTCCCAAGTTGCTTCGTCTTGAGAATGATGTGACCACTAGACCTTGAGGAACTTGATCGCCTTCTGACGAGTGCGGAGTTCAACTTGGTTGAGAATGTAGACCGAATGCTCTTTATAAGAGATGTCCTGTTGCAACTCGAGCATCTCGTGGTTAACTGCTGGGATTGGGTCCTTGAAGCAACGACGGAGTTGTGACACGTGGAACACATCGTGAACTTGAGAAAGGACCAATATAGCGAGGAGCTATGATGTTGGGTAGAACCTTAGATGCCCGATCATTCTCGGTTGGAGGGGATCCTACAAAGAACACGAGGAGAAAAACAAGGGGAACACGAGGGGAAACACAAGAGAAATTACTCAACCAACAAGATACGGTGACACATATGCTAGTTCCGAGAAACATAAAGAGTGATACACGATTCAAACTCAACAAAGGACGATGCAAAAGGTCTTCTCCGTGAGGAGGTATTGAAGGGTCTTCCCGTGATGGGGTCTTGAATCCGCTTGGTGGATCTTCTCCGAAGAGATCGTGAGCTCCGACGAGAAGTAACCAAGTGGATGAGCAAAGCTCTATCTCTAATATGAGCTAAACCAATGCTAAGCCTAGGAAGAGGGCGGCGGAGGAGTATATATAGTCTAGGTGGGCGAAGGGGTACATGGGCCTCGACCCTTACACTGTACGTAGACAGGGGAGGCCGGACGTTCGGGCGTCGGGCCGGATGTCCGGGCGTTCACGAGACGCTGGATGTCCGGGCTATCGGGCCAGATGTCCGTGCTGGCCTGGCGCCGTATGATGCTCCCTGGATAGGGCTGGTCCGAATGTCCGGGCTACGGGCCGGATGTCTGGGACTTCACGATGGGCCAGATGTCCGGGCTGCAGGGGCTGGTTCTGTAACCTTCGGGATGCCTTGTTCGTACATACGGGCTGAGAGCCGGATTTCCGGGGCATCGAGCTGGATGTTCGGGCCCTGTAGACTTGGCCGCTGGTCCCTTGCTGTAGGCGTCACCTCCAGGGGTCGGATGTCCGCGGTCATGGCCGGATGTCCGGGTCCTGGGAGGTGTTCTTGACTCCTTCCGTTGTTTCTCTTCATCCATGAACTTGGGGACTTGTCCATCTTCACGTGCATCCTCGGGAGGGTCCTCTTGGTACCTAATCATGCACAACATTTCGGACTTAGGTAGTAGCCATTGTCGGTGTCAAAACCGGCGGATCTCGGGTAGGGGGTCCCGAACTGTGCGTCTAAGGCTAATGGTAACAGGAGGCGGGGAACACAATGTTTACCCTGGTTCGGGCCCTCTCTATGGAGGTAATACCCTACTTCCTGCTTGATTGATCTTGATGATATGAGTATTACAAGAGTAGATCTACCACGAGATCGTAGAGGCTAAACCCTAGAAGCTAGCCTATGATTATGATTGTTTTTGTGCTATGGACTAAACCCTCTGGTTTATATAGACACCGGAGGGGGCTAGGGTTACACAGAGTGAGTATGCCTTGTCCCTTACTTGCCAAGGGGCCTCGGATTTCTAATCCATCTGTTCTCTGCGGGCTCCTGGAGTATTACGGCCTCTAGCTGCATAACTTCACTCCTGCCTCCATACTGCACATCGCAGGTTATGTCGCCCGTTGCGAGCTATTTCTGGGCTGCGAAGATCATTTCGAGCTATGGAAGAGGCTATTATGCCTCGTCCCCCACAATCAGGAGGGATCAATATATCAAGTGGGTGGAGCCGAAATATGGCGCATCGCCGGGACCGGATACCTGTCCAGCACTCCGAAGATGACATCCGAAGACTGGCCTTAGAGTGGTTTTATATAGAGGACGTCCCCCTTCCGGACCCTATCCGGATGGGCCTTCCTGAGTTTACCAGTGCCCCTCTGAAGAAACGCCACAACCGGCGTCCCCGGAGCCCCCATGAGGAAGATAGCAGAGAGGTCCTTTATTTGATGGGCAGGATAAAAACGCTGGCCAAATCAGGATTGACAATAATCGAGGTTATGTCAATATGCATAATGCGGGGGGTGCAACCACTCCAGTATCGGGGGTGTCCCATGTGGCACTTTAATGGAGAGGACGATGCCACCCGCTGTAGTCGGAAAGGTCCAGACTCCGCCACCGCCTTGGCGAAAATATTATCCGATTTGTATAAAGGAGAAGAAGAGGAGTTTATCCGCATTAAGCCACGGGATGGATTTTCCATGTACAACCCCCAAGCTGGGTGAGCTACTATCTTTTACTCAATTCCATTCATTCCTGCATTCTTACATCACAAATATTTATGTTGCTAATTCATAGCAGGAACTGTGAAAAGCTGTGAGGGAGGTCCACAGCCCGCCTCCACAGCCAGAGGACCCCAACTGGGCCCTCGACCCTGGACTTGAAGAAGACCTAGACATATTTGTGGAGCTCGTCGACATGATGTTTTACCAGGCAAGCTGTGACGGTGCCTTGGTGGCCATCATAGCTGACTATCCTGGCCTACTCCCTGCATCATATGTAAGTAAAACCGAAGTCCTAACTTCCGGGAAGGATCCCTTCTTTACGCCTTACCCACCGCACACGTATTGTGCTTTATAGGGAAGGCCATCGAGGCGCCATGTCGAACCCGCGGCAACTCAACAACAAGGGTCACCCAAGCCAGGTAGGCTTAAAAGGAAGGCAGTCAGGACCGAGACGCCATCATAGAGGTATGATTTAAAACCTGCTCTGTGATTATCGTCTTTAAAATATAACAATGTCCATTATCCCGTGGCAGAAAAAGCACCCACCAGACTATGCCCGGAGATCTTGCAGGCCACGCCTCCACCAGCCGGACTCCAGAACCGGACTCAAGGGCAGAGGCTAACATGGGGACAACGCCGGACGGTCCTCCTATAGAGGATGCGAATACAATATCCGCTACAAATTCTGAAGTGGAGAGTGCTATGAATCACAGGCGTCGATGGGCCATACTCCGCGACCCTAATTTCTCTGAAGAGGCGTTCAATGCCTTCAACTCGGGAGACGCGTACATCTGAGCTGCTCAAGGTGGGCTTGCTAGAGCCACAGACCAGTATTTAAAGGATATATGGGTAAGAAAAATCTGATAATTATGTATATCAGTAGCCCCTGAGACTTGAAACAGTTGGCACAACTGATTTAAGGATCATTGTATGCATAGGGTCTTACCGAGAAGAATACCCATTTGTCTCAAGAGCTGGAGGAGTGCAAAGCCCAGCTACGGGTCGCAGTTGCCAGAATGGAGGAATCCAAGAAGGCCTCATCTGGTAATACTTGTCTCGATCAAAAAGAATGTAATTACGTGTGCCAGTTAGTATTCGGCATGCTCGCAAATCTAACAATAGATTTTGCAGACAATCCCGGAGTGGATCTGGAGATCGTACAAGAGGATGAGCAACATGATCAACGACAGCTAGAGGCTGGCGAGCGCATGCTTACACGGGTTAGGCGAGAGACAAACGATCTCTAGGATGCCAATACCCGACCGGGCGTTGAATTGGAAGATGTTTGGGCCCAGCTTGCTAACTCCGTGAAGGAGAACAAGAGGCTTTGACGCAAAAATTTTAGTATGTGCTCAAATGAACCTTTATACAGTTCGGCGAAGAAATGGGCTAATAGAGTTATGTCTGTAGGTATGTTGACAGGTCGTCCCGAGAGGAGATGCCCGAATCCGCAGGCGATCTTCTACAAGAGCTTTCACAACTGCATGAACAAGTTTGACATGTGATGCAGGGTATTGCCCAGGCCTTGTGGCAATCTGCCTCCCTGCCAAGAGGCATGGGGGAGCTTATAGAGATGCTCAAGGGAGCGCGGCGGCGCTTCTGATTATGGAAGATATCGGCCTACCGACAAGGTGCGAGGGAAGCCTGGGCCATGGTGAAAATGCGGTACAACAAGGTTGATCCGAATCACATGGCCCAGGTCGGACTTGTAGGGTCAGATGGGAAAGAGATTCCCGTTAGTCTAGTATATGACCAGGTAGGATTAGCCGCAAAGTATTCCCAACAGGATTGTAGGCTAGACAACCTGTTGGATGGTATAGAAGAAGAATTTAGCTAGTCTAAGTGACTGTGTACTTCAATTGACAAAATTTGTCCCTAGCTTGATTGTAAATCATTTGTCATGGCGGACCTTTTTGCTTCAACCTCCAAACCCAACAGTCCAGAGTGTATCCGAATACCCGCTCAATTATGTAAACCAGGGTACGCGTGGAAACCAGGCGTAGGGGTCATAAGTGCGTGAACAGACAAGTAACTGATACACCTCCCAACGTATCTACTTTTCCAAACACTTTTGCCCTTGTTTTGGCCTCTAACTTGCATGATTTGAATGAAACTAACCCGGACTAACGCTGTTTTCAGCAGAACTAGCATGATGTTGTTTTATGTGCAGAAAACAAAAGTTCTCGGAATGACATGAAAATCCACTCAGATAAGTTTTGTAAAATATAAAAAATATTGGCGAAAGAATCAAGACCAGGGGCCCCTCACCCTGTCCACGAGGGTCATGGGCGTGCCCTCCCCCTGGGCGCACCCCCTGTCTCGTGGGCCCCCTGAGGCTCCACCAACCTCAACTCCAACTCCATATATTCTGTTTCACGGAGAAAAAAATCAGAGAGAAAGTTTCATCACATTTTACGATACGGAGCTGCCGCCAAGCACTAATCTCTCTCGGGAGGGCTGATCTGGAGTCCGGTCGGGGCTCCGAAGAGGGGGATTCGTCGCCGTCGTCATCATCAACCATCCTCCATCACCAATTTCATGATGCTCACCGCCGTGCGTGAGTAATTCCATCGTAGGCTTGCTGGACAGTGATGGGTTTACCATGTAATCAAGTTAGTTTTGTTAGGGTTTGATCCCTAGTATCCACTATGTTCTGAGATTGATGTTGCTATGAATTTGCTATGCTTAATGCTTGTCACTAGGGCCCGAGTGCCATGATTTCAGATCTGAACCTATTATGTTTTCATGAATATATGTGTGTTCTTGATCCTATCTTGCAAGTCTATAGTCACCTATTGTGTGTTATGATCCGACAACCCCGAAGTGACAATAATCGGGATACTTCACGGTGATGACCGTAGTTTGAGGAGTTCATGTATTCACTATGTGTTAATGCTTTGGTCTGATTCTCTATTAAAAGGAGGCCTTAATATCCCTTAGTTTCCGCTAGGACCCCGCTGCCACGGGAGGGTAGGACAAAAGATGTCATGCACGTTCTTTTCCATAAGCACGTATGACTATATTCGGAATACATGCCTACATTACATTGATGAACTGGAGCTAGTTCTGTGTCACCCTATGTTATAGCTATTACATGAGGAATCACATCCGACATAATTATCCATCACTTATCCAATGCCTACGAGCTTTTCATATCTTGTGCTTCGCTTATTTACTTTTCCGTTGCTACTGTTACATCTAGTACAAAACTGTTATCTTCTCTTTTGCCACTGTTACCTTTATTATCATACCACTTTGCTACAAAACACTTTGCTGCAGGTACTAAGTTATCCAGGTGTGGTTGGATTGACAACTCAACCGCTAATACTTAAGAATATTCTTTGGCTCCCCTTGTGTCGAATCAATAAATTTGGGTTGAATACTCTACCCTCGAAAGCTGTTGCGATCCCCTACACTTGTGGGTTATCAAGACTAGTTTCTGGCGCCGTTGCCGGGGAGAATGGCTCTATTCGTTGAGTCACTTCGGATTTATATCTGTTGATCACTATGAGGAACCTGAAATATGAAAGAACCAAGATTTTCCCCTCAACTACGAGGGGAGGTAAGGAACTGCCATCTAGCTCTGCACTAGATTCTCCTTCTGTTTTGAGTAAGCTTGCGACACCTAAACCTGCTACTGCTATGAATTCTGATATGTCGCATGTTATTGATGATGCCACTTCTGCTATGCATGATACTTATGATGAAACTACTTCTGTGCGTGGTACTACTTTGCCATTAGGTGAATTTCTTGATGAACAACTTGCTAGGGTTAGAGAGAATGAAATTATTGAAGATGCTATTATTGATGATAGTGATGATGAAAGTTCTCCCCCTGATTATGAATTACCTGTTGTTCCTGAGGGTTATGTTATGGATGAGGAAGCTGCTAGAGCTATCTTTGCTTGCAAAGATAGATATGATAAGAAGTTATTAGCTAAATGGAAGCAACAATATCTTAATGCTAGAATGAAACTGACCCCGCTTTTGCTACTTCACCTATCTGTGTTACTGATAAGGATTATGAATTCTCTGTTGATCCTGAGATTATTACTTTGGTTGAATCTGATCCTTTTTATGGCCTTGAATCTGAAACTGTTGTGGCACATCTTACCAAGTTGAATGATATAGCCACCATGTTTACTAATGATGAGAAGTCTCGCTATTATTATATCCTTAAGATATTTCCGTTCTTATTAAAGGGTGATGCTAAGACTTGGTTTAATTCGCTTGATCCTGGTTGTTTGCGTAGTCCCCAGGATATGATTTATTACTTCTCTGCTAAATATTTCCCTGCTCATAAGAAACAAGCTGCCTTGTGGGAAATATATAATTTTATGCAAATCAAAGAAGAGAGTCACCCACAAGCTTGGGGGAGGCTTCTCCGATTACTTAATGCGTTGCCTGATCACCCTCTTAAGAAAAATGAAATACTTGATATCTTTTATAATGGACTAACGATGCTTCCAAGGACTACTTGTATAGTTGTGCTGGTTGTGTTTTCAGGGAAAGAATAGTCGACGAAGCTGAATTACTATTGAATAATATGTTAACTAATGAAAATAATTGGACTCTTCTTGAGCCAATTCCTGAGCCAACTGAGCCAAATCCTGAGCCTATTCCTAAGCCTACTCTGAAGAAGAGAGGTGTTCTATTTCTCAGTCCTGAAGATATGCAAGAGACAAAGAAATCAATGAAAGAAAATGGTATTAAAGCTGAAGATGTTAAGAATTTACCTCCTATTGAAGAAATACATGGTCTTAATATACCGCCTGTTGAAGAACCACATTGTTTTGATAACCCAACATAGGTAGTAAAGGTAAATTCTCTCTATAGATATGATAAAGTTGAAATCCCCTCTACTAAATTTCATAGCCCATGCTTAGATGAATTTGATGGCTTTATGGCTAGACAAGAAAGTTTTAATGCTTATGTTGGTAGAGAATTAAAGAATAATGCTTTCGAGATAGGATGCTTGAGTGATTATATGGCTAGGGTTAAAGGTGAACTTAAACTCATTAGCAAATATGCTTCTATGGTTGCTACTCAAGCTGAGCAAGTACTTAAATCTCAAAATGATTTGCTTGATGAATTAAATAATAAACATGGCTTTGCTGTTAGAGTGGCTACTAGATCTGGTAGAATGACTCAGGAACCTTTGTATCCTGAAGGCCACCCTAAGAGAATCGAGCAGGATTCTCAGAGAAATAATTTAGAGGCACCTAGTTCTTCGAAAAAGAAGAAAAAGAAAAATGATAGGACTTTGCATGCTTCTAGTGAACCTGTTGTAGACACACCTAAGAATCCCAATGATATTTCTGTTTCTAATGCTGAAACACAATCAGGTGATGAACATGAACCTAATGCCAATGTTAAATATAATGTTCATGTTGATGCTCAACCTAGCAAAAATAATGATGTAGATATTGAACCTGCTGTTGATCTTGATAACCCACAATCAAAGAATCAACGTTATGATAAGAGAGATTTTGTTGCTAGGAAGCACGGTAGAGAAAGAGAACCATGGGTTCAGAAACCCATGCCCTTTCCTCTTAAACCATCCAAGACAAAGGATGATGAGGATTTTGAGAGCTTTGCTGAAATGATTAGATCTATCTTCTTACGTATGCGCTTAACTGATATGCTTAAAGTAAATCCCTATGTTAAGTATATGAAGGATATCATTACAAATAAAAGAAAGATACCGGAAGCTGAAATTTCCACCATGCTTGCTAATTACACTTTTAAGGGTGGAATACCAAAGAAACTTGGGGACCCCGGGGTACCAACTATACCATGCTCCATTAAAAGAAACTATATTAAAACTGCTTCATGTGATCTTGGAGCTGGTGTTAGTGTTATGCCTCTCTCTTTATATTGTAGACTTGAATTGAATAAGTTGACACCTACTGAAATATCTTTGCAAATGGCTGATAAATCAACTGCTATACCTGTCGGTATTTGTGAGGATGTGCCTGTTGTGGTCGCAAATGTCACTATCTTAACGGACTTTGTTATTCTTGATATTCCCGAGGACGATAGTATGTCGATTATCCTTGGTAGACCCTTTTTGAATACTGCAAGGGCTGCTATTGATTGCAACAAAGGCAATGCCACTTTTCATGTTAATGGTAACGAGCATACGGTACACTTTCTGAGAAAACAATCTCAAGTTCATAGCATCAATTCTATTGGAAAAGTTCCAACTATCATTATTGGAGGTTTTGAATTTCCTCTTCCTACTGTCAAGAAAAAGTATGATATTCTTATTATTGGGGATGTTCATATCCCCGTTGAGGTAACTTAGTGTTATTCGAAATTTCTCCGGTTCCGTTTTATTCGAAATGAGTTTGTTAACAAGACTTGATCAACCTTGTTAGTGGATTCATTTTGATGATCATGAGATGGATGAAACTAGAAGGCACAACCTTCTGTACCCTCTTTTTACTTTCTGTTATTTAAAATAAATAAAGTAAAAATAGTATTATCTGTCTACTTTCTGAATTATCCGTGCAATAAAAAATATCCCAAAAATAAAAGTGCTCCAAATGCCCTGCAAATTTAGTATGATTTTTATGGAATATTTGAGGATTTTAGGCTCTGAAAACACTACAGGAGGGGCAAGCACCTGGCCACGAGGGTGGAGGGCGCGCCCACACCCCCTGGGCGCGCCCCCTTGTCTCATGGGCCCAGGGTGGCCCCCCTCCACTTATTCCTGCATCCACACACTCCATCTTCTTCCCCAAAAAATCCCCATCCAGCTCAAGCACGAGTTCTAGCTCATTTCGCTGCAATTTTAGATCTCCTCGCTCAAAGCTCCATTCACAAAATTGCTTTGGGAGATTGTTGCTTGGTATATGACTCCTCCATTGGTCCAATTAGTTTTTGTTCTAGTGCTTTATTCATTGCAAACTTTTGCTGCATCGGTGACCCTGTTCTTGAGCTTGCATGTCAAATTTATGAGGTCCCAAGTAATTCTAATGCATGATATAGGTTCTAGGCACTTGTAGGAGTAGTTGCTACCAATCTTGTTTAGTTTTATGCACTTTTATTATGAAGTTACTATTTTTTTCAGAAAATGTTAAGGAGATTTTTGAGGGGCTCTTCTAGCCAAGGCTCCCAGGAAAAACAAGCTAAAGAGAAGGAAAAGGCCAAGTATAATCTTCCTCGCATAGCGGAAGTACGGTCGTGTGAGTGGCCCTGTGACGAATTCTTGAGAGAAGCCGGTATTTATGAAGACTTTTATTCTTTGATCGAGAATGCAGGCCTCACCGATTTCCTCCATGACTGGATCGATCAGTATCTCTTACTCACCAATACTTTCGTGCAAAACTTTTATTATTATCCTAAGAAGTCACCGCCTTCAGTATCATTTCGTTTATATGATGAATTCAGGGAAATGTCTTTACGTAATTTTTGCGTGGTATGTAGGATACCCTTTGACGGAAAATTAGATGAACCACACCATAAAGATGTGGATGGCTTTGTTAACACTATCACCGTAGGGGATCCAAAGAAGGGTTCCGATGCGAGAATCTCTAGCATACACTTTCCTGTTTTACGCTACTTTGCCATATTGGCTAGTAGATGCTTAATTGGTAGTGGAAATAGTGGAAACTTCAGTGTTCCTGATATTATTATTCTTCACCATGCCTTGTTTGGTGATAGTAGTTTTAGTATGGGTGCCATCATTGCTAAACGGCTAAGCCTGAATCGTACAAAAGGCCCCATCTTTGGAGGTATCTATGCTGCACGTCTAGCTAAATATTTTGAGATGCCTATTAGGCACCATGAGAAAGAGGAGACAATATTGCCTCCTTACATTTTAGATTACAGGAGCATGGTAGCGCATGAGTTTATTGTTGACAAGAAGATAAGATGCTTCTGTATAACCTGAGATTTAATAAGAAACACAATGAGACTATTATTCTGCCTGCGCCTTTGTTGTTTGATTTGACTACAGTTAATTATCTTGTCACGCTGGGAACGGTGTACGCTCATCGAGGCCAAGCATCCACTCCAGAACCTGAGCCTGAGCCGGAAACTTCACTGGACCCTTATGGTGCATCATCTTACCAGTGGGATCCAGAGGAGATGGCTAGCCAGTGGGATCCTGATTACACCCCTCAGTACACCGGGGAGAGTAGCCGCGATCCTTGGCAGTAGACGAACTTAGGCCAAAAGCCTAAGCTTGGGGGAGTACGTATTTCTCACCGACTTTACATTCATGTTCACACACTATTCTAGTCGTCGGTGCTCATACTCTTTCATTGTATTATCCATGCTAGTTTAATTTCCTTTTTCTAGTTTTCTTCTTGTGTGTTTGATAAACCTTAAGAAAAACCAAAAAAAATTAGTTAGTTTAATTTCCATGCTTGTAGTAGAAATTAAAATGAAAACCCAAAAAGATTTCTCGTTCTTCTTCTTACTTGTTGGGAGCTTTCCCATGTAAATAGTTTTATTTTCTTGCCTTTGGGGGTCGAGAGTAGAAGACCATATTAAAATTGTTTTGTGGTTCTCATATGCATGATTGTTGATTTAATTTAGAGCCCATATTACTTTGTCTTCTCTCTTGAGTTGAATGCTTGCAGATTCCAGCTTAGTCCAATGCACATGCACTATTATTATTATACACATCCTTCAGTCGTGCAAGTGAAAGGCAATAATGACGATATATGATGGACTGATTGAGATGAGAGAAGCTGGTATGAACTCGACCTCTCTTGTTTTTGTAAATATGATGAGTTCATCGTTCCTGATTCAGCTTATTATGAAGTAAACATATTTGCAATGACATTTAGAGATTATAGTCGCTTGTGCCATGCTTGATTAGCTATGAGTTATAATGGTTTACCTTGCGTGCCAACATGATATTAAAATGATTATGATGTGGTATGATGCGATGGTATCCTCCTTTGAATGAATTGAGTGACTCGACTTGGCACATGTTCACGCATGTAGTTGAAACAAATCAACATAACCTTCACGATATTTATGTTCATGGTGGATTATATCCTACTCATGCTTGTACTCGGTGTGAATTAATTTTAATGCATGTTTATGACTGTTGTCGCTCTCTCAGTTGGTCGCTTCCGAGTCTTTTGCTAGCCTTCACCTGTACTAAGCAGGAATACTGCTTGTGCATCCAAACTCCTTAAACCCCAAAGTTGTTCCATATGAGTCCACCATACCTTCCTATATGCGGTATCTACCTGCCATTCCAAGTAAATTTGTACGTGCCAAACTCCAAACCTTCAAATGAAATTCTGTTTTGTATGCTCGAGCAACTCATATTTCAACTAGGGCTGTCCGTGTCTTCCATGCTAGGTGGGTTATTCTCAAGAGGAGTGGACTCCGCTCCTCATTCACGAGAAAGGCCCGGTAACCGGGATGCCCAGTCCCATGATCAAAAAGATCAAAGCAAATCAAAATAATTAAAAAAACTCCCCCAGGGCTATTGTTAGTTGGAGTCACTCGTTGTTTCAAGCAAGCCATGGATTGATGCTTGTTGGTGGTGGGGCAGTATAAACTTTTACCATTCTGTTTGGGAACCGCCTATAATGTATGTAGCATGGAAGATATCGCCATCTCATAGTTGTTGCGTTAACAGTGAAAGTATGCTGCTCAAAATGTTATTCATCTCTATTTTAAAATCGACCTCTGGCACCTCTACAAATCCCTACTTCCCTCTGCGAAGGGCCTATCTATTTACTTTTGTGTTGAGTCATCATCCTCTTATTAAAAAGCACTCGCTGGAGAGCACACTGTCATTTGCATTCATTATTATTGGTTTATATTGGATATGACTTGACTAGATCTCTTTTACCATGAATTACAATGTTTAGTCAGTCCTTGATCTTTAAATGTGCTCTGTATTTATGTTTTGCGGTCCCAGATAGGGCTAGCGAAATACCATTTTGTTATATCATATTATGATTGTTCTGAGAAAGTGTTGTCATCCGAGTTTTATTATTATCGCTCGCTAGCTGATTATGCCATTGATATGAGTAATTGTGAGACCTAAGTGTTATTGTGAGTATGGTTGGTTCATAATACTTGCTGAAAACCTGAATGCTGGCTTTACATGTTTACAACAACAAGAGCAAATAGAGTTTGTAAAAGTTTTTCTTTATCACTTTCAGTTTATCAACTGAATTGCTTGAGGACAAGCAAAGGTTTAAGCTTGGGGGAGTTGATACGTCTCCAACGTATCTACTTTTCCAAACACTTTTGCCCTTGTTTTGGACTCTAACTTGCATGATTTGAATGAAACTAACCCGGACTGACGCTGTTTTCAGCAGAACTGCCATGATGTTGCTTTATGTGTAGAAAACAAAAGTTCTCGGAATGACCTGAAAATCCACGGAGATAAGTTTTGGAAAATATAAAAAAATACTGGCGAAAGAATCAAAACCAGGGGGCCCACACCCTGTCCACGAGGGTGGGGGGCGCGCCCCCTGTCTCGTGGGCCCCCTGAGGCTCCACCGACCTCATTTCCAACTCCATATATTCTATTTCACGGAGAAAAAAATCAGAGAGAAAGTTTCATCGCGTTTTACGATACGGAGCCGCCGCCAAGCCCTAATCTCTCTCGGGAGGGCTGATCTGGAGTCCGTTCGGGGCTCCGGAGAGGGGGATTCGTTGCCGTCGTCATCATCAACCATCCTCCATCACCAATTTCATGATGCTCACCGCTGTGCGTGAGTAATTCCATCGTATGCTTGATAGACGGTGATGGGTTGGATGAGATTTAGAATGTAATCAAGTTAGTTTTGTTAGGGTTTGATCCCTAGTATCCACTATGTTCTGAGATTGATGTTGCTATGACTTTGCTATGCTTAATGCTTGTCACTAGGGCTCGAGTGCCATGATTTCAGATCTGAACCTATTATGTTTTCATGAATATATGTGTGTTCTTGATCCTATCTTGCAGGTCTATAGTCACCTATTATGTGTTATGATACGACAACCCCGAAGTGACAATAATCGGGATACTTCTCGGTGACGACCGTAGTTTGAGGAGTTCAAGTATTCACTATGTGTTAATGCTTTAGTCTGGTTCTCTATTAAAAGGAGGCCTTAATATCCCTTAGTTTCCACTAGGACCCCGCTGCCACGGGAGGGTAGGACAAAAGATGTCATGCAAGTTCTTTTCCATAAGCACGTATGACTATATTCAGAATACATGCCTACATTACATTGATGAACCGGAGCTAGTTCTGTGTCACCCTATGTTATAGCTATTACATGAGGAATCTCATCCGACATAATTATCCATCACTTATCCAATGCCTATGTTCTTTTCACATCTTGTGCTTCGCTTATTTACTTTTTCGTTGCTACTGTTACATCTACTACAAAACTGTTATCTTTACTTTTGCCACTATTACCTTTACTATCATACCACTTTGCTACTAAACACTTTGCTGCAGATACTAAGTTATCCAGGTGTGGTTGAATTGACAACTCAACTGCTAATACTTAAGAATATTCTTTGGCTCCCCTTGTGTCGAATCAATAAATTTGGGTTGAATACTCTAGCCTCGAAAGCTGTTGCGATCCCCTACACTTGTGGGTTATCAGTACCCAACTAGCTATGTTATATTACATGGATAGTAAGAAACATCTTCTAGAGAGAATAGTTTCATTAAGGGTTCCTTTCCCTGGGTACACATGCATTAATGTGCATGTCAGAACTTCGAATGGAGATGCAGGATATGAAACATCTAGGGGTTTATATTTTAATAAGTAGGAAACATCTTTGTTCACCAACCGAATATTCCCTTAAGAACGCTAGCTTTCGGCTTCAACCAGTCTGAGGTACACATCCGGCGGTCCCGGCAGTAACAATCGCAGAGGTGCTCCCCTTATGCCCTAGCCTAACTAATGGGAACGTAGGGCATAAACACAGGAGCCAGGCAACCCAGCTTGGCCAAAACTTAAGTCATATCGATGCATATAATGGCGATGAAAAGGTACATATGGAAAAGTGACACATATGTAGTGGGCATGAAGCCCGGAAGATAATTATATTAAGCTTCTGTATAAGAAGCCCCCAGGTATAGCGAGCGTGCATAGTGCGTCAAGATTGTGTAGTCGAGTCACACTTGCAGCTTTTTAGGGCTATAAAAAAAGAAAGAAAGAGGATATAATTTAAAAATGGCGGAGGTAAGGAGACGAACACAAATTTCGGCGCTAGGCGTAGAATCTTCGGAGTCTGGCCGCGTTCCATGGGTTCGGCTCGAGTCGATTATCTGATGCATCACGCAGGCGGTACGCTCCTCCGGTGAGAACTTTAGCAATGATGAAGGGACCCTACCACTTGGGCTTGAGATTGTCCTTTTTCTTCTTCGGTAGGCATAGAACGAGTTTGCCAACGTTATAAGTTTTGGCGCGTACTTCTCTGCTTTGATACCTTCGAGCCTATTGCTGAAAGAATGCAGAACGGGCTTTTGCGACGTCGCGCTCCTCCTCCAGGGCATCTAGACTGTCCTACCGGACAAGCTCGGCTTCTCTCTCTTCACACATGCACACTCATGGTGAGTCATGAATGATATCGGAGGGCAATACCGCCTCTGCGCCGTACACCATGAAGAATGGTGTGTATCCAGTAGTGCAATTCGGCATGGTCCGCAGTCCCATAGTACGGAGTCGAGCTCCTCGACCTAGTGCGTATCTGATTCCTTCAAGGATCGCACTAGTCTGGGTTTGATGCCGCATATAATAAGACCATTTGCTTGTTCGACTTGACTGTTTGTTTGGGGGTGATAGATGGAGGTGTAATCGAGCTTAATGCCCATGTTGACGCACCAAGTTTTCACCTCGTCGGCTGTGAAGTTGGAGCCATTATCGGTGATGATGATGTGGGGGACACCTGAACAGTGTACAACCCCTAATATGAAGTCTATCACTGGTCCGGATTCGTCCATTTTAACTGGTTTGGCCTCTATCCCTTTGGTGAATTTATCTACCTTGACCAATAGGTATTTTTTCTTATGGCTTCCTCCTTTAAGGGGTCCGACCATATCGAGCCCCCAGACCGCAAAGGGCCAAGCTATGTGGATTGTTTGGAGAGAGATAGGTGGCATATGGCTTTGATTTGCAAAAAGCTGACAACCGACGCAAAGTTGGACGAGGTCCTGTGCGTCTGCTTGGGCTGTTGGCCAGTAGAAACCTATGCGGAAGGCCTTGCTTACAAGGGCCCGGGCTGCGGCGTGGTGGTTGCTGAGTCTAGCATGAATTTCGGCCAAGAGCTGCCGCCCTTCCTCTTCGGAGATGCACCTTTGGAGTACTCCGGTAGCGCTTTTCTTATAAGGCTCTCCCTCGTGGACCTTGTAGGCTTTAGAGCGCCGCACAATGCAACGTGCCTCATTTTGGTCCTTGGGGAGTTCTTGCCTATTTAGGTAGGATAAGAAGGGTTCTGTCCACGGGACGATGACAACCATGATCACGTGGGCCGAAGGTGTTATTTCTGTGGCGGAGCCACCGATTATGTCAGTGTGTTCGGGCTCTGGGGTTGTGGTCGGATCCAGACTAGTATTGCTGGTCTCCCCTTGCCACACCACGGATGGCTTGAACACACTTTCCAAGAAGATATTAGGTGGGATGGGGTCGCTCTTACCGCCAATGCGGGCGAGGATGTCCGCCGCTTGATTGTTTTCTCGGACCACATGATGGAATTCGAGCCCCTCGAACCGAGCTGACATCTTGAGGACGGTGTTGCGGTAAGCCGCCATTTTCGGGTCCTTGGCATCAAAGTCTCCATTTATTTGAGATTTGGCGAGGTTCGAATCCCCACGCACTTCTAGGCGTTGAATGCCCATGGAGACCGCCATCCGAAGACCATGCAACAGAGCCTCGTATTCGGCTGCATTGTTGGAGTCTGTGTATAATATTTGGAGTACGTATTGGACTACATCTCCGGTGGGGGATGTCAGGACAATGCCCGCTCCGAGACCAGCCAACATCTTAGAGCCATCAAAGTGCATGATCCAATTGGAGTACGCGCCGTACTCTTTAGGGAGTTCGGCTTCTGTCCATTCGGCAACGAAGTCAGCCAGTACTTGTGACTTAATGGCTCGCCGTGGTTTGTATATGATGTCGAACGGGAGGAGCTCGATAGCCCACTTAGCAATCCAGCCTGTGGCATTGCGGTTATTTATTATATCGTTGAGTGGTACTTTGGAGGCCACCGTAATTGAACACTCTTGAAAGTAGTGCCGTAATTTCCGGGATGCCATGAAGAATGCGTATGCTATCTTTTGATAATGTGGGTACCGTGACTTGCCTGGTGTGAGGACAGTGGATGCATAGTATACCGGCTTTTGAAGCGGGACCTTATGTCCATCCTCCTCTTGTTCGACAACGAGCACTGCGCTTACAACTTGGTGCGTTGCAGCTATATATAACAGCATGGGTTCGTCGGTGTTTGGTGCGGCCAGGATTGGACTGCTAGCCAAGAGGTCCTTTATTTCTTCCAGTCCGGCCGTAGCCACATCCGTCCACTCGAAGTGTTCGGTGCGTCGAAGAAGGCGATATGGAGGTAGTGCCTTTTCTCCCAATCGGGAGATAAAGCGGCTTAAGGCAGCCATGCATCCAGTTAATTTCTGGATTTGCTTGAGGTCTGTTGGGGTAGCCAACTGTGACAAAGCTTGGATTTTAGCCGGATTTGCTTCAATTCCTTTGTTGGAGACGATGAAACCCAGGAGCTTTCTGGCAGGAACGCCGAAAACACATTTTTCCGGATTGAGCTTGATGTCATATGTTCGGAGATTGACGAACGTAAGCCTCAGGTCGTCTATTAAAGATTCGATGTGTCTAGTTTTGATGACCACGTCATCTATGTATGCCTCAACTGTTTTGCCGATTTGTTTTTCCAGGCATGTCTGAATCATGTGTTGATAGGTTGCACCAGCATTTTTGAGCCCAAAAGGCATGGTGTTAAAACAGAAGGGGCCGTATGGAGTGATGAATGCTGTTGCGGCTTGATCGGACTCCGCCATTGATTTGATGGTATCCGGAGTATGCATCGAGGAAGCACAATGAGTCGTGTCCTGCGGTAGCGTTGATGATTTGATCGATGCGGGGGAGAGGGAAGGGATCCTAGGGGCATGCCTTATTGAGGTCCTTGAAATCGACACATAGGCGCCTGGATTTGTCCTTCTTTGGTACCATCACCAGGTTTGCTAGCCAGTCCGGGTGTTTTATTTCTCTGATGAATCCGGCTTCGAGTAACTTGGCTAGCTCCTTTCCCATGGGTTATCGTTTAGGTTCTAAAAAATGCTGAAGAGTCTGCTTGACCGGCTTGTATCCCTTCAGTATGCTTAGTCTATGCTCGGCCAGCCTGCGTGGGATGCCTGGCATGTCTGAAGGGTGCTAGGCGAAGATGTCCCAATTCTCGTGCAAGAACATCCGCAGTGCGGCGTCTATTGTGGGGTTCAGATGTGCCCCGATGGATGCTGTTTTTGTAGAGTCCGTTGGGTGGACTTGGAATTTGACAATTTCGTCCACTGGTTTGAAAGAGGTGGACTTGGATCGTTTGTCAAGTATCACATCGTCCCTGTCCACTGTGGAGCGCAGCGCAGTTAGTTCTTCGGCCGCGAGGGCTTCGGATAATGCCTTGATCCGTCTCCAACATATCTATAATTTTTGATTGTTCCATGCTATTATATTACCCCTTTTGATTGGCTGGATACGTCTCATTTGATGGCTGGAAGCACATATTCTTTCAGGAGTTAAAGCTACTCAAATACAGGATTAAAAAGAAATATGAAGCTCAATTCTCTGCTTGGCTGGATGCTTGGCTGTAATTTATTTGTTTAGTTCCCTCTGTTTTTTTGTTTATTAGTCTTTTCTTCTTCTTAGCTGTAGGTTAGACACCTTTTTTGGTAGTTTCTCTCATGTTCTTCTTTTTCTTTTCTTTTGTTTGGGCTTACCTCAAGCCCACAAGACTTTTGTTCTTTGTTTCTTAATTTTATTAAAAGTTGCAGTGGGGTGTTTACCCTACTGTTTATAGTCAAAAAAATATATTACCCCTTTTGGATGTTTATGGGCTTTATTTTACACATTTATATCATTTTTGGGACTAACCTACTAACCGGAGACCCAACCCGTATTGTTGTTTTTTTGCCTATTTCAGTATTTCGAAGAAAAGGGATATCAAACGGAGTCCAAACAGAATGAAACCTTCGGGAGCGTGATTTTTGGAATGAACGTGATCCAGAGAACTTGGAGTGCAAGTCAAGAAGCTTGGGAGGCGGCCAGGAGACAGGAGGGCGCGCCCACCCCCTCTGGGCGTGCCCCCTATCTCCTGGGCCCCACAGGCGGCCACCGACATCTTCCTCCTATATATACCTACGTACCCCAAAAACACCCAGGGAGCCAATGAAACACAATTTACACCACTGTAACCTTATGTATCCGCGAGATCCCATCTTGGAGCCTTCACCGGCGCTCCGCCGGAGGGGGAATCGACCACGGAGGGCTTCTACATCAACACCATAGCCCCTCCGATGAGTTGTAAGTAGTTTACCACAGACCTTCGGGTCCATAGTTAGTAGCTAGATGGCTTCTTCTCTCTTTTTGGATCTCAATACAATGTTCTCCCCATCTCTTGTGTAGATCTATTTGATGTAAACTCTTTTTGCGGTGTGTTTGTCGAGATCCGATGAATTGTGGGTTTATGATCAAGTTTATCTATGAGAAATATTTGAATCTTCTCTGAATTCTTTTATGTATGATTGAGTTATATTTGGAAGTCTCTTCGAATTATCAGTTTGGTTTGGCCTACTAGATAGATCTTTCTTGCCATGGGAGAAGTGCTTAGCTTTGGGTTCAATCTTGCGGTGTCCTTTCCCAGTGACAGTAGGGGCAGCAAGGCACGTATTGTATTGTTGCCATCGAGGATAAAAAGATGGGGTTTATATCATATTGCTTGAGTTTATCCCTCTACATCATGTCATCTTTCTTAATGCGTTACTCTGTTCTTTATGAACTTAATACTCTCATGCAGGCATGAGTCGCTCGATGTGTGGAGTAATAGTAGTAGATGCAGTCAGGAGTCGGCCTACTTGTTGTGGACATGATGCCTATATACATGATCATGCCTAGATCTCATAATTATTCGCTTTTCTATCAATTGCTCGACAGTAATTTGTTCACGCACCGTAATACTTACGATATCTTGAGAGAAGCCACTAGTGAAACCTATGGCCCCCGGGTCTATCTTTTATCATATAAGCTTTCAATCTACTTTTGTTTGCATCTTTACTTTTTGCATCTATATTATAAAATACCAAAAATATATTTATCTTATTATATTATCTCTATCAGATCTCACTTTCGCAAGTGGCCATGAAGGGATTGACAACCCCTTTATTGCGTTGGTTGCGAGTTCTTTGTTTGTTTGTGTAGGTGCGTGGGACTTTTGAGGAGCCTCCTACTGGATTGATACCTTGGTTCTCAAAATCTGAGGGAAATACTTACGCTACTATTGCTACATCACCCTTTCCTCTTCAAGGAAAACCAACGCAAGCTCAAGACGTAGCATGCCTCAAGGGCCAGGGCGGTGGTTTTGTTTTCGGCGCGCAGTGCCACGTCCGGATCACTGGCTAGAGTGATGATTCCATTGGGCCCGGGCGTCTTGAGCTTCATGTACCCGTAATGGGGTATAGCTTGGAATCTCGTGAACGCATCCCGTCCTAAAAGGGCGTGGTATCCATTACTGAACGAGGCCACTTGGAATGTGATTTATTCGGACCTATAATTCTCCGGCGTGCCGAATACCACATCTAGTGTGATTTTTCCGGCACATCGTGCCTCCCGACTAGGGATAATTCCTCTGAAGGTCGTGCTGCTTTGCTCAATGCGGCTCTTGTCTATTTCCATTTTTTGAGAGTTTCCTCGTGGATGAGGTTTAATCCGCTGCCACCGTCCATGAGCACTTTAGTAAGCCGGAAGCCGTCCACAATTGGACTAAGGACCAAAGCGGCTGGTGCTCGGACTATTCGGAATTGAGGTTCGTCACTGGCATTGAAGATTATTGCCGTGTCGTACCATGGATTTATTGCTGCAACGTGGCATACTTCAGCGAGGCTGCGTAGTGCTCTCTTGCGCCTCTTATTTGAGGCGAAAGTCTCAAAGACTGTCAATACTATATCGTTGTTTTCTACAGGATGAGGCTCTGCGGTATCATTAATGAGGAGATCCTCGCCGCTCTTGGCCACCTGCCGAAGTACCCAACATGCTCTAAGGCTGTGTGTTGGTATGGTATCCGGTGTGGAGTGAATTTTGCATGGCCGATTGAGCCATCCCTCCAATACGGTTCCACGCCTTGTAGTGGGCTTTGGTTTCTTTGTAATTGGATCGGGTGACTTACGAGAGTGCACCCTTTTGGTTCGGACGAGGGGTTTAGTGAGGACCGGAGGATCCCAGAATTTTTCTTGGGTTTTCCAGGCGCTTTCCATCACATAGTACTTCTGTACTATGGCCGCCAAGTCAGCGAAGTATGCTATGTCATGGCGACTTATGGCGTTGAGGATTCCCTTGTCCATGCAATTTTTGCAAAAGACTGAGACCTCCATTGGATCCATCTGCTCGGTGTATTCCGAGTTGACATGGAGGCTATTTTTGATGACCCGAGAAGTCATCGTCGGCACGGCGGCCGAACGGGCGGTCATGACGAAGCCGCATAGTCGGAGAGTTTGACCCAAAGCCAGGGCTCCCCTAGAGGTGATGTTGTCCTTGATAACAAGGCGAGCCATCAAGCCTTACCATGACGACACAGTGGAACTCTCAATGAAAGCACCAATGTCGGTGTCAAAACCGGCGGATCTCGAGTAGGGGGTCCCGAACTATGCGTCTAAGGCTAATGGTAACAGGAGGCGGGGAACACACTGTTTACCCAGGTTCGGGCCCTCTCTATGGAGGTAATACCCTATTTCATGTTTGATTGATCTTGACGATATGAGTATTACAAGAGTAGATCTACCACGAGATCGTAGAGGCTAAATCCTAGAAGCTAGCCTATGATTATGATTATTGTTGTCCTACGGACTAAACCCTCTAGTTTATATAGACACCGGAGGGGGCTAGGGTTACACAGAGTCGGTTACAAAGAAGGAAATCTACATATCCGAATTGCCAAGCTTACCTTCCATGCAAAGGAGAGTCCCACCCGGACACGGGACGGAGTCTTCAATCTTGTATCTTCATAGTCCAACAGTCCGGCACAAGTACATAGTCCGGCTGTCCGAGGACCCCTTATTCTAGGACTCCCTCAGCCATGTCTCGAGTGAATCATATGAGATATCACTAAGGAAATAAGTCACCTCGGTCTCGAGAGCTCTAGCTCGTGCTCATGTCATAGGTCCTCTTGGCACTTGGTGAGATGATGGTAGGTCCATGGGGATGACCTCGGGATGCTTCGCATCTCTCCCCTCCCTTGGGAAAGATCCGACCTCGGATCGAAATTCTCATCACCATGGTACGGGGAGAGATCTTTAACGTTGAAGATGTCGCTAATGGAGTACTTGTCGCGTGGGATGTCGATCTTGTAGGCATTGTTGTTGTAGCGTTCAAGAACCTTGAAGGGTCCATCGGCTCGTGGTAGAAGTTTGGACTTGCGTTTGTTGGGGAAGCGTTCCTTGCGAAGGTGTAGCCACACAAGATCTCCAATGTTGAATATCATGGGTTGCTTGTTGATGTTGAGCTTGGTCGCGAGTCGTTGTACTTGGCGCTCGATGGTGTGCGTTGTATCTTCATGCATCTTCTTGAGGTAGTTCTCTCGGGCACTCACATCCATGTTGATGCGCTCTTGAGTGGTAGAGGAAGAATGTCCAATGAGCACAACGGGTTGAAACCGTAGATGACCTCGAAAGGGGACTTGCCAGTAGGTGAATGTCTTGTGCGGTTGTAGGCGTACTCGGCGATGGGTAGGCACTCCTCCCACTCCTTGATGTTCCTCTTGATCAACACGCGTAGTAGAGTGGAGAGTGTTCGGTTCGTCACCTCCGTTTGGCCGTCGGTTTGAGGATGGTATGCCGAAGAGAACAAGAACTTGATTTCGAGCTTGGTGCATAGAGTCTTCCAAAAGTAACTCAAGAACTTGACGTCCCGGTCCGAGAAAATCGTCTTTGGCACTCCATGTAGGCGCAAGATTTCCCTACAAAAAAGATTTGCGATATGTGAAGCATCGTCTATCTTGTTGCATGGGATAAAATGAGACATCTTAGAGAATCGGTCCACAACAACAAACACAAAATCCTTTCCATTTTGAGTTCTAGGCAAACCAAGTACAAAGTACATGCTAAGGGATAGGAAGGGGCATGTAAAGACCATGGGATTGAGCTTTTGACTTAGCTTTGCGACATGTAGAGCATCAGTTGGTGAGGCGTGAGACATTGCGGAACATCTTGGGCCAAAAATAGTTCTTGGAGAGCGTAGCGAATGTCTTGTCGTGTCCAAAGTATCCCATTAGTCCGCCTCCATGAGCCTCTTGCTAAAGGAGCAAACGAAGAGAAGACTCGGGAATGCAAAGTTTGTTAACTGTCATAAGGTAATCATCCTCGATGTAATAGCATTCCCAAGATGTATGCGTCAAACACTTGGCATAAGGAATTGTAAAAGTAGGATCATGCGCATACAAGTATTTGATGTGCTCAAAGCAATGACATTCAATTCAAGTTTAGTGACAAGCATGCATATGCGGGAAAGAGCATCCGCCACAATATTTTCCCTACCTTTGATGTATTGATGACATACGAAAAAGACTCAATGAATTCACTCCACTTAGCATGACGCTTGTTCAACTTAGTTTGACCCTTAAGATACTTAAGCATTTCGTGATCGGTATGAATGATAAATTCATGAGGGCGAAGATAATGTTCCCATTCACGCAAAACTCACACTAAAGCATATAGCTCTTTGTCATAGATGGGATAATTGAGTTGCGCTCCGGAAAGTTTCTCACTAAAATATGCTATGGGACGCTTCTCTTGCGTTAACACACCTCCTATGCCATTACCACTAGCATCGCAATGGATTTCAAAAGGTTTGTTAAAGTTGGGTAATGCAAGCACGGGAGCATGAATAGAAAATTCTTAAGCTCATTAAATGCGGTATCTTGGGATGGTACCCAAACAAATGGCGCATTTTCTTACTCAAGGAATGCAAAGGTGAAGCGATGGTGCTAAAATTCTTCATAAATCGATGATAGAAACCGGCTAAACCAAGAAAACTACGCACTTGTTGCAAGTTGGTTGGTTGGGGTCAAGTTTTAATAGCATTGATCTTAGATTCATCTACATGAACACCCTTAGAAGACACAACGAAACCCAAGAAAACAAGCTTATCAACACCAAGAAGTCATTTATCCATATTAGCATAAAGGCGCTCTTTCCTAAGGGTTTGCAACATGGTTCTAAGATGGGTGACATGATCTTTGATGGATTTTCTAAAGGCGAGAATATCGTCAAAGTAGACCACAACAAATACACCAATATAGGGTCGAAGAACAAAATGCATGACTCGCATGAAAGTACCGGGTGCTTCGGATAAACCCATTGGCATAACAAGCCATTCATATAAGCCAAATTTGGTCTTAAATGCGGTTTTCCATTCATCACCTTCTTGGATGCGTATTTTATAGTAGCCACTCTTAAGATCAATCTTGGAGAAGATGGTGGCTCCGCTAAGCTCATCAAGCATATCATCTAGGCGTGGAATAGGGTAATGATATCTAACGGTGATAGAATTGATGGGACGATAATTGGAACACATGCGATAAGTATCGTCTTTCTTTCGGACAAGTATTACCGGAACGGCACAAGGGCTCAAGCTTTCACGTACATGACTGTTGTCGATGAGTTGTTGTACTTGCCGTTGGATCTCCTTAGTTTCCTCGGGGTTGACGCGGTAGGGAGCCTTGTTAGGTAGAGGTGCTTCGGGGATGAGGTCGATTCGGTGTTCAATGCCTCATAGTGGAGGTAGGCCCAGAGGTAGCTCGTCGGGGAAAACATCTTGGAATTCCTGCAAAAGAGAAGACAACACTAAAGGTAGATCGTGAGAGGTGTTAGTTATTGGTGCCTCGTCCTTGCGCACAAGGACATAGTGCATAACACTTGATGGGTTCTCACACACTTCTCTCATCTCACTTTTGGTGGCAAATAGGACTAAGTTTTTCTTGTCGCTCATCGTGGAGGTACTCGATTTTGGCTTGTGGCTCTCACTCTATTTCGGGTGGGTCACTCTCTCACTCTTTTCTCCATGATGGGTGGCTTGCTTGTCGGTGATCACTTGACTTGGAGACATAGATCGTAACACGTACTCCTTTCCTTTTATCTTGAAGATATAGTGATAGGTACGCCCATTGTGGATGACGCCGCGGTCCAATTTCCATGGTCGACCAAGAAGGATGTGGCAAACGGACATCGGGATGACATCACACTCCAAAGTGTCTTCAAATGCTCCTATATTGAAAGAAACTTGCACCGTATGCTCGACTTGGATAGTGCCAGAGTCGCTTAGTCATTGAACCTTGTAGGGGTGCGGGTGCTTCATCTTGACCCATTGGAGCTTGGAGCATAGTTCTTAACTTGACAAGTTGTGACAACTCCCTCCATCGATGATGACCTTGACAGGCCTTCCATTGATGCCGGCCTTGGTGTGGAAGATGTGGCATCTTTGGTCATCGTCTTGTTGATGTTGAAGAGTCAAGACTTTGGAGACAACGTGAGCGGGGCTCAAATCCTCATCACAAAATACTTGATCATCTTCATCTTTGTTCACGCGCCAGTGCATGGCCACTTGCTCAAGGGCTTCCATTTCCTCTTCACTCATGGAGTCATAGGTTCTGTCATTGTTGAGGATCATGGTGCGCTTGTTGGTACACTCAAAGGACTTGTGGCTTTGGCTACCGCATGTGAAACACTTGATGGAACTTGTCTTGATGGTCTCATCGGTTGGAGTAGATGATGAAGCTCGCGGCTTGAAGTTGCTTGTAGTAGGAGGACGACTTGAGGTTGTCGAAGTTTTCTTGTAACTCGACTTGTTGCTGTTGCTTGTAGTGTTGGAGATATGCCCTAGAGGCAATCATGTATGATCATATTTCCTATGTGTTTATGAATAAAGATAGTCCTTGGACATTATCAATGATGTATATTAGCAAGTACGTGACTTGTTTGTGGGACTGTGCATTGTATGATGACTGTCCTAAAAGGTCCCTAGTCAAAAGGGTTGTGTGGACGCACAACCGACTAGACTAGCATATGACACAGTCGATGGCTTGGTCTCACTAGCCATGGAGCATTGGATGCTAACCGGATAATATGGACTCGGAAGGATCTGTATGGATTTGACTACGTCGAATCCGAGTCGAGATAAGGTCTGAGTCGGACAGACCCAACTATGAGACGCAGCGATATGTCATCTGTGAGTCTCTAGTACAACATACGTTCTATGTTCTAAGACCTTAGCTGGCGCATGTACTTGGGATGGTGACAGACCTACTTTGGCCGACCGAACGCTACTTCATGAGTGGGTAGTTACAAAGGTAGGTTTCAGGCTTGTCCAGACCCATGCTACATACATGGTCGAGCAAGATGGGATTTTCCCCTCCGATCAGAAGAGATATACTCTGGGCCCCTCGTGTGATCCGACCGGGATAAGCATGGCCATGCGACAAGGATTATGACATAATCTGGTTTATGGTTGGTATCACTAGAACGAGAAAGAGGTCGGGCTAGCATAAGGAGGACAGACTCGCCTTGAGCCCGACAACATATATCGTGTGGCAAAAGGAATGGAAGTGTGACGTACAGGTTCGCCAACCAGCTTCATTCTCTACTTGGTGGCCGACACGCCTTGCTAGAGGCCGCTACTAGCCGAGCAGGTCGGAGGCAATCCGACCTGCGGCCAAGCCAACTTGAACCTAAGAGGTCGCGCGCTTAAGGGAAGGAACCTGTGAGGCCCGGTCCGACTTGACGAGTCAGAAGTGATCCTACTCGGATTCGGATCCAGGCCGAACAGACTTTGGGCTTTAGGATCCATGCAAGGCCCAAGTGTTGAGCCCATGATGGATGCCTATATAAAGTGGGGGTGCGGCACACTCATTTGGTTGATCGCTTAGGCGCTGTCACTAGGGTTTGCATGTGTTGCGAATAGCCACCTCCACTTGCCGCCGGTTGTGTGATCGGACCTAGCAGTCCGCCGCACGATGTTCCTCCTGCATGCACGGATACCATTAGAGGCAGTGCATTTGCACCCTACGGCGAACCTGTTCTGGGATCCGATCGGCTACGTGGGAGACCAGCAAGTAGGAAACGACTCCGGGAACACGAGGCGACTCCGGGAACGCGCTGCCTCAACTCTACTTCCACTACACGGCACTGCACGTCTAGTGGTAACAATCTATGATCCATCTCCCTTAGCTTGTTCCTGGATGTTCTGCGCGTAGGAAATTTTTAATTAGTAGTCGACGCACCCTACCGTAGAACCCAACATGTAGATGGTTTGGTTGAGGTAGAAGGTGTTGGGGTCGTTGAAACTTGGGTGTTGGAGAAGCCGTAGCTCTTGGACGAGTACTTGGCATACTTGAAGTCATCTTGCACTTGACGTTCCGCTTTGGTAGCTTGATGCAGTAGTTCAATGAGATTGGAGTAGGGTTGGAAGTCAGCAATGTTCTTGATGGGATGATTGAGGCCATTCAAGAAACGGGCCATTGTTTGCTCATCATCTTCCATGCCATTGGCTCTTATCATGGCAATCTCCATTTCCTTGTAGTATTCTTCAACGCTCTTTGTTGCTTGTTTGATGAGTTGGAGTTTCTTGAAGAGGTCGCGGTTGTAGTATGTTGGCACAAAGCATGCGCGCATGTGATAACCCACAAGAATAGGGGATCGCAACAGTTTTCGAGGGTAGAGTATTCAACCCATATTTATTGATTCGACACAAGGGAGCCAAAGAATATTCTCAAGTATTAGCAGCTGAGTTGTCAATTCAACCACACCTGGATAACTTAATATCCGCAGCAAATTTAGTAGCAAAGTAATATGGAAGTAATGGTAACGGTAGCAAAAGTAACAGTAGCTGTTTTGTAGTAACCGTAACAGTGGCAATGGTAAAGTAACTAAGCAAAGAGCAATATGTGAAAAGCTCGTAGGCAGTGGATCAGTGATGGATAATTATGTCGGATGAGATTACTCATGCAATAGTTATAACATAGGGTGACACAGAACTAGCTCCAGTTCATCAATGTAATCTAGGCATGTATTCTGAATATAGTCATACATTCTTATGAAAAAGAACTTGCATGACATCTTTTGTCCTACTCTCCCGTGGCAGCGGGGTCCTATTGGAAACTAAGGGATATTAAGGCCTCCTTTTAATAGAGTACCGGACCAAAGCATTAACACTTAGCGAATACATGAACTCCTCAAACTATGGTCATCACCGGGAGTGGTCCCGATTATTGTCACTTCAGGGTTGCCGGATCATAACACATAGTAGGTGACTATTGACTTGCAAGATAGGATCAAGAACTCACATATATTCATGAAAACATAATAGGTTCAGATCTGAAATCATGGCACTCGGGCCCTAGTGACAAGCATTAAGCATAGCAAAGTCATAGCAACATCAATCTTAGAACATAATGGATACTAGGGATCAAACCCCTAACAAAACTAACTCGATTGCATGGTAAATCTCATCCAACCCATCACCGTCCAACAAGCCTATGATGGAATTACTAACGCACGGCGGTGAGCATCATGAAATTGGTGATGGAGGATGGTTGATGATGACTACGACGATGGATTCCCCTCTCTGGAGCCCCGAACGGACTCCAGATCAGCCCTCCCAAGAGAGATTAGGGCTTGGCGGCTGCTCCGTATCATAAAACGTGATGAATCCTTCTCTCTGATGTTTTTTCTCCCCGAACGTGAATATATAGAGTTGGAGTTGAGGTCGGTGGAGCATCAGGGGGCCCATGAGGCAGGGGGCGCGCCCAGGGGGGTAGGGCGCGCCCCCACCCTCGTGGACAGGGTGTGGGCCCCTTGGCCTTGATTCTTTCGCCAGTATTTTTTATTAATTCCAAAAATATTCTTCGTGAAGTTTAAGGTCATTCGAGAACTTTTATTTCGGCACAAAAATAACACCATGGCAATTCTGCTGCAGCATCAGTCCGGGTTAGTTCCATTCAAATCATGCAAGTTAGAGTCCAAAACAAGGGCAAAAGTGTTTGGAAAAGTAGATACGATGGAGACGTATCAACTCCCCCAAGCTTAAACCTTTGCTTGTCCTCAAGCAATTCAGTTGACAAACTGAAAGTGATAAAGAAATTTTTTTACAAACTCTGTTTGGTCTTGTTGTTGCAAATATGTAAATCCAGCATTCAAGTTTTCAGCAAAGATTATGAACTAACCATATTCACAATAACACTTAGGTCTCATGTTTACTCATATCAATAACATAATCAACTAGCAAGCAATAATAATAAATCTCGGATGACAACACTTTCTCAAAACAATCCTAATATGATATAACAAGAAGGTATCTCGCTAGCCCTTTCTGAGACTGGAAAACATAAATGCGGAGCACCTCTGAAGATCAAGGACTGACTAGACATTGTAATTCATGGTAAAAGAGATCCAGTCATAGTCATACTCAATATAAATTAATAGTAATGGATGCAAATGACAGCAGTGCTCTCCAACTGGTGCTTTTTAATAAGAGGATGATGACTCAACATAAAAGTAAATAGATAGGCCCTTCGCAGAGCGAAGCAGGGATTTGTAGAGGTGCTAGAGCTCGATTTTTGAAATAGAGATAAATAATATTTTGGGTGTCATACTTTTATTGTCAACATAACAACCAAGAGATCTCGATATCTTCCATGCTACACACATTATAGGCGGTTCCCAAATAGAATGGTAAAGTTTATACCCCCCACCACCAACAATCATCAATCCATGGCTTGCCCGAAACAACGGGTGCCTCCAACTAACTACAATCCTGGGGGAGTTTTGTTTGCAATTATTTTTTGATTTGAGCATGGGACTGGGCATCCTGGTTACCGGCCATTTTCTCGTGAGTGAGGAGCGGAGTCCACTCCACGTGAGAATAACCCACCTAGCATGGAAGATATAGACAGCCCTAGTTGATACATGAGTTGTTCGAGCATACAAAACCGAATTTCATTTGAATGTTTAGAGTTTGGCACATACAAATTTACTTGGAACGGCAAGTAGATACCGCATATAGGAAGGTATGGTGGACTCATATGGAATAACTTTGGGGTTTATGGATTTTGGATGCACAAGCAGTATTACCGCTTGGTACAAGTGAAGGCTAGAAAAAGACTAGGAAGCGACCAACTAGAGAGGGACAACAGTCATGAACATGCATTAAAATTAATCAACACTGAGTGCAAGCATGAGTAGGATATAAATCACCATGAACATAAATATCGTGGAGGCTATGTTGATTTTGTTTCAACTACATGCATGAACATGTGCCAAGTCAAGACACTCGAATCGTTTAAAGGAGGAAACCACCCTATCATACCACATCACAACCATTTAATAGCATGTTGCCCCGCAAGGTAAACCATTATAAAATCCTAGCTAATTAAGCATTGCATGAGCAACTATAATCTCTAGTTGTCATTGGGAACATGTTTCATTCATAATAGGCTGAATCAGGAATGATGAACTAATCATATGTACAAAAACAAGATAGGTCGAGTTCATACCAGCTTCTCTCATCTCAATCAGTCCATCATCTATCATCATTATTGCCTTTCACTCACACGACTGAAAGGTGTGGATAATAATAATAGTGCACGTGCATTGGATTAAGCTGGAATCTGCAAGCATTTAATACGAAGGAGAAGACAAGGTATTATGGGCTCTTGGTTAAATCAACAATAATGCATATGAGAGCCACTCAACATTGTCGTCATGGTCTTTCCTCTCGACCCCCAAAGAAAAGGAAAGAAATGAAACTATTTACATGGGAAATCTCCCATCAAGCAAAACAAGAATGAGAAATCTTTTTGAGTTTTCTTTTAATTACTACTACTACGGGCATGGAAAGTAAACTAACTAGAAGCTACAACTAATTTTTTTTGTTTTTCTTAAGGTTTTTCAAACACACAAGAAGAAAGCAAGAGAAGAAAATAAACTAGCATGGATCTTACAATGAAAAAGTATGAGCACCGACAACTGGCCTGAGTGTGTGAACATGAATGTAATGTCGGTGAGAAATATGTACTCCCCCAAGCTTAGGCTTTTGGCCTAAGTTGGTCTATGCCCACAGATCAAAGCTGCCTTCTCCGGTGTGCGGAGGAGTGTCATCTGGGTGCCACTGGTTGGCAATCTCCTCCGGATCCCACTGATAAACAGATTGTCGATAAGGGTCAAGTGGTGGCTCACGCTTAGGCTCTAGGACTTGGGTCAGCCTCCAGTATGCATAAATGGCCTCGGGCAAGATGAGGTACGTGCCTGAAAGTATGTTAAACAAAGAGGGTGCAGGCAAGATAATAGTCTCACAGTGAGTTTTATTAAATATCAATTTATACTTAAGCATCTTCTTCTTATTTTTAACAATAAATTCATGTGCTACCATACTCTTATAATCTCGAAAAATAGGGGGCACAACTTTTCCTCTTTCTCATAATGCCTAATAGGTATCCTAAAGTGTGCAACAAGGCGTGAAGCAAAGATACCACTGAAGATGGGGCCCTTTGTACAGTTCAAACTTAATCGCTTAGCAATAACATCGCCTAAACTGAAAGTTGTATCACGAAACAAAGAATGGCGCAAAATAACAATATCAGGGGCACTAAGATTTCCACTGTTCCAGCGACCAATTAAACATCTACTAGCAAATATTGCAAAGTAACGTAGAACAGGAAAGTGTATGCTAGTAATTCTTGCATCAGAAACTTTCCTCGTTCCCCCTACATCAATTCTATCAATAAATCCATCCACATCACTACGATGTGGTTCCTCTATGCTGCCCACAAAGGGTATCTTGCAGACTCGACAAAAATCATGCAGTGACATCTCCTTAACCTCATCATATAAGTGAAACTCCACTGAAGGTGGTGATTTCCTAGCATGGAAATAAAAATTTTGCACGAAAACATTAGTGACTAGGAGAAACTGTTCGTGTTGGTCGCGGAGGAAGTCGGTGAGGCCTGCATTCTCATCCAAATAATAAAAACCATCATGAATCCCGGTTGCTCTCAAGAACTCATCACAAGGCCATTCACACGGCCGAACCTCCACGGTGCGATGGAGATTATATTTGGGCTTTTTATCCTCTTCACTTTGCTTATCCTTCGAGCTTTGGCTCGAAGAGCCCCTCAATAATCTCATCATTGTTTTCTGAGAATTTCTGATTTTTTTTAGTAACTCAAAAAAAAAGTGAACCAAACTCAACAAAATTGATTGCAACCACTCCCATAAGTTCCTAGAGACTATATCATGCATTAGAACTACTTGGGACCAAATAATATTTGACATGCAAGCTCATGAACAGGGTCACCTAGGGAGTAAAAATTTGCAATGAATAAAGCACTAGAATAAGAGCTAATTGGACCACTGGAGGAGTCACATACCAAAGAACAATCCCCCAAAGCAGTTTCATGAATGGAGCTTTGAGCAAGGAGATCGAAAATGGCAGCAAGATGAGCTAGAACTCGTGTTTGAGCTGTGTGGTGATTTTTTTGGGAGGAAGGAGTGTGTGGGTGCTGGAATAAGTGGAGGGGGGCCACCAGGGGCCTACGAGGCAGGGGGCGCGCCCCAGGGGGTGGGCGCACCTTGGACCCTCGTGGCCAGGTGGTTGCCCCCTCTGGTGTGTTCTTAGTGCCAATAATTCTTAAATAATCTAGAAAAAATCATATTTCATTTTTGGGACATTTGGAGAACTTTTATTTTCGGGGTATTTTTTATTGCAAGGATAAATGAGACAACAGACAAAAATATATATACTATTTTTGCTTTATTTAATCTAAATAACAGAAAGTAAAAGGAGGGTACAGAGAGTTGTGCTTTCTAACTTCATCCATCTCATGTTCATCAAAAGGAATCCATTAACAAGGTTGATCAAGTCTTGTTAATAAACTCATTCCGAATCGCATGAAACCGGAGAATTTTCTAATAGCACTAGGTTACCTCAACGGGGATATGTACATCCCCAATAATAAGAATATCATATTTCTTCTTGACAGTAAGAAGAGGAAATTCAAAACCTCCAATAGTAATAGTTGGAATTTTTCCAATAGAATTTATACTGTGGACTTGAGGTTGTTTCCTCGGAAAGTGTACCATATGCTCATTACCATTAACATGAAAAGTGGCATTGCCTTTGTTGCAATCAATAACAGCCCCTACAGTATTCAAAAAGGGTCTACCAAGGATAATCGACATACTATCGTCCTTGGGGATATCAAGAATAACAAAGTCCGTTAAAATTGTAACGTTTGCAACCACAACAGGCACATCCTCACAAATACTGACAGGTATAGCGATTGATTTATTGGCCATTTGCAAAGATATTTCAGTAGGTGTCAACTTATTCAAATCAAGTCTACGATATAAAGAGAGAGGCATAACACTAACACCGGCTCCAAGATCACATAAAGCAGTTTTAACATAGTTTCTTTTAATGGAGCATGGTATAGTTGGTACTCCTGGATCTCCTAGTTTCTTTGGTATTCCACCCTTAAAAGTATAATTAGCAAGCATGGTGGAAATTTCAGCTTCCGGTATCTTTCTTTTATTTGTAACAATTTCTTTCATGTACTTAGCATAAGGATTCATTTTAAGCATATCAGTCAAACGCATACACAAAAGACAGGTCTAATCATTTCAGCAAAGCGCTCAAAATCCTCATCATCCTTTTTCTTGGATGGTTTAGGAGGAAAAGGCATGGGTTTCTGAACCCATGGTTCTCTTTCTTTACCGTGCTTCCTAGAAAGGAAGTCCCTCTTATCATAACGTTGATTCTTTGATTGTGGGTTATGAAGATCAACAACAGGTTCAACCTCTACATCATTATTATTGTTAGGTTGAGCATCAACATGAACATCATCATTAACATCATCACTGGGTTCATGTTCATTACCAGATTGTGTTTCAGCATCATAAATAGAAATATCATTGGGATTCTCAGGTGTGTAAACAACAGGTTCACTAGAAGCATGCAAAGTCCTATCATTTTTCTTTTTCTTCTTTTTAGAAGGACTAGATGCATCAACATTATTTCTCTGAGAATCTTGCTCAATTCTCTTAGGGTGGCCCTCAGGATGCAAAGGTTCCTGAGTCATTCTACCACCTCTAGTCACAACTCTAATAGCATTATCATTCTTCTTATTATTTAATTTATTGAGCAAATCATTTTGAGCTTTGAGCACTTGTTCTACTTGAGTGGTAACCATAGAAGCATGTTTACTAATAAGTTTAAGTTCACCTTTAACTCTAGACATATAATCACTCAAGTGTTCAATCATATAAGCATTACATTTCAATTGTCTACCAACATAAGCATTGAAGTTTTCTTGTTTAATAATAAAATTATCAAACTCGTCCAAGCATTGGCTAGCAGACTTATTACGAGGGATATCACCTTCATCAAATCTATAGAGATAATTTACCTTTACTACCTGTGTCGGGTTATCAAGACCATGTATTTGTTCAATAGGAGGTAAATTATTAACATCTTTAGCTTTAATGCCCTTTTCTTTCATAAATATCTTTGCCTCTTGCATATCTTCAGGACTGAGAAATAGAATACCGCTTTTCTACGGAGTTGGCTTAGGAGTTGGTTCAGGAAGTGTCCAATTGTTTTCATTAGTCAACATATTATTCAATAACAATTCAGCTTCATCAACAATTCTTTCCCTAAAAACACAACCAGCACAACTATCTAGGTGGTCTCTGGAAGCATCGGCTAGTCCATTATAAAATATATCAAGTATTTCATTTTTCTTGAGAGGATGATCAGGCAAAACATTAAGTAATCGGAGAAGCCTCCCCCAAGCTCGTGGGAGACTCTCTTCTTCAATTTGCACAAAATTATATATTTCCCTTAAGGAATTTTGCTTCTTATGAGCGGGGAAATATTTAGAGAGAAATAGTAAATCATATCCTGGGGACTACGTAGATAACCAGGATCAAGAGAATTAAACCATACTCTAACATCACCCTTTAATGAGAATGTAAATAACTTAAGGATATAGTAGTAACAAATTTTTTCCTCGTGAGTGAATAGGGTGGCTATATCATTCAATTTAGTAAGATGTGCCACAACAGTTTCAGATTCATAGCCATAAAAAGGATCAGATTCAACCAAAGTAATTATCTCAGGATCGATAGAGAAATCATAATCCTTATCAGTAATACAGATAGGTGAAGTAGCAAAAGCAGGGTCATATTTCATTCTAGCATTTAGAGACTTTTCTTTTAGCTTAGCTAATAATTTCTTAAGATCAGATCTATCATTACAAGCAAGAAAATCTCTAGCAATTTCTTCATCCATAACATAACCCACAGGCACAACAGGAAGTTCATATCTAGGGGGAGAATCTTCATCATCACTTTCATCAATGTTATCAGGTTCAATAATTTCATTCTCTCTAGCCCTAGCAAGTTGTTGATCAAGAAATTCACCTAGTGGCACAATGTTATCAAGCATAGAAGTAGTTTCATCATAAGTATCATGTATAGCAGAAGTGGCATCATCAATAACATACGACATATCAAAATTAATAGCAGAAGCAGGTTTAGGTGTCGGAAGTTTACTCAAAACATATGGTGAATCAAGTGAAGAGCTAGATGGCAGTTCCTTACCTCCCCTCGTAGTTGAGGCAAAAATCTTAGTTCTTTCGTCTTTCAAGTTCCGCATAGTGATTAGCAGATATAAATCCCAAGTGATTCAAAGAATAGAGCTATGCTCCCCGGCAACGGCGCTAGAAGATAGTCTTGATAACCCATAAGTATAGGGGATCGCAACAGTTTTTGGGGGTAGAGTATTCAACCCAAATTTATTGATTCGACACAAGGGGAGCCAAAGAATATTCTCAAGTGTTAGCAGTTGAGTTGTCAATTTAACCACACCTGGATAACTTAATATCTACAGCAAATTCAGTAGCAAAGTAATATGGAAGTAACGGTAACTGTAGCGAAAGTAATAGTAGCAATTTTGTAGTAATCGTAATAGTGCAACGATAAAGTAACTAAGCCAAGAGCAATATGTGAAAAGCTCGTAGGCATTGGATTAGTGATGGATAATTATGTCGGATGCGATTCCTCATGCAATAGTTATAACATAGGTGACACCGAACTACCTCCAGTTCATCAATGTAATGTAGGCATGTATTCTGAATATAGTCATATATTCTTATGGAAAAGAACTTGCATGACATCTTTTGTCCTACCCTCCCGTGGCAGCGGGGTCCTATTGGAAACTAAGGGATATTAAGGCCTCCTTTTAATAGAGTACCGGACCAAAGCATTAACACTTAGTGAATACATGAACTCCTCAAACTACAGTCATCACCGGGAGTGGTCCCGATTATTGTCACTTCGGGGTTGCCGGATCATAACACATAGTAGGTGACTATTGACTTGCAAGATAGGATCAAGAACTCACATATATTCATGAAAACATAAGAGGTTCAGATCTGAAATCATGGCACTCGGGCCCTTGTGACAAGCATTAAGCATAGCAAATTCATAGCAACATCAATCTTAGAACATAATGGATACTAGGGATCAAACCCTAACAAAACTAACTCGATTACATGGTAAACCTTATCCAACCCATCACCGTCTAGCAAGCCTACGATGAAATTACTCACGCACTACGGTGAGCATCATGAAATTGGTGATGGATGATGGTTGATGATGACGACGGCAATGGATTCCCCTCTCTGGAGCCCCAAATTGGCTGCAAATCAGCCCCCAAGAGAGATTAGGGCTTGGCGGTGGCTCCGTATCGTAAAACGCGATGAATCCTTCTCTCTGATTTTTTTCTCCCCGAACGTGAATATATAGAGTTGGAGTTGAGGTCGGTGGAGCATCAGGGGGCCCACGAGGCAGGGGGGCGCACCCAGGGGGGTAGGGCGCGCCCCCACCCCTCATGGACAGGGTGTGGGCCCGTGGCCTTGATTCTTTCGCTAGTATTTTTTATTAATTCCAAAAATATTCTCTGTGAAGTTTCAGGTCATTCCGGGAACTTTTATTTCTGCACAAAAATAACACCATGGCAATTCTAGTGAAAACAACGTCAGTCCGGGTTAGTTCCATTCAAATCATGCAAGTTAGAGTCCAAAACAAGGGAAAAAGTGTTTGGAAAAGTAGATATGATGGAGACATATCAACATGACATCTGTCATTTGATCCCATGTGGTGATTGTTGGTTCACCTCTTTCTTCTCGACGCTCAAGGACTTGTTCCCACCATATGAGCACATAGTCTTGGAACTCAAGGGATGCCATAACGATCTTCTTCTCTTCCTCATAGTTGTGCAAACGAAAGATCTTGTCGACCTTCAATGCCCATGAAAGGTAGTCTTCGGGATCATTCCTTCCATTGAACTTGGGCATGGTGAACTTGAGCTTGCCATAGCATTGCTCTTCATTGTGTTGGGGTCGAGGGTGATGATGATGCCCTTGACGTGGATGATTGTCAATCTCATATTTCTCTTGGCATGGAGGATTTCCATAGTCATCATGCTCTTGGTGAACTTGAGGTTGTGGAGGAGCTTGAGGAACTTGACAATGCACTCTTGCGTGGTAGTTTTGCTCTTGAATTTCTTCGCAAAGTGCTTCCTCTTGATTGCGCATATCTCGGTTGCGGTTGGTGACGACTCGACTTGACTCTCGAAGGGCACGTTGCGCCTCAACTGCTTGTGCTTCACGTTGTTGTTGTTGAAGACGTTGAGCCTTGACGTCTTGTTCATCTTGGTGTTGGCTCGCTCGCTCTTCCTCTTGGTGACATTGACGTTGCCTTTCTTGTGCTTGTGCAAGAGTTGATTTGGCGATGACAATGTGCTTGCTCTTCAAATTGCTCTTGTGGATGATTGCCGTGTAGAGGATTGCGAGTTGCTTGACGGTCTTGGCGCTGGTGATACGTCTCCAACGTATCTATAATTTATGAAGCATTCATGCTATTATATTATCTATTTTGGATGTTTATGGGCTTTATTATACACTTCTATATTATTTTTGGGACTAACCTATTAACCGGAGGCCCAGCCCATATTGCTGTTTTCTTGCCTATTTCAGTGTTTCGAAGAAAAGGAATATCAAACGGAGTCCAAACGGAATGAAACCTTCGGGAGCATTAATTTTGGAACGAACGTGATCCAGGAGACTTGGAGTTGAAGTCAAGGAAGCTTCAAGGTGGCCACGAGGGTGGAGGGTGCGCCCCCCTACTGGGCGCGCCCCTTGTCTCATGGGCCCCTCGTGGCTCCCCCGACTGACTTCTTTCGCCTATATATTCCCATATACCCTAAAACCATCGAAGACAACAATAGATCGAGAGTTCTGCCGCCGCAAGCCTCTGTAGCCACCAAAACCCTCTCGGGAGCCGTTCCGGCACCCTGCCGGAGGGGGGATCCCTCACCGGTGGCCACCTTCATCATCCTGGTGCTCTCCATGACGAGGAGGGAGTAGTTCACCCTCGGGGCTGAGGGTATGTACCAGTAGCTATGTGTTTGATCTCTCTCTCTCTCTCTCTCTCGTGTTCTCTCTATGGCACGATATTGATGTATCGCGAGCTTTGCTATTATAGTTGGATCTTATGATGTTTCTCCCCCCTCTACTCTCTTGTGATGAATTGAGTTTTCCTCTTGAAGTTATCTTATCGGATTGAGTCTTTAATGATTTGAGAACACTTGATGTATGTCTTGTTGTGTTTATCTGTGGTGACAATGGGATATCACGTGCCAGTTGATGTATGTTTTGGTGATCAACTTGCGGGTTCCGCCCATGAACCTATGCATAGGGGTTGGCACATGTTTTTCGTCTTGACTCGCCGGTAGAAACTTTGGGGCACTCTTTGAAGTACTTTGTGTTGGTTGAATAGATGAATCTGAGATTGTGTGATGCATATCGTATAATCATGCCCACGGATACTTGAGATGACAATGGAGTATCTAGGTGACATTAGGGTTTTGGTTTATTTCTGTCTTAAGGTGTTATTCTAGTAGAAACTCTTTGATAGATTGAACGGAAAGAATAGCTTCATTTTATTTTACTACAGACTCTTGAATAGATAGAACAGAAAGGATAACGTTGAGGTGGTTTCGTACCCTACCATAATATCTTCGTTTGTTCTCCGCTATTAGTGTCTTTGGAGTGACTCTTTGTTGCATGTCGAGGGATAGTTATATGATCCAAGTACGTTATTATTGTTGGGAGAACAAGCACTAGTGAAAGTATGAACCCTAGGCCTTGTTTCCTACCATTGCAATACCGTTTGTGCTCACTTTTATCATTAGTTACCTTTCTGTTTTTATATTTTCAGATTACAAATACCCATATCTACCATCCATATTGCACTTGTATCACCATCTCTTTGCCGAACTAGTGCACCTATACAATTTACCATTGTATTGGGTGTGTTGGGGACACAAGAGGCTCTTTGCTATTTGGTTGCAGGGTTGCTTGAGAGAGACCATCTTCATCCTACACCTCCCACGGATTGATAAACCTTAGGTCATCCACTTGAGGGAAATTTGCTACTGTCCTACAAACCTCTGCACTTGGAGGCCCAACAATGTCTACAAGAAGAAGGTTGTGTAGTAGACATCAAGCTCTTTTCTGGCACCGTTTCCGGGGAGGTGAGTGCTTGAAGGTATATCTTTAGATCTTGCAATCGAATCTTTTAGTTTCTTGTTTTATCACTAGTTTAGTTTATAAAAGAAAACTACAAAAAAAATGGAATTGAGTTTGCCTCATACGCTTCATCTTTTTAATATCTTTCGTGAGTATGATGAAAAGGAAAATTGTGCTCAAGTTCTAGAAGAAGTCTATAAAATGTTTGGTATTACATCTTTGAATGATGAGCATGATTGCAATGTTGTTAGTATGAATTACTTGAATATCCATGATGCTAATGATATGCAAAGCCATAAGCTTGGGGAAGCTATGTTTGATGAAGATGATATTTTTTGTCCCCCAAGTTTTGATGAGCAAATTTATTATGATGAAAGCATGCCTCCTATTTATGATGATTATATTGATGAAAGTGGGTTTGGAAGAGTGCCAACTTTAGGAAGTAATGATCCCACTATTTTGGAGGATGTTGAATATTATTGTGACAATTATGAAAGTGGATTTGGAGAGGTCATGACTTTATTTAGTGATGAATCCACTATTTCAGAAGAGGTTCCAATTGATTATGAGAACAAAGTTGCTATCTATGATGATTATTGTGATGACTTGTATGCTATTAAGAATAGTGATAACCATGAAACTTGTTATCATGATTTTAGTTTTCAATTGGATTATGCCTCACATGATAATTATTTTGTTGAGTTTGCTCCCACTACTATTCATGAGAAGAAATTTGCTTATGTGGAGAGTAGTAAATTTTCTATGCTTGTAGATCATGAAAAGGATGTTTTATGTGCTGGTTATATTGTTGAATTCATTCATGATGCTACTGAATATTATTATGAGGGAGGAACATATGCTTGTAGGAATTGCAATAATATCAAGTTTCTCTCTATGTGCTTAAAATCTTGAAGTTATGCTTGTTTTGCCTTCCTATGCTAGTTGATTATTGTTCCCATAAGTTGTTTGCTCACAAAATCCCTGTGCATAGGAAGTGGGTTAGGCTTAAATTTGCTAGTCATATGCTTCATGATGCGCCCGTTATGTTTCAATTCTTATCTTTTATGTGAGCATGATTGTCATTATCATGCCTAGCTAGGAAGGCATTAAAGAAAAGCGCTTGTTGGGAGACAACCCAATATTTACCTTTACTATTTTTGTGTCTTCACATGATTATGCTACTGTAGTAATCATGGTTTATAGCTTTTGTTTCAGTAAACTGCCAAGTAAGACCTTTAGGATAGCTTATGGTGATAGTTGTGTTGATCCTGCTGAAAATCAGAAACTTTTGCACCTAGTAATGATAATTCACAGAAACGTGCTTCTGATATGATGTTTTTGCTCTGGATTGGTACACGAATTGCTTAGGACTTCCTAATTTGGTAGAATTTTTGTAGTTCCAGAAGTATACGTTTGATACAAATTACTACAGACTGTTCTGTTTTTGACAGATTCTGTTTTGTATGTGTTGTTTGCTTATTTTGATGAATCTATGAGTAGTATCGGAGGGTATGAACCATAGAAAAGTTGGAATACTGAAATTACAAGTGCTCCCTGGGTGGTTTTGGTAATTAATGTCAACAAATCTCTTGTTGGACTAACACTTTTACCTAGTATGTTTCAGATAAGTTCAACAATGGAGTGGCATGTACTAGAGATGTGGAACAAGATGCTAAGGACAAAGGATTGGCTCAAGCTCAAAGCACAAGACTCTAAACTTTCTATTTTAGTGATCCAATATCACATTGAGTCTATAGGAAAAGCCAATACTATCAAGAGGGGATGAGGTGTTGCTTAATGGCTTGCTTGCTCAAAGTGCTTAGTGATATGCTCCAAAGCCCTCAACTACTTTCTTACATCCACATATGACTGAAACCAAAAGTCCAACTCGGCCCCACCAATTCTTTCTATCCGGCACCACCGAGTTCAGATGCCATAGCCACTGCCACAAACCATAGTCAAATCGGTCTCACCGATAGGGATCTCGGTCTCACCGAGATGGGATTGTAATCTCTCTATATGTATCCATTACCAAAATCGGTCCCATCGAGTTTGCGTAATCGGTCCTACCGAGATTACAATGCAAACTCTTTGTTCCTCTTTGTAACATTTTGGTCCAACCAAGATGAGCGAATCGGTCCCACCGAGTTTGCCTGACCAACTCTCTGGTTAGCTTATTACCAAAATCGGTCCCACCGAGTTTGAGTAATCGGTCTCACCAAGATTATGTTATGCCCTAACCCTAACCATATCGGTCCCACCGAGTTGCATGTCGGCCCCACCAAAAATCCTAACGGTCACATTATTTGCTAAATCAGTCTGACCGGGTTTCAAGATTCGGTCCCACCGAGATTGGTAGGTTGTGTGTAATGGTTAGATTTTGTGTGGAGGCTATATATACCACTCCACCCACTCTTCATTCGTAGAGAGAGCCATCGTCGCAGCGCCTGTTGATATCGTGCTGCCCGCAGCGCGGCCTCTCGACGGCGTTCCTCCCCCAGCACGAGATTCGCCCCCCGCATGGTGTCCTGCTGCGCCTCGTCAAACGCCAGGACCCGCGCGGAACGACACCTGACCTCGTGAGGGATGACGACCTCAGCTCCGTAGATGAGGAAGAACGGGGTTTTGCCAGTCGACTTGGTTGGGGTCATGCGGATAGACCATAGCACAGACTGGAGCTCGTCGTACCAGCCCCTGCCGCAGGCCTCCAGCTTCTTATTGAAGGTCCTGGTTTTGAGGCTCCTCAGGACCTCCGTGTTGGCTCGCTCAACCTGGTCGTTGCTCCGGGGGTGTGCTACCGAAGCATAGCATATCTGCGTTCCAAGGTTAGCATACGTTTTGAAGAGACTGCTGGTGAATTCGAACCGCTGTCGGTGATGATGCGGTTAGGCACCCCGAATCGGCTCACAAGGCCCCTGATGAACTTGACTATGGAGCCCGCCGGGATGGTGCAGACAGCTTCCACCTCATCCCACTTGGTGAACTTGTCCACGGCAACATAGAGGTAGCGATAGCCCCCTGGCGCCCGTGGGAGCGGGCCCAAAATGTCCAGCCCCCAAACCGCAAATGCCCATGAGAGGGGTATGGTCTGCAGGCCCTGAGCCGGCTGATGGATCTGCATGGCGTGGAATTGGCAGGCTTCACAAGCCTTCACCAGCTCGACGGGGTCATTGAGTGTCGTGGGCCAGTAGAACCCGCTGCGGAACGCCTTGCCAACGAGGTTGATGATGAGTGGTGCCACAGTCTCCACCGTGTATGTCTGTCAACAGCTCCTTCCCTTGCTCCCTGGAAATGCAACGTAAGGATACGTCGTTTGGTCGCTTCCGATAGAGCTCCCCGTCCTTGATGCAGTAGGCCGTGGCCTACCGCGCCACACGCTCCGCGTCCTCCTCCTTCTCTGGCAGGGTCCCTTGCGTCAACTAGTCCTTGAACTTTGCGGTCCAACATCCTTCCCGAGGTTCCATTGCCAGGAGCAAGCGTGCCCCTGAGGCCGGGCCACAGGCTGGGGCTCCTGAGGCAGGCGGCTGAGGGAGCTCCTCCCTAGGTTGTGCCATGCTCGATAGTGATGGTGCCGCCGAGGGTTTGAAGAGTCGCTCCTCAAAGACACCAGGCTCCTGAGGCAGCCGCCTTGATGCCCTCTTGGCGATGTCATCAGCCTCTTGATTGGTGCCGCGAGGCACATGCTGCAACTCCAGCCCCCAGAACTGTTTCTCCATCCAGCGAACCTCCACGAGATAGGCTTCCATGTGCTCGTCCTTTGACTCATATACTTTGTTGGAAAAGTTGATGAGGAGTTGCGAATCGCCCTTGATGATGAGGCGCTTTACTCCCAAGGTGACTGCAGCTTTCAAGCCTGCTATCAGGCCTTCGTATTCTGCTATGTTGTTGGAGACCTTTTCTCCGTGCTGGAAACAGAGTTGCACGGCGTAGTAGAGCTTGTCCTGAGTAGGAGATACGAGCACTGCGCCAGCCCCCGCGCCATGTTGGGAGAATGCCCCGTCGAAGTACATGATCCAGCCGTCCAGTGCCTCGCTTCCCGGGGAAAGCGACCGGTCCTCGCCTGCCTTGAGGTCCGGTGCCTCTGCCCATTCTGCCACGAAATCTGCAAGTGCGGCTCCCTTGATGACTCTAGTCATGCTGAATTCCAGCTGTAACACTTGCAGTTTGATGTTCCATTCGGCGACTCTTCTAGCTGAGTTGGGGCTCCTGAGTACCCTTTCCAAGGGGTATGCTGAGACGACCTTGATGAGATGGCCTTGGAAGTAGTGCCGCAGCTTGCGTGAAGCCACCAACAGCGCGAGGAGGAGTTTTTGGGGCATGGGGTACCGCGCCCTTGCATCCCGTAGCACCGTGCTGACGAAGTACACAGGGTGCTCGACGAGGTTGAGGGTGCTGGCGCAGCTCGCGTCCTCCAGAGGTTGACGCGCCTCCTGAGACGACAGAGCCCCCACCGCTTGGTCGCTTGGAGAGGCCTCCTCCACTCCGGGTGCGCACCCCTGCTGAGGTTGATCCTTTTTGGCTGCGGTCTTGGTCTTCGTGAGGCATTCTTGGCTTTGCTCTGCTTCGGCCCGGACGGCCATTGCGGCCTTGGTCTGGTGCTCCTCTCTAACCGCCACCAGGGTTGCGCTGGCGGAGTAAGGGGTGGCCACGAGGTAGAGCACCAGGGGCTCCCGAGGGCGTGGGGCTACCATCGCCGGAGGGCTGGTAAGGTACCTCTTAAGATCTTGGAATGCCTTGTCGCCCTCTTTGGTCCATTCGAAGGGGCCCTTCTGCTTCATCAGCTTGAAGAAGGGCAGTGCTCGCTCCCCCAGCTTGGAGATGAAACGTCCTAGCACGGTTACAGGCCCGGTGAGCTTCTGCATTTCTCTGAGGGTCTTCAGCGGGCTCATGTCTTTGACTGCTTTGACCTTCTCTGGGTTGGCCTCGATGCCCCTGTGGGACACGAGGAAGCCCAAGAGCTTGCCCGAGGGGACTCCAAACACGCACTTCTCCGGATGAGCCGCAGGTCCACTTCATTGAGGCTTGCGAAGGTTTCTTCCAAGTCCTGTATCAGGGTTTTCGCCTCCCGAGACTTCACCACAATGTCATCGACGTATGCTTCAGCGTTCCTCCCGAGCTGCCGGCCCAAGGCGATGTGCATCAGCTGCTGAAAGGTCGCGTCTGTGTTGCGCAACCCAAATGGCATGCATGTATAGCAGTACACTCCACACGGGGTCAGCAAAGCCGTTTTTTCCACGTCTTCTACCGCCATCTTGATCTGGTGATAGCCCGAGAAGGCATCTAGGAAGCACAACAGGTCACACTCAGCGGTGGAGTCGACGATCTGGTCGATGCGAGGGAGCGGAAATGGATCCTGCGGGCTGGCCTTGTTGAGGTTGGTGAAGTCGACACACATGCGTTCCTTTCCTCCCTTTTTCAGCATGACAACCGGGTTAGCCAACCAATCTGGGTAGCGGACCTCACGAATAACCCCTGCTGCCTCTAGCTTGCGGGTCTCTTGGACGATGAAAGCTCGTTTTTCAGTGGACTGCCGCCTTGCCTTCTGCTTCACGGGGCACACGTTGGGGCACATGTTGAGGTGATGCTCAATCACACCTCTTGGGACCCCTGCTAGCCGATCAGGTTCCCATGCGAACACCTTCTTGTTTGCACGCAGGAACTTCACCAAGGCCTCCTCCTGCTCGGGTTCAAGGTGGGCACCTATGGTGAAGGTGGCGCCAGTGGATCCGTCCTCATCGACTGGTACCTTCTTGGTCTCCGCCTTTTCTTTGGTGAATAGCTGCTTCTTCTTAGCCGGAGCAGCCCCCTTGGGCTCGAGGACGTCAGTGCTGGCGGACTGCGCCACCGCGGCCGTCTTGAAAGCAAGCTTGAGCGCCTGTAGTGCATCCTTTGTATCTCCGGGCATGGTAAGGACGCCGCTGCTCCCGGGAATCTTCATGAGTGTAGGACCTTGAGAAGAGGTGTCTAGAGGGGGGGGGGTGATTAGACACTAAGTATCAAAGTTGCGGTTTTTAACTACTTTAAGTTTAAGTGGAGTTTAGGCACAAGTTTAACATTCACAATACATAACAAGCAAGCATGCAAAGAGTATATGAGCAGCGGAAAGTAAAGCATGCAACTTGCAAGAATGTAAAGGGAAGGGTTTTGGAGGATTCAAACGCAATTCGAGACATGGATTTTTTTGTCATGGTTCCGATAGGTGGTGCTATCGTACATCCATGTTGATGGAGACTTTAGCCCATGAAGGGTAACGGTTGTGTGAGTCCACAGAGGGCTCCACCCACGAAGGGTCCACGAAGAAGCAACCTTGTCTATCCCACCATGGTCGTCGCCCACGAAGGACTTGCCTCACTAGCGGTAGATCTTCACGAAGTAGGCGATCTCCTTGCCCTTACAAACTCCTTGGTTCAACTCCACAAACTTGTCGGAGGCTCCCAAGTGACACCTAGCCAATCTAGGAGACACCACTCTCCAAGAAGTAACAAATGGTGCGTTGATGATGAACTCCTTGCTCTTGTGCTTCAAATGATAGTCTCCCCAACACTCAACTCTCTCTCATAGGATTTGGATCTGGTGGAAAGAAGATTTGAGTGGAAAGCAACTTGGGGAAGGCTAGAGATCAAGATTCATATGGTAGGAATGGAATATCTTGGCCTCAACACATGAGTAGATAGTTCTCTCTCAGAAAATGTATGCTGGAAGTGTAGGCATGTTCTGATGGCTCTCTCCACGAATGAAGAGGAGGTGGAGGGGTATATATAGCCTCCACACAAAATCTAACCGTTACACACAATTTACCAAACTCGGTGGGACCGAATCAACAAACTTGGTCAGACCGATTTAGCAAATCTAGTGACCGTTAGGATTTTCGGTTGGACCGACATGCAACTCGGTAGGACCGATATGGTTAGGGTTAGGGCACCACGTAATCTTAGTGAGACCGATTACACAAACTCGATGAGACCGATTTTGGTAATTAGCTAACCAGAGAGTTGGTCAGGCAAACTCGGTGGGACCGATTACTCAAACTCGGTGGGACCGATTTTGGTAATAAGTTAACCAGAGAGTTTGCATTGTAATCTCGGTAGTACCGATTACTCAAACTCGGTGAGACCAATTTTGGTAATGGACATACACAGAGAGATTACAATCCCATCTCGGTGAGACCGAGATCCCTATCGGTGAGACCGATTTGCCTAGGGTTTGTGGCAGTGGCTATGACATCTGAACTCGGTGGCACCGGATAGAAAGAATCGGTATGGCTGAGTTTGACTTTAGGTTTACGTCATGTGTGTGGAAATGGGAAAGTAGTTGAGGGTTTTTGGAGCATATCACTAAGCACTGTGGAGCAAGAAACTCATTAAGCAACACTGCATCCCTTCTTGATAGCATTGGCTTTTCCTATAGACTCAATGTGATCTTGGATCACTAAAATGTAAAATGAAGAGTCTTGAGCTTGAAGCTTGATCCAATCCTTTGTCCTTAGCATCTTGAAGGAGTTCCCACATCCTTTAGTCCATGCCACTCCATTGTTGAACTTATCTGAAACATACTAGATAAAAGTGTTAGTCCAACAAGAGATATGTTGACATTAATTACCAAAACCACCTAGGGAGCAATTGTGCTTTCAATGAGGTCGTACGCCGGGTGAGTTGCTGTCATGAACTGGGCCAAGGCTGGGTAGCCAAGGATGGCGTTGTACGGGAGGCCAATGGGGGCGATGTCGAAGTCGACCAGCTCTGTGCGGAAGTTGTCGTGAGTGCCGAAGGTCACCGGGAGGCGGATCTGTCCCAAGGAGCCAGTGGAGCCACCTCCGACGCCCGAGAAGGGCCTGCTGGGCTGAAGCCGCTCTAGCGGCACGTGGAGGAGGCTGAAGGCCTCCACCGAGAGCACGTTGAGGTCAGCACCACCGTCGATGAGGGTTCTGGTGACGGCCACTTGGCAGATGGTGGGGGTGCATAGCATCAGGAGCACGCCCAAATAGGCGGGGTTGGAGGGGTGATCATCCGAGCTGAAGGTCAGATCGGCCTCGGGTGCCACCCAGCCCCTGGGGGCTTCTCGGCGCTTGAAGGCGGCGCCGATCTGGCGGGCGAATGGCTTGACGTGGCGGCTCGAAGGTGGTGCCTGTGAGCCGCCCAGGAGGGATGCGACGACCAGGGGCACCAGCGCAGCATAGTGGGCGAGGAAGAGGCCACGCAACTCCTCCCAGGAGGCCATAGAAGCCGTTGGCAGGTGGAGCAGCCACATGCGCGGAACGCCGGTGAGGGCCATGGGGAACCAGTTAGCCATGATCTTGTCGTCGCCCCCGGCCTTGAGGACGGCCTCCTCATATACCAGCAGGAAAGCCAGTGGATCTGTCGCGCCGTTGTAGCGCGGCAGCATCTCTGGCTTGAACTTGCACGGCCACTGCACCTGCCACAAGGCGGGGGCCAAGGCTCGGAGCCCCCTGGCCCCAGTGCCGGCATCGGTAGCCGGAGCGGGAGGCGCGTTGTCCGTCATGAGGGCGAAGCACGGTGTTGATGGAGAGCAGGTCAACAGAAGGGAGAGCTTCGACACACCCCTACGTGGCGCGCCAAATGTCGGATTTCGGTTTCCGGCAGACCCTTGAGGTTCGAATTCTGGGGTGCGCACGAAGATCTCTCCCCGACCAGCTCACGTCTCGAAGCCTCGCAGGGGATCTAAGCTAGAAAGGAGAACACGCTAGGGACACGAGGTTTATACTGGTTCAGGCCACCATTGTGCTGTAATACCCTACTCCAGTGTGTGGTGTGGTGGATTGCCTCAGGGGCTGATGGTGAACAATACAAAGGGAGAACGGCCTCGCGAGGGGCTGTTCTTAAGCTGGTGCGATGAACTGCTTGGGTGAGTTCAGTCGCCTCTCTCTCTCTAGTCTACCTGAAATCTGGATCCGCCCCCTACTCTGTGGTGGCTAGCTCTATTTATAGAGGGAGGCCCTGGGCCTCTTCCCAAATAATGAGCGGGAAGGGCGCCGACAATTAGCCATTTTGAAGGGGAACATCTAGTACACTTATCCTGACTAAAGTTGGTCTCCGACTGCCAAAGACTCTGATGGTGACGCCGTCCTGGGCTCCATGATGACCTCCATCCTGCCGTTCTGCTGGTCTTGGTCTTGTTGCACGAAACAGTAACCTTTGCCTGATGCCTTGGCCTGTGCTTGCCCCCTTTGCACCGAAGGGGAAACAAGGACACTACGCAGGCCGACGCCCACCTGGCACCCGCCTAGCGCCCGCCTGGTCTCAATCGTCATGGCTTGCGTCACGGGCACCTCGCGAGGTACCCTGCCTTGATCTCTCTGCCTCCTCGCGAGCCTGCCTGATGAGGCTGCTCCTGAGGAAGCTTCCTGTCGTCCGCCCCGCGAGGCTTGGCCCCTCACGAGGGTCTTGAGCTTGAGCTGACGAAGCTAGGCCGCACTAGGCCCCCGCTTGAGCCATGCCACAGACCGCAGGCAGGCAAGTCTGGGGACCCCCGTTACCAGAACGCCGACACCTCCTTCCATCTATATAGGGCCTAATGAGTTTTTCGATGCTAACTTTGACCAAATATTAGATCAATAATATATGGCGTTAAACTTACACAAAGCACACCGTTAAATTCGTGTGTGAAAGGTTCTTTCAATGATATAATTTTCACATTGTGCATGTCATGTACTATTAATCTTGTCAATAGTCAAAGGCGGTCTTAAAAAACTCATTATGCCCTATATAGATGGAAGGAGGGAGTATGAATCCATTTTATGTCCAATTAAATTTTTTTGCTTGCTGTATAATGCATGTAACCTACTCATACCAACATTTTAGTGCATTCCAAATGTCTATACTACCGCTGCAATTCGAACTAAATTTTAATTTGTTTCTCTATTTCAATAAGAATCTACAATCATGATTGTTGCCAACTTCAACCATCATTCGTGTATTACCTTAATAACACACCACATGATTACTATAGAGATAGATATGAACTATGTGTACTACATGAACTCGAATTCTATTTTTTGAATACACTTGATGTTGATTCCAAATAATAGTACATTTGATGTACTAACTATATATTCATAATCCAAACCATGTTCCATACGTACACCGTGTTTATCACACAAAGTATAGTGCCCTGTCCCCTACATTATGACAAGTATTTAGACTTGAGCTGCAAAAGCCACACATTAGCCCAAATTATAATCAATGTTCTATGTATTATACGTAGTACTAGCAAGATGCCCATGCGTTCCACAGAACATCAACATGATCAAGGGGCCTAATTTGCAAATATGGAGAGGGGTGTGGGTATCTTTTTTCAAAATTGACATAGTTTCCTTCCTATCCGCCAGATAAAAATCGGACGGCCTATATTGCAGGATGGCAGGCACACCATCATCAACAACTCTGTTTTTTATAAGAGTAGAGATAAATATATCATATGTATTATAACATGTTCAAAACCACACCATGTGTATCACTGTTATATATATTCACACATGCGTCGGTTTAAAACACTATGATAAATTCTTCAAATATCCGAATTCACTTTTTATAATGAAGCATGATCTCTATTCGTCTTTTACACCCACACAATCCTCTAATCTTTGTAGCTAGCGCTAACTTTCTCTCGTGCATGCACACGCCCGCATCCCTCTCACCCTCCCTCAGCATTCTCTAGCTCCATCGCGCAAATTCATCTTTTCACTTTAGCTCGTTAACCCACGGTGTGTAGGCCCCCAGCTCCTTCTTTACGGCACATATCGATCGATATGCCTCTCTAGCCAGGTGTGCCTAGCACAAACACAAGTTTCCCCTCTTCTCTTATCACCATCCATGCCTCACTCCCACCACTCTTTTCATCGATCTCATACTCGCACACTCCTTCCCCCTCGATATAGTATGCCTCCCGTACCACCTCCTAGATGCATCCCTCTCTCTCTCTATCCTTCTCCCCGTGCCTCATTTGCTTCTAACACACACATGCATGTATACCGATTGATCTCCCAACATATACCTAGACCGACTTTAACTATCCCCCCCATCAATCGATGTACCTCACAAGTTATGTCTCTCCTTTCTCTAACAAAGAGCGATTGATCTTCCTATGTAGTTACGTCTGCTTTCCACAGCCATATCGTCCCCCCTCATCATTCGTGCATGCCTCCTGACCCGTCTCTCACACGCACGTGCACAGACAAGCAGCCATCTCCTCTCTTATTGCTATTGCGAGCATGCCCTCCGTTTGTCTAGCAAGCCTATCCCACCATTTGTTATAAGCAACTCCACTACCACCCCCTCCAACACTCTAGCTCTGTCTCTCTCCCAACCTTATTCCTCTCCTACACATATGCATGGATGCCGATCGATCTCCCATAATACATGAGGTAGATCGATCTCCTTAATACATGATGTAGGCCTCTCTCCTCCTCCAGACATATACCAGCCATTGTACCTCTATAGTTAATTAGGCCTCCCTCTCCCCCCACCACACATCGATAGTCGTGCGTTGTAGGTAGGTATCCATGCCACAGATACAAACTGCACATGTCCCCTCTCACGTTCCAGTAGGCAAGCCACTCTATATCTTTGACGTGGGCACACACAAATTCGATGGCGCTCTTTATTGATCGCACGCGCACACACACACACAAACACACATTATCCCTCTTTTCGATTCTATGGACACCTCAAGACGATGATACCTCCACTCTCTTCTCGTGGATCGCCCCCTCCATATATATGATATATCCAGGACTCTATTTCACACACATTGCATATGTTACGTTTTTTGATTGAACCCTCCCCCCCAAAAAAAACTCTCACGAACCCACACACTATATCTATCTAGGTTTGTATCTCTCTCACACAACCCCATGTAGGTGGTGTACGTATACAAGAAGAGAATAGGTGCACCGTGCACGTACTCATGCTTCGTGCCCAGACACACCCGCACGGGTACACGGTGGAGCTCATATCTTTACGAAATGGCAGCCCATGTGCTAATTTGAACACGTGTAGCGGTTGTTTACCTAGGGAGGTCGTGTACCATGCATGCACGAAACAAAGTTCGACTTGACGCGTTGACACGTCATTTTTAAATAAAGTTATAGTGCTCAATGGCACGTACACAGAATATAAAACAATTTTTATGGAGAAAAAGGTAGTCCGCTCCACTATATACAATGGAGCCTGCCTGCCTGGTTTGTCTCTCTTCAGAGTATCTCACACAAGGATGCGGTGGCCTCTCTCTCTCTCACCATTGGTCACTGATCTGACAACATCTCGTCCACCGGGGGAAAGGGAGGAAGTGCATCGTTTCTCCGTTCGACGGCGCCGAGGCAGCACGTCCCCTTCTGCGGTACATGCCATTCTCTCTGACCAAGCTCTGGTGCGGTAGGGCCTATGCCACCTGCTCGCTGCCGCAATATGGGCAGATTCCGCCCGCCGCTGCTCACCTAGTTACATCCCGACGACCTCCAGGTATCCCCTCCGGCCTTGCTCCACTGCCCGTCTTCCCACGTCGCTGCATGTGGATCTTCCATAGTTCTTTGCCCAAAACGTAGCTTGTCTGGCATACTTTCCATATTGCAATCTCGTCCTCACACCGTTTTAGACAAACACAACCGTGTTGTTATCTTCCCTTAGGACAAGGAATATGCTTCTTTTTTGTCGTCGCATGTGTCATCAACTGTTATTGGCCAGTAATTGTTTCCTTTCTACATCTTTTTTGCAAATAGGGCTATCCATTTCACCTCATTTCTATTGAGACCTTTTGGTGAACTGCACAAATCACTTTTTTATTAAGAGTGTTTTGTGCAGTTGTACTAAAATGTCACACGGGCAACGTCTCTACATTTCAGTGCGACTGCACAAAGGAAGAATGATTTTGCTCTATCCTCCTCATCCAACTCCGAGCCTAATCTTCTCTAGCTAGTTAGTCTTAAGAGAGACTACAAAGGTGATCGGCTTCTATTTGTGTGTTTATTGTTTCATCAGAAGTCCTCTATTATTGTAATCACACTTAATATCTTTGGAACAGGGATGCTCAGCTCTATTTTAGTGGAACTGCACAAAATGATCGGAATGTTGCATGCTCCAGACATCTACTTTTTTCCCAACATGCCTTGTTGATTTAGACAGAGCTGGGGGGACGTTGCTGCCAATGAAAGTATGGATCAATTTTAATTTAACACCTTCTCACAACTTTGTCTTAAGTTGTGATGAAAGATTAGCTCTGATCTGCTAATAATTGAGATGCATTAGCAAGGAAGTTAGTTTTTTATTGTTTCCGAAAGAGCATCGATGGCAAGACACAGGAAACAAAAGCTGAAAGCTCACACCATTGTACAATTTCATGTCGCTGGAAAATTATTTGTATAGTACGTCAATTATGTAAACAAATGTTGGAAGCTTGATAGCATTGCCAGAAGCCTCTTCAGCATACGGGTCCATGTGACATGCACAAAATTATACTCCTCGGTTCCTAAATATTTGTCTTTTTACAAATTTCAAATGGGCATATTTTAGAGTGTAGATTCACTCATTTTGCTTCGTATGTGTACTCCCTCCGTTCCTAAATACTCTATTTGTCTTTCTATAGATTTCAACAAGTGACTACATACGGAGCAAAATGAGTGAATCTACACTCTAAAATATGTCTATATACATCTGTATGTAGTAGTCCATTTGAATCTCTAAAAAGACAAATATTTGAGTAGTCACTCGTTGAAATCTCTAGAAAGACAAATACTCCGGAGTATATTTAAGAACCGATGGGGTAGTGCACAACCACATGGGAGACTCAGCCCGGTCGTTGCGCCGCATTAATAGTGAGTAATGACCAGTCAAATCATAAGCCCCACATTTCCCACTGTAAGTTGCTCGGAAGAAGCAACCATCAATATGCTCTTCTTCGAATCCGCTCATACTACTCCATCTGTCACTGTTTATAGGGCGTGCTTCAGAAAAAACAAAAAATCTATGGCACCAGGCGACTAGCGGTCGGCCTGAAAAATAGCAATGGTATATATAGCACAGCGTCTATTACTAGAGGAAATAATGCGTACACACATGCATGTAGTGCTTCCACCCCGGGTACACACATGCATGCACTTACTCCACTCCGTAGTAGTACATCGAGAGAAAACTGTGGACTTGATTGCGGTTACCACGCCCTAATTAATTGAGCATTAAACCAAACGCGTCTAAAGTCTCTCTGGTGGTGGAAATGCATTGAAAGAAATGCATCATAATGAAGCATGCCCTGTAAATTCCGACGGAGGGAGGAGTAGTATGAAGGTGCAAAACCAAGTACGCGTATGGCCAGTTGGTCAACGCACCTCCTCTTGGCATATTACTGACATGTGGGACAGGAGTGTGAGCAAAACGATCTCAATTGATGGCAAAATGGCCAACCCGTCATTCCTTGAGAGAGATGAGGAGCGAGAACACACAGACGGGCTCGCACGGAGGCCAAGATATATTCGAGCATGGTTGGTTGATCGATATCATCATTACATGTTGGGCTGCCGTTTTCTGTCCTTCTCAGTAAATGTGTACTTTATCAGAGATAAAAAATAAGAGTACAGAGGCACCACCATGCGGTTCTAGTAGTAGTACTACTCGTACTACACTTGCGCTTGGCTCTTTGCCTCTTCGTGAAGTCGAACAATAATGGTACTCCACATGTTGGGTACTACAGTTTATGCCTCTGACAATCTGACACCGAATGGACTGATGCATGTCCACCGCCTGCGTGAGGGTAGGTTGCATTAGTCAAAAGGCGTAAGCGAGCTTCACATTGTCCTGCAAGCTTCTCCTCGTTCTGTGAGTTGATGGGACACGCCAAAAGTAGTGCTAGTACATGCTCCCTCCTTTCCAGTTAATATGGCTTAATCTTTTTTGCGGGTAAATGAGAGAGCTTTATTCATATATAAGCATTCTTAGGACGATCAGCCAAGACACTGGTCACTAGGAAGCGAGGTACCCCGCAAAAAAGAAGTAGGAAGCGAGGTGTTTCATCAAGCCATCTCTCGTCCACACTCAAAGTGCAGCAAGCACGGTTCGCACAAAGATGCGCCGCAAGGTTTGCTGACCTGTTTACATGCTGAATAACAAAAAAAGAGGAAATATTACCGAGCGCTCCTATTTGTAACAGGATATGAGCCAGAATTAAGCAAGAATTGTGGTGAGTGTTCCATGCAATCAACTTCCATTATCACATGCGAGAACCCTCGAAGAGAACCAAATGTGTTGAAAATTGCTGTATCACATTTTAAAATTATAATAAGAGTGCAGACGCCCCTCCATCCGGTTCCTAGTACTAGTATAGTACATACCTCTATAGACTATAGTAGTAGTAGTACTAGTACTACTAGTAAACTTTGCGCTTGGCTGTTCGCCTCTTTGGGAAGTCGAACAACAATAGTACTAGTATAGTGTATGCTTCTGGCAATCTGACATCGAATTAACTGTTGCATGTCCACCGCCTGAGCAAGGGAGAGCTTGCATTAGTCAAAAGTTTCTCCTTGTCCTGTGAGCCACCGCGCGCGAGCTTCTCCCGTCCTGCAAGCTTCTCCTCGTTCGGCAAGTTGACGGGACACAGCAAAGTAATGCTAGTCCATACTGCCTCCTCTCTGGTTAATATGGCATAATTTCAAACGAGATAAATACACTGTGTCACTATATATTTGTAAAAATACGGTCAGTGGACTTCATAATACACTCATTGCACTCAATAGATATATATTCCGGTGTTTATACGGTCACTAGCTCACCCTAACTGAGTATGTGTGTGCATGCACGTGTAGGTTGAGCACTTGTACGTGATTGTGTGTGTTCCGTCGTGTGCTCGGACATGCATGCATTAGGGTGTCGCGCGCGTTTTTGTGTCCATGTGTACGTGTGACTGTTGCGTACACGTAGGGGGAGTACATGTAGGGGCCACTAAGGAGCAGTCAAATCACACAGTAAGTTAGTCGGAAGAAGCAACCATCATTTCACTCTTCAATGACACGTACACAATATAAAATGGTTGATATGGAGAGAAAAAGAAAACCACTATGTATACACTAGCAGGAGCCTAAGCTACAAGCCTTCTTTCTTAGGTTGCTCTCTTCACAAGCATAGAACGATAGTGGCCACACCACTGGTCACATATCCAGCCTGATCCCGCAGCTAGGGGAAGGGAACAATGTTCTGCGTAGACGCGGTCGACATCGGCGAGGGAGAAAACCCACAATTGGTGCGTCCCAATCAGGGGTCACCATGGTATGGGCCGACGCCGCGTCCCAACCTCCATTCTAGCTATAGCCCGACGTCCCAGGTAGTCCATCTTCCTTTTGGAGCCGGCTTGCTCCACTACCGCAGCTCCCCACGTAGCTCCATCTCCATGTCGATCTTTCTCTACTTCTACCGACTTCTACTTGTGATGAGTTTATGTCTCATGAACTAGTGCTAGTACTATTATTCTAATCACACTTCTTCAATATCTTTGCCATCAGGGATGCTCAGCTCGATTTTAGTGGAATTGCACAAAAGCATCGTATGATCCGAGGGTGCCAGCTGTCTTTCCTTCGATAGGTTCTACCTGGCTAGGAAATTAAATCATGTTTAGGGTTTAGGGTTTAAGTCGTAGTGAACCCATTTGTAGTTTTTCTTTCGTACACGGTCTCACAACTTTTGTCTTTAGTTGTGAAGTAAATATTGGCTATGATCTGTGCATCATAGAGATGCATCGACATGCGTGTTAGTTTTCCTTTGTATTTGATGGAATGTTGTAACGGGGCAACCTTGGAATAGGAATGAAAATGGAGTGGAAAGTTTCCGCTTTTCCGGAGAAAAAATGGAAACGGAGAGAAACCAACGTTTCGTTTTGTTGGATCGCTCCATCGAGCAAAACCAATGTTTAAATCACGTCTGTCGTGTTCGTGTCTCACCCTCCTCCATGGCTCGACCCCACACGGTCGCTCGGCATGCCACTCACCGCAAACCGAGTATACGATAACTTTCCTGCCTACTTGTCAATGGATCGCGCCATGGAGTACTAGCACTACTGGAAGAGATTGACGAGTTGGGGGAGGACAGCTAGCTATAGCACGGACTCCCAACAACTTTTTACATGCATGTTGTAGCCAGCTATTGCGACCTTTGAACGCGGAGCAGTCGCGTGTACCAAGAAGCGGCGCGGGCGACGCTCTCTCGGCCGGCGCACCGCTTCAATGCCGGCGCCAGTGAGAGGTCGCGTCCGCTCTGGCCGGGCATGAATGCGGCACTGACCGTTTCGAGCAGGAAGCACGCGTGGGTGATGAAGAGGGTTCAGGTTGGTCAGGAAAAGATGCCCGCAAACAAGAGATGTTGTACGTTAATATTACTGCGTATATAATTAACAACGTAAATAATGTGCCAGTTGGACAAATATGATTGGAGATGGAGATGGAAATGGAATTTTACGTAAACACGGATATGCATGTCTATCTCTATGTGTGTGTGCGCGACGACTCTCGTGACCTGGAAGCGGGGGCGTGTTTTTGATCGAGTTTTCTTTCTTGGTACATTAAAAAATTATCCGCCAGTTTTCGTTTCTTTTTTCTAGGAATGCACGTATTATATTTTAAAACCACTACTATGGAGAGATTTTTTACTCCATTATAGCCTCTTGTTCGATAGAGTTTCTCGCGTCTCGCTCTCTCACCCTCTCCATATCAAAACAAGATGACAGTGTCCACTCTATCTCTCTCCTCACCAGTGGTCACAGATCCGGCCGAATCCCGTCCGCTGCGGGAGGTGAGGAGGTGCAGCGATGACATTGTCGCTGTCGGCGATGGAGGAAGCCGATACGCACTGTCCTCTCGGAGCCGGCGCTGGGGCGGACAAAGGTCCTCTGCGCCCTTGTTCGCTGCCGTCGTGTGGGCAGATCCCGCCCCCTACCTGTCGGGGAAGCTGATCCACCAACACCTATGGGGACAGGGCCCCTTTCGGTTCAGAGGGGGCGGAGGCCGCACAAAGAGCGGATCGAGGCGGTACACGCGAGCAGTTTTACCCAGCTTCGGGCCGCACGGATGCGTAAAACCCTACTGCTGCTTGTTTGTGTGTATTGAATTCTTGCTCAGGAGCGATGGACGCTGCCAGACTGAGCGTGAGAGTGTTCCTGATGTTTCGAATGAGTCGAACCTCTCTCTACGTTGCGCTTGGGCCTCCTTTTATACTTTCAAGGGGTCACCGACAGGTGGCAACGTAGACTAGAAGGGTAAAAATGGAAAAGGATGTGGTAGGTGCAGCTACTGCTACTGTGGACACAGTGCACCCTACCTAACTCTGATGGCAGGGGACAAGGTCATTAAATGCCTGTCTGAGTTGCCTAAATAGTGCAAAAAGTGACCGTTAGGAGCGCCACCGTTTGCCACGATGGCCTTCTCTTCATCTCCGCTTGCCACCGCGTACCCCTGGCTGCACAGCCTCCTGCCACGTGTGCTTGGGAGAGTCCTAGAGCGACACGTTAGCAGGTGTGCTGGAGCGCGAGCACGAAGTGGGGGTTTCCCGCGGCAAGCTCCTTGCCGCGGTCGTCGTCTTGTCGTGTTTGGGAGCTTGTTGCTCACCGGGCCTTGCCTGGACGCAGGGCGCGTCGCGGCAAGCTTTCTTGGTATGCCTTGAGTGGCCTTCCCGGCAAGCTCCTCTTGCCGGGGTCTTGTCTCTTCCCGGCAAGATCCTCTTGCCGGGGCCTGGGTTGGCCTTCTCGGCAAGCTCCTCTTGCCGGGGCCTTGGTTGGCCTTCCCGGCAAGCTCCTCTTGCCGGGGCCTTGGTTTGAGTACTTTGTTCTTGAATGGTCTTCAAGGGAACCACGGAGGGTCTTGGCGGTCACCCGGCAAGCCTTGCTGCGGGATGCTGCGACCGCCCGTGCACAAGTTCGGGGTACTAGGGTACCCCTACTCTAGTACACCGACAGGAGCCCCCGAGCCTGGGCCAGACACGGTGCCGACCGCTGTTGTGCCAGGCCCAAAACAGTGCACGGGCACGCGCGGCCTCGGTCACGCCGCATATCTCTCCGCTCCCACCGCGCACGCCCAGAACGGCACGCGTCAAACGCAGCGTCGTGGGTGACGCGGGCGGCGTGCGCGGGGCTAAGCCCCTCGAGCATGTGTCAGGCCACGATGATGGGGACGGTTCACGCCCTCCTCCCTAAACGGAGGTAGGCATGGGGGCGTGGTGCATTTACTGGACGGGGCCGGTGCGCGGTTTTCGGGACGTCCACTCCCCGCGATCACGAGGCGGAGAGAGGCCGCCTCATCCGTCGCCTTGGTTCTGCATCCCCGCCACGCGGCTCCCATGCGCTTGGGGTCGCGGACGGTGGAAGTGGGAAACTGGGCCGTCGCGAGCAGAGGCAGCGGGTTGGCCCCGACTCCCTGCTCTTCCCGTGCCTTGATTCGCTGAGCGGGGTGGCCGAGCCCCCCACCTCGCTCCTTTATAAAGAGCGGGAGGGGAGCACAGAAACCCGCACTCTCTCATCGCCTCCTTTCTTCAGCTTCTGCTCCCCTTTCTCTCATTCTCCATGGAGAAAGGGAACCCAGGCCCTTCATCGGTGGCGGTGAGGGTCGCCGCCAGACAGCGCATCTCTCCCTCTCCCGCGCCCGTGGTGGCAGAGCCAGCCACAAGGGGAAGAGGGAGGGGGCGAGGTCGCGGACGAGGTCGAGGACAAGGTCGAGGCGCTCGGGGAAGAGGCGGGCGGGGCGGCGCGCCAGCTTCGCCTCCGCCGGCGGCTCCTCCCCCCACGGCGGTCCATATAGGGGACGACCCTTGCGAGTTCTTCGTCAAGCTGCGCCGGGCGCCTCGTCGTCGCCTCCGGCTTCCAGCTCCGTTTGCGAGCGCGATGGAGTTGGACCCGCCCGAGACACTGAGACTGCACATGAGGGGCTGTGGGATCAGCGGCATGCGAGTCCGCGTTGTATTCCCAGCCCCTAATGTGATGTATCTTGATCGAGGGTGGAAGACGTTCGCCCGTATCCACAGCCTGATGGAGGGGTTTACCCTCCATTTTAAGTTGATGGAGGGCGATCTCCTCTCCGTTAAGGTCTTCGGGTGCTTCGGTACTCGGTCGAAGTGCTGCGTGGACAGCTCCTCCGATAGCGAAGGCTCCTCCTCGAGCGAGAGAGACGAGGAGGAGAGCGACAGCGACGATGAGGGTAGCGGGCGGCGGGGTGGCGGGTCCGACTAGGCGTCGGGCGCCGCTTCGCGCGGCACTGGCGACCCCATCATCCGTGTCGCCGGCTTCTTGAACTCCCCGGGGTCGTCTCCTTGGGCGGCTGGCGTAGGGAGGCTGCGGAAGGGGAAGAGGGCTGGCGACAAGGCCGTCAGGTCGGAGTATGAGGGCGTGGTGCCCTCGACAGCGTGCTGACGTCCTGCCGCCCCGTCTTCGAGCCCCGCTTCCAGCGCCGCCATCACCGTCCAGCCTTCGGACGGCCCCCGGGATGTTCTCTTGGTGTCTTCTGGCACCCGTAGCTCGCCTAGGCGCTCCTTTTGCCCTTTTCGCCTCCTTGACCTGCCTCCTGAAGAGAGGGATAGGAAAGGGATTACGGGCATCTTATCTTTTTAATTTGTAAGCCTTCGGGCCTTAGCTGTATCTAAAACTTGTAATCCTCTCTTTCATGTTTTTCATCCTCTATGGACTGTACCTCAGTGGGATGTTTTTTAATGAAAAGGGGATGCTTGCCGGGTTATTTGTCTCGCAAGTTGAACCCACGCCAAGGAGCAAATCCTTGGTATCCCTCGGACAGACATTTCATCTCCCGGTAACAGGCCCTGCCGCCTTCCCATGTCGCTCGACCTTTCTCACGCCTTTGACGGAGGCGGGAACGAGGTGGGTGCGGTCTCCTCGTTTCATCCCTTTGATGCCGCGACTACGACCAAACTTGGCCCCGGGAACGAGCCCCAGGGCCTAGAGTTGAGGGAGCACGGCAGTTTTCGGGAAGAAACGCGGTTTCGCATTCCCCAGTCCATAAGAGGATGCATGATGAGGGATGAAAGACTTATCTGATATTGCAGCCCCCGGCAACTCTGGTTTGCCGTGGACGATTCTTGGCACTCGTAGCCCCCAGCGATACTGGCTTGCCGGGGCCCAGGTGCCAGTGCGCCCTTCTTCTCCTTTTCGTCCTCAAGCAGTCTGGCCAGGATATGCGAGCCTCTGTTATTCAAAGGCGTGGCGGCGGCGCTCCAGCAACTCCGGGAACGGATCCCAAAGCAGTTGGCCGACGAGTCACGCTCGATTTGTGCCGGAGTTCTGGAGAAGGTGCTGGTGAAGGTGGCCTTCCGCAATCCGGGCCTCAACCTCACCAACGTCCTCAAGAGGCTGCCGGCGGACGCTGATCTTGACGCACTTAAGGCCCTCGTCGCACCCATTGTGGACAGGGTGAACGAGGTCAAAAGGGTTGACGGCGGTCGCGTAGATTAGGCCGTCCGTTCTCTTCTTTTCTTGTCGCTGCCAGTCATGTCATGGGAACACTTTATTAGAGGCGCGACAAGTTATTTTTGTAATATAACTCTATCTTAGGCAAAAAATTGATGTGTTACTTCCTTTACTCGACTCTTGGCTTTGTATGGTTCTGCCCTACGCTTTCTAGGGAAACTTGCCGGTGCAGGCACCCTTGCCGCGAGCGCCGAGTGTGGAACTTCAGCAGCCTGCTGGCGGGGTCGCTACCGACAAGCAACCTTGTCGCAACTAGTTGCAGCTCACTTAAGTTGTTGAGCGGACTCGAAACAAAGTAAGGGTGCTAGCGGCTCACTTAAGTTGCTGAGCGGACTCGAAGCAAAGTAAGGGCGCTAGCAGCTCACTTAAGTTGTTGAGCGGACTCGAAACAAAGTAAAGGCGCAACTAGCTATGAGTTGGTTCCTCCGCGCACAGGTTTTCCATACAAAGCACGGTCGTTCAAGGAAAATAACTCAAAAACTTAAAAAACTGATTGCTCAAGCTTTATCAACTTAGCTTTTCTGTCGTCTGCTTCCTGGCAAGGAGAAACTTTCTTGAAC